>NC_142286.1:4001762-4320194 GCF_965620075.1 Prunus avium
CAGGACAGTGCTTCACTCTTAGATTCAAACACTCGGAATGGCGTGCCTAATGGAAGTCCTGTAAATGGAAGCAAAGGTATTTCATCACTGAAAAGGAAGAGATCTCAAGTGGCAAATGCTAATGAAGTCTTGAAAAGAAAAAACCGCAGCCGACCATTGACAAAGGTGTTGGAGAGTACTGCAATGGTGTCTATTCCAGTTACGTGTGACCAATTTCAAAATTCATGTGGTTCACCTCTTCAAGGGTTATCTGATGGCAGGGTTTCTGGATTAGAATCAAATGAGTCAAAAGGGAGTTTATCTGTGGACCACAATGGAATTTCGTGTGAGAATGGAGCCTCTACAAATGCTCCTGAACGAGCTTTTGGTGCTTCCTGTATTAATGGAAAAATCAAGGAGAATGAGAGCATATCTGGGTTAGCTGAGAATGATTCTTCAGATAGGTTATTTGATGTGCCATTTGCTGGAGAGGAAAAAGACCTTTCAGGTAATGGTAATTCAAACACTTATACATTTGTTTTCAGGAACTTTGTTACCCTATGTTGTTGGGTAAGGATATGGATTTAATTATGTCTTGTATTATCTATTTATTGCATTTTTTACATTTAGTTACGTTTGCGACTTGTCACTCTCTCCATTCTCTCTAGGCGTTTTCTTGCTATTAGTTATGTCTTTTATTATCTGAACGTGCCTGCATTGTTTACATTTAGGTACCCTGCAACTCCTTTACTCTCTCCATTTTCTTTAGCCTTTTTCTTGCTATTAATTATGTCTTGCAGTATTCAAATTTCCCTGCATTTTACATTTAGGTGCTCCTGCAACTCTGTCACCCTCTCCTTTTTCTTTATCCTTTCCTTGCTAATTGCAGCAAATTAATTAGCTTGTCTTTCTTTTGTGCCTGATGTGGACCTGACAAAAATTGGTCTGGTTCTCCCTAGCTGATTTGTTATCTCTATCTACCAGGTTATTCTCCTATAATTGCAGTTTGTTCATCGGGGAAGCCTCAAATTGGTGCATTGGGAAGGCAATCTAGTCAAAGCAGTCAAGCTGAAGCTGTATCTTTGAGAGATGAGAGAATTAATGAATCCGGTTCTACGAGTTCAGCAGCCTTGCATGATATCGGCCAAAGTATAGAAAAAGGTAGTTCAAAGTGGCAGTCAAAAGGAAAGAGGAATTCAAGACAAACAAGTAAAGATAGAAAACATGACTCAAGAAGGTATATGGACGTGGATGAAGAATCCAATGCTTATTCGGCCGGCATTGAGCATTCTGATGGATTGTCTCAGGATTCTGACCAGAAAGTCAATTGCAAAGGCATTAGTGGTTCCGGTGCATATAATTGCACATTACAAGCAAAGTCCAAACAGGTTACTGAATTGGCTGATGGACCAATTCAAAGGTCACTTCCCTATCGGCAGTCCCGCTTCACAGTGCCTGCAAGATATCAGACGTCAGATTCTACTGCCCGCAATGTTTGCTCTGATGGTTCGTTATATGATGTCAAACTTGAGGTGAAATCAAATTACCGGCCGCAGCATGTCCCGCTGGTTTCCCTTATGAGTAAATTGAATGGTAAAGCCATTGTTGGTCACCCGTTAACAGTTGAGGCTTTGGGTGATGGCTGTTGTGACATCATGTTGAGCAAACTGGAATGCGATCGGGAAGTTGGTAAAATAGGTTATGCAATTCAGCCAAAAGCAGAAATTGGAAGAAATCCAGGCAAGCATTTGGCATTGCAACCTCAAAATTCACCAAATAAATCTCCCAAAACAAAGAAATCTGGGCTGCAGCCAAAAAAGACTCGGAAACTATCTTCACTGACCGGTCACAAGCAATCTGAAGTGACGAAACCACTGGCTGCGAAGCCACAGGGTCCTGTAATAGCTTGTATCCCCCTTAAATTAGTGTTTAGTAGGATAAATGAAGCAGTGAATGGTTTGGCCCGACCAACACATCGGGTTTTAAAATCAAGTGACACTTGAATAAGTTTCTCTTGGGGAAAGAAATGTTGCAGTGGATGGATTCTTCCTGTGAATGTAGTTCTTTATTCAGGGGTTTTGGTTCAATTCTGCAGCCTAGTTGCTGCTTCTCATTTATTTGGCCATGTTAAGTTTGCAGCACCATTAACTCTGCTGCCCTTTAAGGCTGAATCCATCTGTACAATTCCGTGATACTGCGTTGTTGTAGGAGCAGTCAGTCAATGGAGGCTCTGCTTTTTTCTCTGTATATAATGTAACATTAGTTGAGGTGTAATAGCATTAGGTATTTGATGACCTGATATTTGGTTATTTAATTTATGAATTCAGGTTCATCAGGTGGGACAACAACTTTATTTCCCAGCTTGCTTCTGTTGTTGGACGTGCTTAACAGTTCATTCCTAAGACAATCAAATTTTAATTTTTGCTTAAAATCGATGCATTGCACTTTCTTCTGCTACTTAATCTTGTTTTGTGTTTGTGTGATGTATGTGACAAAGTCGAATTCTTCGGAACTGTACTGTTGCAGCTTTCTTGTGTGCCTTTGTGAATCATTTTAGGCTGCTTCTTCCTGTTTGTTGCATTTCTACTGCGCGTGTGTTTGTGCTGGCACACTATGTTTGAGTTTTTAGTTTACGAATGAAGGGTAGCAGATGAATATTTTAAGTGATTTGTAGCTCGAGTGGTTTGAGAGTAGTTTATCTTCCCACTTTAGAATTCGATTTTCCTCTCCTCTTTGGCCTCTATTTAACAGGAAAAAAGGTGAAATCTATTTTGGAAGCTAGATTTTAGATTTTATATTGTCAAGAATTTCGAATTACAAACAATTACAGACCACAAGTTTCATTTCCCGAAAAAAGAAGTGAGATATTGTTCTGCAAAATAAGAAAATAATCACATGACCACGTTACCTTACCTACCGCTACAAGTCTACCACATCCCACAACATGGATAATTTTGGACTGTCTATATTAATTTCAAGTTAACATCAAAACCCTAAAGAGCTAGTTCGCATGTGTCATAAACCCTAGTAGGAACCTACAGCATTTTGTGTGGCCTCTCTTGGAACCCAACAGAATCTCCTAACCTTCTTGATATCCTGGAAGAATGGAAACTAGAAGAAGAAACTAGCAACAGGAAGCTGTTCTTTCGGGCCTTGTTTTATGCAAAAAATAGCTCACTAAAAGGAAACGAAGAAAAATATCTACATATATGTCAAATTGTGATTTGCCAATTAAGAAGAATGAACATTTCCATGAAATTTTAGTACGAATTTTTATCACTTTGAAGTCAATCATGCCAAGGAAGTCCCCTTTCTTGGAAGAGGACACTTGCCCGACCACGTTCATTATTTTGTCAGATCATCCAATCTCAATCCGTTATTTTGATATGGACCTACTTGAGCTTAACTTGAATCATTAGTCATGAATTTAATTTATGAATGTACAGTTTGTCAATACAGAGGCAACATGTAGATCAACTAGCTCTTGACGCAATTGCATTTTTCTTTCAAATGTTAGATGATGTTCCAAATTCAAATTCCTTTAGGGCTCGTTTGGTACACATGACTGTCTTGGCATAGATTATGCTTAGGGACTATCTTGGCTTGGCTTGGCTTGGCTTGGTTAGTTGGATAACACTTATCCTGCGTTTGGTGTACGCTTGGACTAGGACTATATATATAAATTTTTCAAAACTATCTATGAATATGTATATATGTATGTGTACATATGTATTTTATAATATATGTGACATGTATGTGTATATACATGTATATATGTATATTATAAATAATATAAACATATATATATATATATATAGTCCTGATCTCTTGGACCACAGGGGTCCAAGAGATTTGTGGTCACTCACCGTTGGATGTAAATTCAACGGTTCACTCATTCTTGCACTCCTTTTAAGAAACTTTTTTTGAACCATTGGATTAATATCCAACGATAGGTGACCATAATTTCTTGGACTCCTGTGGTCCAAGAGATCAGGATTGTATATATATATATGTACACATACATGTATATACATGTATATATATATATTATAAAATACACATATATATATATTATATTATAAAATACATATATATATATATATATATGTATGTATTATACCCATGTATATTATATATATATATATAATATACTATATAATACATACATATTATATATATGTATGTATTATACCCATGTATATTATATATATATATATATATATATAAATGTATATATGTATATTACAATATATATAATACATATATAATGTATATGTGTATACATGTATATTATAATATATACATGGGTATAATACATATATATATATATATGTATTTTATAATATAAATATATATATATATATATATATATACATGTATATATGTATATTACAATATATATAATACATATATAATGTATATGTGTATAGATGTGTGTATATGTATACTATAATACATACATGGGTATAATATATATACACATATATGTATATATACGTATATATATATATATGTATTATAATATATAATATATATTACATACATACGAGTATGCTATTATTATAATATTAATATGTATATGTGTATATGAGTATATTATAATAATAATATACATGTATATATGTATATGTATATTATATATATTATATATGTATATGTGTATGTATATATATACATACATACATATATGATATATTTATGTGTATATACATGTATATATGTACATTATAGTATATGTGTAAGTAAGTTTAATAATAATAATATATGTTATTAATTTTACAATATAATATATGCATTTTATACATTGGTGAGCATTGGGACTAGCTAATCCTCCCTTTCCACATGGGATTAGTAGTCCCCTCCTAAGGAGGTGTTTTTGGTGGGCCCGGTGTAAGGTGTGTTTCCACCTATTGTCATGGTAAAGGGCAAATACTATTCACTTTTAATTTTTTTTTTCCTACCTAAACAATTAATTTGGAGAAGATTTTCAGTTCCCACGTGTTAATATTTATTATAAAATTCATATCTTATAATTCGAATGAATTTTTCGCATAAAATTCACAGATAAGATTTTCGGATAAGATTTTTCCACATATGACAGAATTTCATCTCATTGCCCATAATCGGACAATGACCAACTTGGACCCAAGACTCACACAACAGAACATCTTCCATGGTTGTGCAAGTCCCTCCGCCTTCGATGGAAGATGCCATAAGATGGTGAATAAAAATGAAAATTGAAAGTGAAGAAAATTTTGTGTAGAAAGTGAAAAATAATAGAAGGAGAAGAAAATGTATGAGGATTTGGTAGGTATTTATAGATAAAAATTCCATAATTTTTTGGTAATTTGTAAAAAAAAAATTGAATTTTTTTTCATTTTTTTAAGCCTAAAAAAAGGGCAGCCGTTGAATTTGAGGGAAAAAACGATTGGAGCGACCAGAACACGCCACGTGGCGTGTTACCGTTGGTGGACGTCAGGGCTGACTCCAGCCTGGCGTCAGCGCGCGGTAATTCAAATTTTTTTTAACGCACGTGCCAACGGTAAATCTTTTTAAAACCTGAGCGTTGGCGTCAGTCATGATGTCAGCTGCCTTTGGGCTCAAGGTCAGGCTGATTTGGCCTGCGGGCTGGCCTGATTACGTGAGACCCACAGCTTGCCCTGGCAAGCTTTGCCCACTGGAAGCTCTGACCTGGGATTGGGCCCTGTCCTACCCGGGCTGAAGTCAGCTGCTGGAAATGCTCTTACCCATTGGTGATCAGATGCAATATATAATTCAACGATTCCTCGACTTATCCGACCCAATTATAATCAGCCCAATACAAACCCGGTCAACAACACAATAGAGGACATAAGCGTAATATGTGAAAATAAATGATATCCCTCGGGTCCAAAGAATAAATGAATTAGGGTTTCAGCATACATATAAAAGGTTAATATTAAACCCCCAATCTCCTCTCCCCCTATACCCTAAACCCCCAATCTGAGCAGCAAAAGCAAAATCTGGGAGATGGCGACGGTGCCAGGGCAACTGATCTGGGAGATAGTGAAGAGGAACAACTCTTTTCTGGTGAAGGAGTTCGGGAGAAGCCACGCCGGTGTGCGGTTCAGCAAGGAGCCCAACAATCTCCTCAATCTCAACACCTACAAGCACTCTGGTACATTTCTCTACATCCCATTTTGTTTGCTTTCTGTTTGAGTTTGTTTTTTAATTGAGGTGGTTTTCGATCAGGGCTGGCAAATAAGAAAACTGTGACCATTGAGGCTGTGGGTAAAGATCAATCTGTGTTGTTGGCAACAACTAAGACCAAGAAGCAGAACAAACCTGCTGCTTTGCTCCATAAGTCTGTGATGAAACAGGAGTTTCGCAGGATGGCCAAGGCAGTCGCAAACCAGGTAAATAAAGTTTGAAGCTTTGCTCTGCCGAATGATTATTTTACTAAGAACATGCTTGCAAGTTTTTGTTGCATTGGTGATCCTTAACATGTTAGAAGATACTTGTAGGTTTATGCTTTGGTGATAAGCCTTAACATGTCATGTTAGAAGAATCATTTATAATGATATCTTCAGTGAAATATTCTTGTTACGCTTCTGAGCGTTTATTGTCCTTTTAATTAGATGGGTTTCTCTTTGTTAATCTCTTAGATGTAAGTAAGCTTCATGCCTTTTGTTGGAAAAATCTGAAATAGGGTTTATCTCAAGAATCTGAATGATTACTTTTCTAAGAAGATACTTGGAGGTTTCTACTGCAGTTAAAGGATCATTTTTGTAGTGGTTTCTTCAGTGAAATACTCTTGTTACACTTAGTTTCTGAGCGTGCATTGTCTTTTTTTATTAGATTAGGTTCTCTTTGTTTTTTTTAATAGAAACGAAATTTATTGAAAGAAACGAAAAGGAACACACAAGTGGATAAGGCATCCACAAGCCAAACGAACAACAACAGAAAAAACAGACTAAAAAAACAAAGACACCAGCCAAACTACACAGAGACTGCTACACACAGAAAGACCCAAAGAACACAAGATGCGAAAAAAACACTTCAAATCACAGCAGCAGCCATATCCCTCAGTATAGCGGAGTAGGAATAGTCTTTTTTATTAGATTAGGTTCTCTTTTTTAATCTCTTATATGTAGGTAAGCTTCATGCTTTTTCAAGGATCTGAATGATTATTTTACTAAGAAGTTTGTAGGTTTGTGCTGCAGTGATGAGCCTTTAACATGTAAGAAGGATCATTTGTGTAATGGTTTCTTCAGTGAAATACTCTTGTTACGCTTGGCTTCTGAGCATCCATTGTCTTCTTTAGATTGGGTTCTCCTTGTTAATCTCTTATATGTAGGTAACCTTCACTATTTTTCTGGTCAAAATCTGAAATTGGTTTATCTCAAGGATTTGAATGATTATTTTTTTAAGAAAATACTTGGTAGGTTTATATTTCAGTGATGAGCCTTAACATGTATGATACACTATTTATAATGGTTTCTTCGATGAAATGTTCTTGTTACGCTTGCACGCATTGTGTTTTTAGGGTTTAGTTTTTTTTATTGTTGGTCCCGCATATGTTGGTATCCTTCAAGGATGATAATGTATTTGTATTGTATTGATTGCATGAATCTATATTTGCCTTGTCTAGGTTTTCCCTTTTGTTGTTTCTCTGTTATTCATTTTGTATCCCTCATTGCAGGTGGCAGATAACCACTACAGGCCAGATCTTCAAAAAGCAGCCCTCGCAAGGTTGAGTCTTGTTCACAAGAGCCTCAAGGTTGCCAAGTCTGGTATCAAGAAGAGGAACAGGCAAGCTGTTAGAGTCTATGGCAGGAAGTGAGTTATAGGGGGCTGATACACTAGTGTTCTTTTCATGATTTTGGATTTGATTGGATCGTCCTTGAAAACTATGTATTCGGATTTTGGGGATTTTATTCAGTTTGTTTTGCAAAATATTCCTGGATATGAAAAAAAAAAATTCGACCAATCATTTAGCAAAATTTCGGCATGGACACTAACAACCAACTAATCGATAACCAATCAAAATACTCCGTTAATTTTCATATGGTAATTTTGTATATGCCCAACAGCAAAAACTCCTGACCGGAGGACATTAGAGGTTCTCAGAACAACAAATCACCATGTCCAAACAAACCAGTTCAGTTTTGAATAAAGAAAATGTAACTGATCAAATCAAATATAGATAAATTTAAAAATGAACAGTGATAATATGACATACAATTGTTAAAGATTCGTTGACTATATTATTATTCGAATAATTTCTTGACTTTCTAAACCAACGAATGAATGGGGAGCCAAGTATCATGACAATCTGCTGTACATATTATAAGGAGGCTTGCAGTCAAATAAGGGTCCATTGCAAAACCACATGTTTCTGCAAGCTTCCCACCACCATCAAGAACACATTCATCTTATCTTCGCTGATAAATCAAGATGAGCAGCAGGTGGTCTTTTGGACGACTGGCTGTCCACGCATATGCACAGTGGATGGTTTGTTGGCACTCATTGGTTGGGTAGCTATCCTGCAACCCGAAGAAAAAAATATTTACCGATGCTGTATAAAAATACTGATGTTTTACCATTGCAGTTGTTCCAGTACTACAGATCACAGATTTATCTTACTAAACTCTTGATCTGAAATGCCCTTATCAATCAGAAATATGAAAAAAGTAACATGGAGATGAACTCACCTGTTCTTTATCTCTGCAACCATAGTCATGAATGCCTGCTCTACATTAGTCGAATTTTTGGCACTGGTTTCCAAGAATGGAATTCCTAGCTCATCTGCAAATGCCTTTTAAAAACAGTGGGGTTTTGGGGTAAGAAGAATGTGAACAACATAAAGTTTGAATACGTAAAGTTGATCAATGGTGCATGCTTATTTAACTCATCACGACATGATAACAAAATAAGATTAATTAGCAGCTAAGATACCTTGCTAGCTTCAGAAGAGACCACTTTCTTGCCAGCTAAGTCACTCTTGTTTCCAACCAAGAGCTTGTTCACATTTCCAACCGCAAATTTATCAATTTCTTGCAGCCAGGTCTTGACATTGTTGAAGCTTTCTTGGTCCGTCACGTCATAGACAAGCTAGCAAATAATTTCAAAAACCACATTCATGAAGATCATCCTATGAAAAGCTTGCATGACCAAAAATCTACCTTACAAAGAGGTGAATTAATACTTACGATGATGCCATGGGCACCACGGTAGTAGCTGCTTGTAATCGTTCTGAAACGTTCTTGACCAGCAGTGTCCCACTATTCAGAAGAAATGGAGATTTCATATTTTTTCAGCTAAGGAACTTCGATTCCAATCCAGCCTTAATAAAAAATATACTTACTATTTGAAGTTTGACAACTTTCCCATCCTGCTCCACAGTTCGAATTTTCTAAATAGAGGAAACAAAGAGATGAGATCACTGCCATGACATCAAAATAACCAAACATCAGAAGTGCTATATTATGCCACTGTACTTACAAAGTCAACACCAATGGTACTTATGTAGCTGTCAATGTAAGAATCATCCTACACAAGGTGAGAGTGGAATTGTCAATAAAAGATCAAAGAAAATCAGACATCAGCATTTGGCTCAATCAACTCAGATCACAAGCATACATTTATGTATCGCGTGTTACAAAATAGTTATGATTAAAATTTAGGATGAATACAAAGAGATGACTGAGGGAGAAGGTATAAGAATTTAATGTGTGTATAAGAGAAGCGTGGCAAAAAGAAAACCATCATCCTATATATAATATTGTTGAACTTTTACCGCAAATCTCAGTAGAAGGCATGACTTGCCCACACCGGAATCTCCAATGAGCAAAAGTTTGAAAAGATAGTCACTGCAAAATGGAGGAAAATAACTAATTAGAACCTCAGACTTTATGCTTTGGTACGGTAACTACGGGGAAATAACTAAAATAAAACATTAACATATCATCAAATCTTATTAGCAAAAACACCTACTCTGTCAGAATATGTCAACAACTATGCCCTGCATATCTAATGAATGTTTTTTTCAAATTGAGACAAAATTATACAGGCAGCAAAGATATGAATTCCATGGCAGCATATCATCCAAATAACTCAAGGAGATTATAGGTGCCTAAGAAAACACCAAGCCACAGCAGAAAGAATCATCATTTCAAAAGCATGACTAACATATTCATCTTATTTACCAGAGTCCATGGATCTCATACATTGTTTTTACAGCTTTTGTATTCACTACAATCAAAATTGCAGGTAGCTTCTTGAAATGAAATGTGATCCCCAAAAAAAGGATCCACAAAATTGATTTTCGTAAGAATTTTCTTCCAGTTTTTTAAGATACTACTAAACAATTGTGCTAAACAAACAATTTCTAATCAAATGGCCAAATCAAAAGCCATCCCACATACCCAAAAGTTGAAAATAAAAAAACCCTTCAATAAAAACAAAAACAAAAACAAAATTTTCTGGGTTTGACCAAAATCCAAATCCAATCAAATTGAACAGGGTTAACATTATCAACAGCCATAAAACAATCACACAGAAACTAAGCTATGACAAAAAAGGTGATAACATGTAGACATGCATGCAATTGTTCATGAGAGAGAGAGAGAGAGAGAGAGAGCGAGAGAGAAATTACTATTCAGGGATCATGACTGGGTTGATCGATGAGGAGGAAGTTTCAGAAAGCGTAGAAATTTTCAACTGGGTCTAATTAACGTAAAAATGGAATCTTTAAACGAGGGAGAGAAGTTGAAGGAGAGGACTTTGTTGTGCCTTAAATATATATGGGTGGACAGTTTGCGTCACATTGAAAGGTTCCTATTTCCTACTCAGCCGCCAGCTTGGAACCTGACCCCACACAATTTTTTTGGTTTCTTTTCTGGGTTGGTTTATTTTTATGGGTTTGTTTACAAGCCCATTTCGGAAGGCCTGAATTTTAAGTGAAGAGGGTCTTATCACTTGCGTCAACTTAGCCCAATTATCTGTCTACTTTTTTTTGGGTTACATTTGGAGAAAAGAAATCATGTGCCAAGAAAGCAGGGGGAAGGAGGAGGGACACAACCACTGTAGTAACCTCACTCAACAATTATTCATCTACTTGTCGACTCTTTATTTGATTAGTTCTGTAATAAAAATATATGTTTGAATCTTTATTCGACTCAAGCTAAGTGAGTTCTTTCTCATCTGTAAAATGAGTTACACACGTTATTTTCAAAACTCAGGTAAAAAAAGTTGACGGTTGCGTTGTAAGGATTAGTTTTGTTTTACAATTAGTTACAAGGGACTAGTCTTTGTTTTCTTTGTGGTGTGACTGCTTCTTTAGGAATCACTTCTGCCAATAATCGCTTATAGTAAAAGCGCTTTTATTATAAAGATGTTGAAATTTTCATAAGAAATCAAAAGCACTTGGGAGTACTTCCTAAATAAGAAGCACAAGGCATGTGCTTCTTTAGAAAACATTTCTATGACCCATAAGCACTTCTAAACTTTTTTGTCAAATGCGGTCAAAAGAGCTTTTGGCTGTCAAAAAGTGCTTTCAGCTCTTCCAGAAGCACTCTCAAATGGGCCCTAAGTATATTAACTTAAGTGATAACATTCCTCTTCCTTTAAATAATAATAGAAAAAAACTTGGGTTTGATTATAAATAAAAAAATAAAACAATAAAAGAAAGAAGGTGTGGTTTTTAATCCAAATGAGCTTTTATTTTCCTACAATAAGAGTTCAATTATTGTGGAAAGTTTTAAGCCAAAAGTCACTTTTGGTCTCTGTAGTTTGGCACTTTAATTACTTTTGACCTTATAGTTTCAATTTTGTCACTTTTGATCATGTAGTTTCATATTTATAGTAATTCAAGGACAAGATAAAATTTCTATCAATTTCTTTAACAGAACAACCACGTGCTACTCACGTGTAGGGGTAATTTTGTCAGACCAAAACCCCATGCTAAAAGTTAGTCTCTACCTCTTTCCCAGGGTCAAAAATGGGCAACCAAAACCTCAAAAATCCTCCATCCTTCACTATCCCAAATTCCCAACACTTAATCAATCTCTATCTCCTCCATCCCTTTCTCTCTCCTTACAAATTAAGAACAAAACAACAGAGCAATAACTTTCCAAACCCAAAGTTACATAACAAAACAAGGCCTTTCGAATAAAAAAAACAAAAAAACAAGGCCACAAAAGAATGGAATAAACAAAAGCATTGGAACCCACTTATATGCATTGAAAAGTCGAATAAAAGTTATAAAACAATTTCGCATAGAAAACTGTACCTTTAAAGATTACAAGTTCACTTGGATTATTGAAGCCTCCATTGATTTCACATGTCTACTTCACCATCGTTGTTGCTTCTTTACGGAAACAACAGCCGATATTTTTAGGAGCCCTAATCCTAATTTGCTTCAAAATGGTCAATTTCACGCGCCCTGGGAAAGAGGTAGAGACAAGATTTTACATGGGGCTCTAGGCTAACACAATTGCCCTTCCATGTGAGGGGCATGTTGTTGCTCCCTTCAAGAATTTGACGGAAATTTTAATATATCCTTAAATTGTTACAAATATAAAACTATAGGGTCAAAAGTGGTTAAAGTGTCAAACTATAGGGACTAAAAATGACTTTTGGCCAAAGTTATATTCCTTGCAACAATGATGGGGGAAACTTTCCAAGACCTTAGGACTAATTTTGCTTTGAACTTACTCAATAGCCCACCAATAATTTATTGTTTAATAAAAATATTAGAGCATCCATTCAAAATGGGCTCCCTAAACCACTTCCTTAGACAAATTTTAGGGAGGAATTGGAAAAATACAACTCCAATCATGCTCCCTATCCACCTCCTAAAATATAAAGATTTCTAGGAGCTCATAAATATGAGGAGAGAAAAAAAAATTCCTAGTGTCTCTCTATAATTTAATGCTGCTTTATTTTATGCATACTTTAAACTTTTAATTAATGTTAATTATAGTATTTACAACTCCCTAAACTAGAGAGTATAATTGGAGTTCAAATTTTATAGACAGCTCCTAAAATAGTTTTTATGTATTTTGTGCTAAATTTTAACTAAAAAATAGGAAGCATGATTGTAAATGCTCTTAGCCCAACTTAAAAAAAAAAAAGAACAATCACATCAGCAAACTACACAGACTTTTGCCACCAGATTGGGAATATTACTCATTAGCCTGTCACATGCCTACAGTAGCAGGTTAAGGTCTTGGAAAAAAAATATATATATATATATATTGTTGTTGTTTTTTGGTGAGACAATTAAACTATGGACAAAACTTGGTGAGCAAGTTTTATATACAAGAAGAAGTTCTTTATTTCAAGAAACCCCTCAAATCCAATCGTGCAAAGAACCGTGACCAGTTCTATTATAAAAAAAAAAAATCAAAGTCAACATTACAATTTTATGGTCAGTGTTTTTTGCCGGGAAGATTTTTAACTAATTAATCTTTTAGGCATGTGCTAATATCTCATCTCAGCTGCACCCCATGGTTAAAAAGATGAACAGATTTATATGTTAAAACCACTAAAGGTTAACTTTGGTGGACGCTATCAATGGAATATTTTGAAAGAGTCTTAGTCAATGGATTTCATACGCATTAGATTTTAGAACACGAATGTTAATTACTTGCCTTAATACAATTCTCTATCTCCTATAAATTAGACCAGCTTGCTGATTTTCTAGCAACTACTGCATTACTTTTCAACCACTCATTTCTCAGCCAACAGAACCCAGAAGCCATGTCTGTCAAGAAGAGTCTCTCTCTCAACAACGGCGGAGCTGGGAAGGGTGGTGCATCTGCGAAGAAGACTAAGAAGAGTCATTCTCTAAACAACGGTGGGAACAGCGGCGATGTAGTTACAGCCAAGCGCGGTCGGTTTGATCGATGTTTTTCTTTCATGGAGATTTCAACAGAACAAGGAAAATCACTCAATGACATGGATTCGGAGAAGTTGAAATCTGGGATCAGGAGATGGGCTAAAGCTGTTGTTGCTTATGCCCGCCAAGTCAGCGGCCGCTTCGGAGGCACTCGTGGCTGACTGATCACAGGCCTAACTGTAAGTGCCTAAAGGAAGTAGTTGTGCTTTGAACATAGTGAAGATCAAAATGATGGAGTTACTTGAATTGTAACTCAATTTTCCATGCTGATAAACGTACATAGGAGATTAAGAAATGATTGATTGATTGATTGATTGATCGATCCTTGTATGTAAATGTGCCCAATGATGTAAATAGTTGATTTTTCCATCCAAAATAAGGCTTGTGCCAAGCCAGGTATCCAAATTGCATGCTATTTTGTTAATACTCACAAAAGGCAAAAACAATTTTTTTGCACATTTCTGTTATATTTAGTTGAAATTGGAGTTTAAACCATCAAGGAAAAAGAAATTATGGCCAGTACTATACATCTACTTACAAAACCATTACAACACACCAAAAGAACAAACAAAAACGAAACCAAAATTTTTGAGCTACTGCAGCTCAACTCTAGAAAGCCTATTTGTGGCTTAGTTTCTAACTTATGAGAAGATGGCAACGATAAAACCTCAACTCCCTGACCTTATTGTGACTTTTTAAGTTCACCAAATGTCGCCCTCTCACCAGAAATGCTCCTCAAAAGCTGTTTAGAGCACATGTTCTCAGCCTTTGCTGCATCTTTCACACGGTCCGCCTTCACCCAAGCGGGTTCCTGCAAGAAAGTTTTATGATAATATAACGATCAGCATCTTCCTTTTAACCATTACATGTTATAATAACAAGAGATTATGTAAATTTGGAGTAAGCGTTCACAAGGATGGGATTTAAATCACCTCGGGAACAAAGCGGGAGAATCCAAACTTAATCAACAAGAGGACATGTTCCATAACCAGAATTGCAGCCAGGCCAGGCTCTATCTTCCATTTGCCCTCTTCATCATATAACCATACTAGAAGCGCACAGTTGGTGCATATAGACATAACGACGAGAAACTACAAATTGCAGACAACCTGACATTAGGAAGATGACGATAAGAGAGTAAATGGAACACATAGTCAACCCTCCACTTCTCTCCCTTGTTTTATAGTTACTGCAGAGAAGAAAGCAAATCTAATACAGCTCCCAACAAATTTGTCTCTTTACCTAATCAATCAATTCTAAACTTTCCAGAATTTAAGGTTGAGCTATATGAATTCTATATTTTCTTCACAATACATAACCATAAACCATAAGTACCTGAAATATGTTCAGCCAAGCTCCAATTGTTGTGGAAAAACGAGGAGTCGGTCTTCTCAACATGGCAAGAAGCTTCAATGCATCTGCCCTAATTTCGGTGATGTTGTTCTGTGAAAAGTGGAACTCGAACATTAGAATACAAAATAATACAAAGCATAAAGAACTTCAAAACATAAACAACCATAAAGCATAATTTACCAAAGTTGCAAAAGCGAAAGCAAGGGGGAATGCACAAGCAAACATCATTATCATTCCAAACTGCAATGCAACCTCCAGAAAGTCTGCAGGTCAAACCACAGTGCCAATCAGCAGAGAATAAAGAAACATACAAGAATTCTCATGATTACTTGAAACTAAGGAGGAAAATGCAAATTTTATAAACACCGGACATAATTGACATATTACCATCAAACAACCCATCTTCAAGTTCCATGCCAATGCTTGCGGAATAAGAAGGCTTCAGGTACTCTTTTTCTACCCTAGAAGCAAACTGGATCTTCCCAGTTGATGAACCTTTTTCACGTTTTTTCTTGCTTCTTGAAATCAGAATGGCAGATAAGGTCATGTTCAGATAAACTTAAAATCACCCCAAAACATAAGAGTCCAGAAGATAAAACATAGTATAGGCTTACCGAACTCTATATTTCTTATAACTGTACTTGAGATATGGCAAAGTATTTTCCAACAAGTTTTCCAACACCTGGAAAGCATAGACCAATTCATGAGCATGAGAAGAGAGGTACAAACAAGCAAAACAGTGAATAAAATAGAACTCAATTTACCTGAGACACAAGGAGGCGTTGAATCAAGACTTTGCGGAGTGTTGAAAAGTTGCGGTGCAAAAGGGCATGGTAGAAAACCCCTATATACGACTGCATGAAATAAAGACCAAACACCTGCAAAATAAATTAAAACACGAAATAAGTCCTTGAACTTTGAAGTGTAGAAAACTCCTCCAAAAAAGATTAAAAAAGACGCTAGGGATCGATCTCCACTTAACACACCTTGTAGACCAAGCTGTCAGCTTTTTTTTCTGTGTTTTCATTATTTTCATACTTAATGAGCTTGACGGAGATCTTGCCCCCAATCTGTGTAAAGAACTGAATGGCAAAAAGATAAATGGTAGTCAACCCAATCCTGAAAAAAGAAAGAAAGGATAAGTGTCATTTTCACGCTATAATTCCAAAGAATTAATACATAGGAAAAAGAATGAATGCTGTGTCTAAACAAACGTTACAGATCAGAATTGGTTGTGCCCTTAAATTGGGTTTCTGTTTGACTTAATATTTCTAATTCGACTTTCCCTCTCCTTGTCCAAAGTTTCTAAGCACGAGGACAAGTGCAGCAGCAGATACAAACTCTAAAGACCCATTACATCAAAACCCAATAAACCCAAAATTTTCCTCCATCTTATGTCTAGTGTGCAACCTGAACAGAGTCAATCTCAGCAATAGTTCTCATCCAATTGTCAATAGCACTCACACACAACTGATGCACCGAGTTAACATGCATAAAAAAGAAAAATATGAGCACAAACTCTGGAATGTTAAAAATGATTTTTCATTGATGAAAATAGAATTATATGAACGTGCAAGTGTATGCATTCACATGAATGCAAGAGGACTCAGCGTCTTACTTCATAATATCAGACCCAATAACCTCGTAAATATGAGCATAAGCTAGTTCGAACGGTAACTGGAGGCATATAATACTGAAGATAATGATAGCATCATTTCGGAATCTCATGAGTCGTCCAAACCACTCAATTCTTTGGAACATTTCTCTCTCTTTAGTTTTGTCAGTCCCCCATTTTTTTGCGATTTCAATAGACTGTGAGGAATTCCACTCCATGCCCTGTCTATATCCCAGGTCAGCTCTAATTGGGTAACGAATCTTCCATCTAAACACACAACCAAGAAAGAGAAAGAGGTAAAGTATGTTAGAAAAGGTAAAAATATAACTGAAAATGAATAAGCAGGATCTGATAACCACAAGACAATTTCATTGTAAACAAGGTTACCTGGCTAAAAGGGCATTGTTTTTACGTTTCCAGAACTGGGAAAACATTATAGCCCACAATATTATGCTTATGAAGAAAATGGGGAGCACCAGTAATTGCAATGACCTAAGGAAAACATTAAGCAAACATACGTCAGTTTCAATAAGCAGCACAAATAAAATAAGTTGACAGCCAACAAGGAAATTAAGAAATAAGGAAGATGACCCACCCAAAATCAAACATGTGCAAAATAAGCCCAAATGCAGCCGGAAAGAGCAACCACCGAGTGTACATTCCAAGGAAAGCAAAATAGATGGCAATCTACAAAGACATTAAATTCTTGCTTAATGTTAGGAAATAGAGAGAAATATAATTTGCTAGTGCTACTAACTCACTTTTGTTCCAAAATAGGAATAAATCTCATCTATTGGCTGGTTTGTGAAGTCCCACCAGTGTAGTGCCCACGTCTGAAGGAGCTTCTTCCTTTTTATTTCATCTATCAGTCAAAAATCATCTTAATTTAGAGTTTAACAGAGATGCACACATTTTGTGAATTTGTAAACATACCATGCAAAGGAAACACTTCTTTGACTATCCTCTCTGACTCCAATTTCTGAAGTAAATACTCCCCGACTTCCCATTTGAATTCTTTGCTGTCAAATCTTAATGTTACACTTGACTGACTCTTGTTAATCTGTAAAATTTCAGTTCTATCTTTGTCAACGGCACAAACTTATGGATGAATATTTGCACACAGAAATATAATTATAAGGGAAAATGTTCCAAGGGTTTCAGTTGTTTGAACATCAACTGGCACAAACTTTAGAAAAACAAAACACTAGAGGTCAAATGGTCGGATGTATTCTACCAAAGAGTGACAAAAAAAGGATGGAGATAAACATGAAATTGTAATGTAAAATCAAATTGAATGGACATATAACCTTAATACGATATAAATTTACAATTAAAAAAATAAAAGTCAAAAGCATTCTGTTATTAGAAGTAGTATACCAAAACATCGGAAAGAAAAAATGGCATTGGAACATCATAAGATCCTAACATGTTAAATGACTTACAATTCCATATATTATGTGCCTATAGCAGCGAAAACGCTCACACCAACTGAACAAAGAACCATCAGGCTGTCTCTCAAAAGCATCAACCTCTTCCCATTCAAATTCTAAATCCATTCCTGAAACCAAGTGCAGCATATTAGTTTTTAAGTATTACCGAAGTGGAAATTAATAGATACTAGCATCTAAAATACAGAACAACCTCAAATGAAAAATAATAAAATTTGAAAGCCAACTGGAATAGAACTGCAAGATCATTACCAATAGGAGTTCGTTTTTTAATATGCAATTCAGCTGCAGCCCTCCCCAGTGTTTCCAAAGGTGCTGCCAACTGAAAGATAGAAATCTAAGGTCCAGCAACCAAATTCAATAAATCATATAGACAAAACATTGCCGAATTGTATGTACCATTTTCATTCAGCATAAACAAAAAACGACATGAATAATGCTGGGTTATCATAAATTGCCAAGTATAGTGCTCATTTGCAATTTATAATAAAAAATAGAAACAACAAATTTTAACAAAAGGAAACATTTCTTTTTTGCCATTAGCAAAAAGACCTCAATTATGACTTTTGTCTACATGCATCGGTACAAAATACAAAGATTCACTTGGATTAATTAAAAAAATTTCCCAGTAAGCAAGATTTATAAATACAGAGAGAGATCGTATCAGAAATTATTCACAGAATCTATTTTCATGAGCCAATTGCATGAAACAATGTATGGTAATATAAATCAATTACTGAAAAACCAAACGAAAAATCACGGCAGGAAAATAAGAGCAAAAGTAGAAGGACAAACCTTGATAAACTCATCAACAACGCCATGCACTCTCTCAACTACCAAACCCAAATTTCTAAACTCATCTACCAACACCTCCACACAGTCAGAATCTTTATCTTCTTCCTTCAGATCTCTCTTCGGAACCACAACCCCAATCTCAAAAGCAGTTTGTTCCTCCTCAAGCACATTCATTTCCTGCCCACCAAAAACTTTGACACCTGAAAACAGCCAAGGGATCTCTGTCTTTAAGATCAAAATGATGCCCAAACCCACCAAAGAGGTAAACTTTCACAGAAACTGGCTCAAACAGTGAAGTGGGCAATTGTATTTTGGAACAACAGAAGCTTGCAAACACCAAAGACAATATTTTTCTGTTGAAACGGCTCAAATTGCTAAATGGGTCTATAAATTGTGAACCAATGTTGCTCTCTGTGCAGATCAAACGAAACGCTGGGTTTATCAAACGTACGGATAAATGTATCCCAATGGAATTGGAAATGTGGGTTCTTGGAAGATAAGAGCAGAAGAGAGAGAGAGAGAGAGAGAGAGAGATGAGAGAGAGAACAGGTGGCTGAGCAGTCGGCTATTAGGGGCGGGCCGTTGCGAGGGAGAGACACATAGGATGGTATCGAAGGAGGAAGACACGTGGGCTCTGATATTTGGCGGTTCCTTATGTTTTGCGGTTTGCAGAAGAATGGAAAAGAGAAGCGGTACGATTTCTCATGTTACCTTGGGTACCGTCTGTCCAATTTGTCTACATATTTTTGGAAGAGTTTGAAATTTTGAAATTTTGAATGTCACACAATTAAAAAGGTAAACTAATGCAGTTTTTGACATGGTATACGAATGTTATGTCATTATTATTTTCTTGTCCAGTAGCAAATATTCATACATTTATTATTCGATGCTCTCAAACTTCATGGCCTTATTATTGTTCATCTTTTGATTTCTTCTTTTATCAGTCTCATTGTTCCCAACTCTTCGAGGAACAAAACCAAGAATCAGAAAGAACAAACACTAAAATCTATGGTGAAAGAGACAGCGACACTGATGTTATCTATGAGTATTACTCTTTTACATGACATGTTTACTTGCATGAATGGAATGGATCGGGAACATTATTGAAATTATTCATATTCACAATTTTCCGTTTTTACTTTTATTTTTCTTGTGTTTACTAACACTTACGAAATTAACTATGTAATCGAATACGTGCAAACCCAAGAATTAGATCGATTAAAAAATAAAGGACAGTAATAATTTGCAAAACAAACTAACCTTATAGGTGAGGGGATATGTCTATCAAGGACTCAAGAACTCTTCAACGATTGTCTTAATTTTTCCATGGGCAGATCTCTTTGTACTTGTTTGCAATAGTTAAAGAAGAAAGGGGAAACCAGTTTTGGGTAACTTCCCCTTGTTCCCTCTTCCTTATGAAGGAGGGGATGTTGCAAATAAGTGTTCTCCTTTTGGGTTTAGCGGTGTGAAAAACTACCCTACCATTTTTTTTAATTTTAAAACATAAATAAAAGTTTGGTTATGTATATCAATTTTTATCTAATAAGTTTTTTGAGCTTTTATCACAAAACATCAAAAGCTTGCGAAATTATTAAGTTTAGGTTTTTTTTTCTTAGCATTCAATTTGGTCGTCCACCTTTTTCTACACACATCAATGTTGTCTATATCGTCTAATCCCGTTAAAAATTCTATTAGTGTGCTAATGTGACACACATATGTGGCCATTACTTCACAAATATGGTGTAAAAACTAATTTCACAAAACTCAGTGACGTTTTGTGATAAAAAAATTTATAATTATAATTTTCAAGGTTTTTGGCAATGGGGTCTAGCCCATTGAAAAATGACATTGACTTGCAGACTAAAGGTCTCATGTTCGAATCCCCACGACATCATCGTTATGTGTGTGAGAGAAATCCCCCTCCTCTATAAATTAGACTATCGTTTATACTCAAAAAATAAAAATAAAACATATTAGGTTTTTAACAGCAAGTAGTAAGCCCAAGTCACATATTCTTTATGTCCGGTCTAAAACAAAACAATCCGATACTTCACAAAAAAGCGGCCCAACAAAGGAAAAGTAGGAACCTTCGCCTTGTTGACTTCCCTCTGAGACAGACGCGGAACGCGTAAATCGCTAGTCCAAAACACACAAATACGGAACCCTTCTCCGATTTAAAACCAAAACCCTAGAAAATCAAATCCCCAAAATCCACCATGGGAAACACCGAGAAGCTGATGAACCAGATCATGGAGCTGAAATTCACGTCCAAGTCGCTTCAGCGCCAATCCAGAAAGTGCGAGAAGGAGGAGAAAGCCGAGAAGCTGAAGATCAAGAAGGCCATGGAAAAAGGCAACGTCGACGGCGCTCGGATCTACGCCGAGAACGCGATCCGAAAGCGCACAGAGCAAATGAACTATCTCCGGCTCGCTTCCCGGCTCGACGCTGTGGTGGCTCGGCTCGACACCCAGGCCAAGATGTTCACCATCAATAAGTCCATGGGAAATATTGTCAAATCACTCGAATCGTCGCTGGCCACCGGAAACCTCCAGAAGATGTCGGAGACCATGGACTCGTTCGAGAAGCAGTTCGTGAACATGGAGGTCCAGGCCGAGTTCATGGAGACCGCCATGGCTGGCTCCACCTCGCTTTCGACTCCCGAGGGTGAGGTCAATAGCTTGATGCAACAGGTCGCCGATGACTATGGGCTTGAGGTTTCGGTGGGCCTACCTCAGCCAGCTGCCCATGCTGTGCCGGCCAAGGAAACCGAGAAGGTCGACGAGGACGACCTCTCCAGGAGGCTTGCGGAGCTCAAGGCTAGAGGTTAAAATAGGGAAGGCGATCAGCTTGGGTTTTGAATTCAATATATATATATGATATGCTTATGTGTTTGTACCGATTGCTAATTAAGAGTTATGACTCTTGTTGAAGCAATTTGAAAATTGATATTTGTGTATATTTGACGAATTTGAATTCGCTGCGATATGTTGTTATGTGAGTTTTGTTACATTCTAGTCAGACTGTTTGCATCTTTTCTTTTATGTACGTGCAATAGATATGTGAATTTGTCTGTGTGTGTGTGTGTGTGTGTGTGTGTGTGTGTGTGTTTTATTGGGTTAAAGTTTGTAATTTGTCTAGGTTGAGTGGATTGGCAGATTGGGATACAGGTATGGATGGCGAGTATTTGATGTTACTTCCTTTTTCTGCTTGAGATTTGATTGTTGTACATTGGTACCAATGTCTTCAGTTCTTTTAGGGTACACTGCGAAGTATATTGTGTTAATTGACTGAATTGGCTTTTATCCTTTAATGTAAACCTTAGATTTTTGAGTAAAGACATGATTTGATGACTTGTTACTTTGTTTTGTGCTTAGGGCTTTTGCATATGACCATGACCTTTTAATTGCTTGAGGGTGGCTTGTAAGAATCTGACCAGAGAACTTTCTACCTGTTTTATATTCATGTTGATGCCTTGCAATTATTTTCTCATTCTATGGCATGCATAAAACTGGTTCAACATGCCTGTCATGTGTCAAGGCAATGTACCGGTAGAAAAAAAGTGTTAAGACAATGTGTGGGTTTAGGGTAAGTGAATATGGGTTACAAAAATCTGGTATGAAACTATACAGTGTGGTCAAAGAACCTTTGTGCCTGTTGTCTTTGGCTGGTGATGCCTTGGAATTTCTTTTATTGATGCACCTTTGTTATTTTGTGTACATGCATGAAACTGGTGTATGGTGGGCTGTTAAGTGGAGACACTGTGTCCATGATAATTGCTTCATATTCGATCATTTGCTATGGGACTCATTTCTTGTTCTTATAACAGCAGCATGGCTGATGTTATCAAAATTGTGAGAATTCTTCTGGGATTTTTCCTAAGGATGCCAACATGCTCTTATAATGAATTGTTTCTTATGGCTATGTGCTGGTTCATTGTCCGGTCATTGTTTTCTCACAATAGCTTGAAATGAAAAGTAATTAGTTTTGAGATCTGAATCCTCTCATCTTGTGTACTTGACTGCAATTCAGTTTTATGGTTTTTCCGCTTCACATATTCCATGTCATGGTCACATTTGTGATATGTGAATGAGAGCTAGTAAAGTTCCCTCAAACCTGGGGTTATATAGTTGATGTCAATGTGATTCTTAGATCAGCTATATAGCATATTTCTGGTCTGGAAATAGTTTTCTCAGACTGAATTCAGAATGCATATAAAGTGAATTAAAAGATACAGAGCTTTCTTGTGTTTGTCTTTTGTAAATTGTATTATTGGTAGAAAGAAAAATGCTTGGCTCCTTCCCTTGAATCCTTTTAGATTGCTGTTCAATTATTTTAGTCTGATTATCGACCCAAAGCAATTGATAAGAACAATCGAAGCATGTTTCGCCACCCACTAGTGAAACATAATATTTCATTGATAGTACAGAATACACTAAACATTATTTGAATGGCTTTAGAGTCCTCCAAAAGAAAGAAATAATCACAAGCTGAAAGGGTAGCTTATTATACGTGCAATATTTTTGAGCTTTTGGTGATTTTAAGAACTCGTATGGGGGCTCCCATGAGCTCTAAGTCTATGCTTTCAACTTTGAGCAGTCTAAGGTTTTGAAACCGAGCTCCCAAGCCTTCTAAAACTCTTCTGAATACTCTGAAAGAATTTTTTGGTTGGGGGAGGGGATACATGAAACCCAATGGCATCTAGGTACCATCCATTTCTTCCCTTTAATCCAACAATTTTGCCTCCATCCACTGTGAAAGTAAAGGGTGTGCCTTCCTCAATTCCATAAGGTCCAAATGTTCTTCTATTGCTCTGAACTTTGAGTGACCGGATTATCGGGCCGCCGCCATACACCATCGGACAATAGTGTCCACTTACACCGACTAGGAACTCATCTGGGTACTGAAGCTTTATCTGCACGAAAAAAGTCAGGCCAAAATCAAAATCTTTTTTTCTCGATATCTCGCCTCTATGAAATAAATTATCATCAAATTTGATACACTTTCTATCAATCTTTATCTAATTTTGAAGTACGAGCTTTGAAGCCTATGACCATTTGCTCTATTGGCATCAGTCTCCACTTTGTTAGAGGATATCCGGAGTTCAAATCTCATGGACGAAAGTTGTCGATTAAAAGAAAGAGTACGAGGATCGAAGCGTACCTCAGCAGTATGATCACCTCCGCGACCACCATGCGTTTCTGCTTTGACAGGCTTACCGTTTCTATCATACACCACAGTAATGGAGTCGATGCAATGACCGTAAACAAGCGTGATCTCTCTCACCCCATTGTAGATCCCATCGTCCCAATCAGCTCCACCATTTCCTCCCCATGGTCCTATTTCAATGGTCTTCTTCTTCCCACTTGCAAGCTCCTTGCCATCCTACATAAAAAGTTAAACGAACTTTCCTTGTTCAAATGTTTAGATACAATTTTTCTCACTCAGAGTACTAGTTTTTGTTGAAAACAACAGTAACATACTTACAATCTAGCAAAGAAATAAAGGGTAAAATTAATGATTAAGTGCCAAGGAAACAATAAACCGAGTGACTAAGAACAAGATGCTTACCATGGCCTCAGGGAAAGTTTGAACAAAATGCTAAACACGGAGAAAAGCAAAGCAAGGAAAAAGCTAGAATGGGTATGGTTGGTGGTGGAGAGAGAGATGAGATAACATAGAGGTATATAATGAAGAAAAAGCAAATTTAGGGGGAGAGATGAACAAAACGCATAGTGCAAACAGAGACCTGATGGGTAGTAGTATCTGATTCTATTTTAGCATTATGTATGCAGGAACTAGGAATCTCTGCTTTTTCTTTACGCATTGAGGAAGGTTGTGGTCATCACTAGCTAGCCACTATTCTAGAAAAGCATATATGCATTACAATATCAAGTTCTTGATTCTTGATTTAAAAAAAAAAAAAAATGAGATGACAATCCGGAATAACATCTCAATTAGAAATTGCCACTTGGTTGACCTTTCATTTTGTTAGATGAATGAGTTAGCAAATTCGAACTTGGGAGTTTCTTCTGACATTGGAAAGAACAATACCATTAAACTAACATGTTTACTAATCCGTAATGGGAATTAAAATAAGTAGTTGAATTTTGATTACGGATTACTCTTGTGTTTACTCACACAAAGGAATGAAAATGTAAGTGAGACTCACACAAAATCAGGAATTCAACTCCTTATTTTGGAGGAATTGAACTATTAGGTGGAATGTGGTATTCTAATTCCTGGAGCCCATCATGAATCTATTTTTTTTTTACCCATTATATCCTTACATAATTTTTGAAATTCCAAAATTTCCATCCACTTTAACCCAACAAAAATTTACATAAAAAATAATTTATTTAAAACAAGGGGATTTTAGTAATCAAATTGGTTTCAATTCTGATTCATGAGAATTTAGTTAACAACTTATAGGGAATCAGTATCATTCCTACCCCGATTCCAGATAGTTTAGTAAATGACTTCAGTGGAATACAGATTATCACTCCTCCTCATCTGATTACGGATTAGTAAACAAGAGCAAGCTCAATTCAATTCCTCCTCATCCAATTATGAATTAGTAAACATGCCATAAGAGCACTACTTCTGACACTCATGTGACGATTGGTAGAGATTTGTGAATGCGATTGCATTGTGTACGTGTGAAAGCTTTGCGTTCGTTTAGTGCTTTCCAGCTTTTGTGATTGTGGGCAAGTAGGCCAGGTGATTCGTTGCCAAAGACATACAACAGATGATCCCCTCACACAGCAAATAATTTTGTGGAGTTGATGGCCTTGTGTGAGGGCTTAGGAAGAATATGGTACATAGCTCACCAACTCCAATTACCAATATTAACAGTCCAAACTGATTCTGTGTTTTCAATTAACTTGTTTTGCAGGAAAATTCCTCCACTCCACTACCAGCAAGTTCTGTACAAAGAGAGTCAAAACCTCCTACCAGCTTTTCTTTCTGAACAACTGAAAACTTAAGACACTTGCAGAAACCAAAAGGAAACAAAAAAGTTGTAAAAAATCGACTTTGCATTTTGAAAACCCTTTTGGTTTTTTATTTTTACTTCTAATAAATACCTTGATAATTTTTAAAACCCAAACCTAGGTCGCATGTCTTGTAAGTTGTAGCCATAGTAGAATTCTTATAATATTAGCTGGTGTTACATGTAACCCAGGATTTACCCAGATAACGTGCTTGTTTGAGCGAGGTAAGCCTCCCCACAAAGCTATTGTCTACAAGGAACTAATAAAAAAAACATCCACAATAACATAACTATAAGCTGCAAGTTTACTTTTTCCGTTTGGAAATCTCCATCACCTGTATTTATCATGGAGATCATAAAGAATGACCACAAACAACATAACTAATCCATAGCATAATTTAGAAGATAGCTGAAATCTAAAGAAAACCCAAAGAATGGCCATAGATAAGTCATATAATCTCCCAACATAATATCAAAAAAGTAATATTCAAATAGGATCCAAAAATGAATTCATTCATGGTCATATAAAATTTAATGAAAAACTGAAATAAAAGTTAAATGTAGATCTTAGCGGGACGCCTTCCTACCCTCTTTGTCAGATTTCCAATCCAATCTAAAACAAGCAATCTCATTAGCATTTGGACGTGACTTCAACCAAGCCATCGACTCAGAGTCATTTTTGCCTTTAGCCGCTTTCAAGTTCACCATCTTGGCATCCTTCAAGAAGTGTCGCCAACACTTGTTGTTGGGATTATTACTTGTGCAGCAGGTTGGATCCTCCTTTCTATTGATAATCTTCTCACGTACCAACTGCAGTTCAAGTAAAAACCACAGCCCGAAAGCAAAATGTCACTTTATTATCTGATGGCACAATCTCACTCAACATGGTGGCTTTAAATCAAGGAGTCCATAATACAAAATGACATCCACATTATACAGATTACAGATCATGTAATTGGTGAAATAAGCAAAAGCATGCAAGGAAACTACCATACCTTCGGGAATTCACTGCTGGAAGATGACATTATAGATAGGGTCTGTGGATGTCCTTTATGCAATGAAATATCTAATAGTTCTTCAGTACCCACTGAAGATTGGACCATTTCAATTTTGAGACCACCGCATGTAGAAAGCAAAATTTCTCCAAAATCTTCATGGATGATGACATTCTGAATTGGCCAAAGTAAGCAAAAATGTATGAGATGTGGAAAATGAGATAGAAATGTTAACAATAAAGGGAGACTATTACCTTACTGGTGCACACAACCAGTTTCAAGCCTTTATGGTCGAACTTCCCAAGAAATTCTCGCAACTTAGGAAACCAAAGAGGCTCATATTTGGGGTTAAGTTTGAGCTTCCTTTCTTCCATTGGTGCAAATGAAAGCTTGACCTCCTTCAAACACTTAGGATTCAGAAAAGAAAAGGGGAATTTATCACCCTGATACTCAAATGAAAGAAGATTTGGAGTATCAATCTCAGCTTCCTCTAGATTCTTGCAACCTCTTAAGACTAGTCTGTTCAGCCGATGACTTCCAATTCTAATATTCGTCAACTTGAGGCAGTTACTTAGCTCCAGTTTCTCTAGGAGAGGAAAACTGAAGAATCGACCATGAAACTGGTTGTTTGTCATTCTACTGTCTTCTAGTGTCAGTCTTTTCAGAGACTCGCAATCTTTCAAGTTAATTTTGCAGGACACTTGTTTCTTCCCGCAATACCAAAATGCTTGAAGACTAGGAGCTGTAATATCAATCTTCTTGAGTAAATTGCAGCAGTGTACCTCGACCCTATCAAGTTTAAGAAGACTTGAAATGTCCAAACAGCTTAACCCCGAGCATTGTATGAGTCTCAAATCATCAATTAGAGGGCAGCTGGAAATGAGATTCATAATTATCTGTTGATCAACACGAAGATTTCGCATATATAGCTTTTGCAGATGAGGAAGCTTTATAATACTGCAAGTTTCAAGTTTACAGCCTTGCAGCCTTAATCCAGTTATTCCTTCTGCAGCAAAGACATTCTTGGGCAAAATGTAGGGCCTAGTTCCTTTCACATGAACATGGAAACCTAGCTCTTTTGCGTTATTTGCAGTTGCAATTCCAAACCACCGTTCCATATGATGAACCAATGCTGGATCATATGTGGTTAAATGTAGAACAAATTTATATATACCTAACTTACGATCCAGGTGGCTCTGGAGAGACTTATCAATAAACTGCATAAACACCTTATTACAGTTCTCCATACTTTGAACTCCCTCTAGTTCTTGAAACGTGCGTTGGTCGAATGTCAAAACAGTGAAAGAGGTCCACACGTCCCTCCACCTCTTAGACAAGATACTGGTTCGAGCAGCATCTTTTGTACTACGAAGTAGAGAGAGGATGATATGGATGACAGTATCAGGCAATTGTGAGATATAATCCATGGATACAACTCTTTTGTCCACGCTATTTGAATCTTTAGCAGTTTGCTGCTTTTTAAGCTTAACGTTCTTGTCAATGATACTAAATTGTTCTCTCTTTCGTTTTCTGTGAGCTCCAGATGCTTCTGCACACAAATCAATAGCACAGGTTTTATCATATACCGTGCTAGAGTTTCTTTTCCTTTTACTTTCCGAAGGTACTCTCAGATTCTGCAGGGCTCTCTTCAACATCATCAGTTTACTACTTGGAAGGGACCTAATTGCAAAATAGTTCATGTTATGACCAAAGAGTTTCCATACTTAAAAAACACTGTTCAAGAAAAGAAAAATTACTCCACACACACAAACACAAACAGACACAAACAAAAAGCCCCATTTACTATAGATGGTTGTTTTGTCTCTCCGTGAACATAAAATAAAATAATCAGCCAACAAATTCAGACTAACTTACAAGAAAAACAAACATAAAGATCCATAGGGATTTTGCTTCAGATTGCAGGGCTTCAGCCCAATGGTTACAGAATCTCACATCCCATGCTAGAACTATGGTCCTTGTTCATCGAGAGTATTGCCACCCAATAACAAATTTCACAGAAATAAAAGAAAACAGTCTTATCCGCGATTACTGTTCATCCTTAAAAGAAAAATCAAGAAATTCAAACAATGAACACACTTTAAAACCTTAAAAATTCTGCAACCAAAATAAAGTTCATAACTTCATCAAACACATTATTTTCCATGTAAACCATATCGAGTTAGGGCAACGATATGTTTCCATAATCAAGTTCAGTTCTTGATCATCTAAATAGTAAAAAGGAAAAGAAAAACTCAAAATTTAATGAAATAAATGAGTTTAAGAGAAGCAATTGCACCAAAACCCAATTGGGTTGTAAGTTTTAACGTATAAAAAAATATGAGATCAAGATTCAGAATTTATATATATTCTCGCAACCAAACAAAGCATCAATCTTCAACATGAAAATCTAATATGAAACAAAGGATCATCGAATACCAATCCAATTGAATACGAGGAAGAAAGGGGCAAGGAGACGCGGGGTATCAGAATTGCGAAAATTACCTCGCCTGCGCTCTCCCCAAGAAGAGTCTCTGCGCGAGTCAAACGACAGCCAAGGGTTTTTACGTTTCTTTAAAAACGAATCAACCGGCATGGTATAGGTTGATTTTTCTTCCCCTTCTATATTACGTTTCACTTATATGGTCTACGTAAAAAACATAAAAAAAAATATAATTTTAATACTTGTAGTTTATATAATTGTAATCAAACTCTTGTTATTGCGGAGATAATTCGTTAAAAATACAAAAAGAAAAACTTTTGCACACATGTCATACTATTGATGGAAATGTAAGAGCTCTTTCTTGCATGATAAGGAGGGAATATTTTCCTATTTCTTTTAGTTTGCAATTAAGGTTAAGTTTGTAACTCCATCAATTATTTAATGCTTGATACGACCTTTTTTGTGCTTCGCATTATTAAAACGGCACAAAAATTCAATAAAATTACAAATTGGACCTTTACTTCTTGGTGAAGCAAAGATCAGATCCGAGAAAGACTAACAAGTTCTTGTTGGCATTAGTAGATATTACTTGTAATTAAAACAATTTGTGTTTTGTGAATGAGGTTTACATACAATTTCTCTTTTTCCAATTTAAACTATTGTTGGGGCCCAAAAAATCCAAGGTTGAGCATAATATATTTCTGGCCCATTACAACACCTAACTAGGGAAGAAGCCTGACTTGGGTACACAAGAGTTCGTCATGTGCACTTGCATGAGTCATAATCCACATGCCGTGCTAAGCAAATACGTAACCCACCACGTAGAAAGGTTGTGACAAGCCTATAAAATGTACTGGCTCTACGAACCCATGCTTATTATCCCGTCAAGCGCCATCTGGCTCAGCCATAGCCCTTTACAATACGGCGAAGCTTGAGCACAAGCATTCCAAATAACACGTGACACCAAGCGGAATCTTTATTTTGGGTACCAAGCCACACTACAAGCTTAAGTGGGCCCAAATCACGCAAATACTTGGGGCTTGCTGAGCGGGTTATGGTATGAATGGTTACGAGTATTCATGAGGCCCATTGATGGTCCAATAAGTGGAAGTTTTGGGCTGCTTGAGAGCACTAAAACTCGAGCCCATATATATGGGTAAGCATGAGAGAGGAAAAGTGGCCCATCACCTTAGGAAGTGGCCCAGCAACTTGAGAATATCCCAAGAAACCTCCAACACATGACTAAAGTCAAATCCAAGACAAACCATCGTTAAAACCAAAGGGAATTCACGTGTACAGGTTGCTGGGAGTAAAACACCCTTCAGACTAGCACCTTTACCCACTTTTTTCTCTTACCAACTCTTGCCAAAAAATATGGAAGGAAAGAAAGGGAGAGCGTTGTCAAGGATAGGAAGGTGCCACAAAGACCATTTTCAGGAAGACTCTATAGCTCCAAAAAATCTTGTCCTAGTGTGTTTGGATTAAGGAAATTTCATAAAAAGAGGTTGAATCAAAGGAACAGAAGAGAAATGGAGGAGAAGACTTGGCAAATTTGGGGAGAACCAGCTAGGGTTTCTTGGGAAGAATGAGCTTCCAGGCCTATAAAAGGGGGCATCTCCTACTCGGCAGATCAACATATCCAGAGCGAGCAAGCGTCCTCACTCACTACTGGAACCTTCAATTTCAAGCCTTGTTCTACCATCTTCTTCTTTCCTCTTCAAGCAAACTATCCAAGAGTGCGACGAAGCTTTCGTCAAGCGACTGGAAATTTACTCAAGCCACCTATCCTTTATTTCCACCTTCCCCTCTCATCCCTCATCAAAATCTTCCCAAATTCTCTTCTTCCCTTACTTTGAATCTCTGTTTCTCATAAGAATCCAAGCTTTCTCTTTTTAATGCTAAACTCATGAAAGCTCAGCTATCATGTCACAAGCTTCTCAGACCAAGCCACAATATTGATCTGTAAGCAACTGTTTGTTTTGTTGGTGAAAGAAACCAAGGTGCTTCCTAAGGTTCTACGAACCTTTCGAAGGACTCTTGAAGCCTGATTCTTGAACTCAGGCAGAAGGACAACTTCGTCTATTTGCTCTTTACAGCATCCCAGGGCCATCTGTAACTGCTGGAACAAAAAAAGCCCCTACAACCATTATGTTCCATAGAGAGAAAATTTAAAAATTTGACATTTGAGCTACTTTGTGATTAAAATACTCACAATTTAAAATTTTAACAATTTCGATGCTATGCTTGTCAGGTATATTATGGTTCAAAAATTACGAGAATAAAAAAAAATCAAAACTGTAAAGTTTTCACTTGATGAATCAAGATAGATTTTTTTATGTTTTCTTTTATACAAGCTATAATCTACTTTAAACTAATCTAAATTATGGGGAGGGGATTCGAACTCGGGTGTATAATAGTGAGCACATTTGATTTAGCCAACTTGGCTAAGCTCATATCTACGAATGAGATTAAATATAAGATGTTGATTTTCCCACTTCCTTTTTGTAGAGTAAGCAAAAGAGGAGTGAGAACATACAATTTCCAACAAAACAATAAAAGAGTGGAAAAATCAGCTCCCTAAATATATGTTCTTTTTGGTCAAATGGGATTAAACAAATTTTTTGCCGAAGACATAATAGTAGTTGGATTTTCTCTCTTGAGGTTAAATACGGAGCCCAAACCAAAACAGAGATAAAGGCCTAGCTTGACCACTACAACCCAGATCACAATTCAGCCCAATATTTGCCAAGACATTCAGCAGCTTTTATTTACTTCCCCCTAGACGTGGCAAAAGCCTCTGCAAGCACATGAAGAATCTGAGTCATGAGCCTTAATCATTGTGTAAGTTATTATTTAGGTGTTTTCCTTTGTCACGCCAAGGAAGTTGAAAGACTTGAATTTATATCGTTGCTTAAATTCTCAATGATTTATTAATGATATGATATGATTAAGATAGCTAATATAAAATAAAATCCTAATCTCTTACAATATTTCTTACTAACTTTGAGCCGATATATTTAATTTTTCACACTTAAATTGACTCATATCTTGTCCTACAGCAGCTGTTTGACTGAGCAGTCTGTCTGACCAGCACAAGCAGCCACCAATTTTCCAATGTTTTTGTACATATTTTGCTAAACTCGCACTCTTTTTTATATGACTTAGCTTTCTTTACTTTCTCTTGTACTTTCAATCATCAGCCAAGCTTTCAGTTTCAGAAAGATCATGGAGTTCCACATGCAAGTCTCTTTGATTATGGTCCTTTTTGTGTTTGGTCCAACAACTATATTCACAAGTTCCTCTGTGAGCTCAAATGGGCTCTCAGAAATCCCCTTCAAGTTACTTGATTTTGCCCAGAAACCTCAAGTGTTTGATTGGATGTTGGGAATCAGAAGGAAAATACATGAAAACCCAGAACTGGGTTATGAGGAATTTGAAACCAGTAAGCTGGTCAGAGCAGAATTGGATAAAATGGGTATTGACTATAAATACCCAATTGCGGTTACAGGTGTTGTAGGGTTCATTGGCACCGGAAAACCGCCTTTTGTTGCAATAAGAGCTGATATGGATGCTCTGGCTATGCAGGTTTGGTTATTATGAATTTATAAAAGCCTGAAACCCCATTCCCATCCTTTTGTTCTGAACTTGATCAAATGTTTTTATAGGAAATGGTGGAGTGGGAGCACAAGAGTAAAGTTCCTGGGAAAATGCACGCATGTGGGCATGATGCTCATGTTGCAATGCTTCTTGGTGGGGCAAAGATCCTTAAAGAACATGAGAAAGATTTACAGGTTTGTTTTGTTGAACTTGTAGTTAATGTTTCATTCATTTTTTAGAAAATATTACATTCTGTTGTTGTTCACTAGTTACTCTACAACACTCCTGACTTTAATTGGTAAAAATTACATACAAGAATTAGGGGATTAGGAAAAAGCTTTTGTCCATGCATTGCCATTGTAAACAAGGAGGAAAGCAGGGAGGGGTAGTAGAAAATACATGGTGTCCACACACTAATAACTTCCGGACGTCTGCATAGGAGAAATTATATGTATTTTATATGGATAACATGTATAAACGGCTTCATAGGCTATTGCGAATTTTATTATTCTCATAAGATAGTTATTTTCTGGATGCCTGATATCATCCAAATATTGTTGTCTTAACAGGGAACAGTTGTTCTTCTATTTCAACCAGCAGAGGAAGGAGGAGCAGGGGCTAAGAAAATGATAGATGGTGGAGCATTAGAGAATGTTAATGCTATTTTTGGGTTGCATGTTGCAAACCGCGTACCTATAGCTGAAGTGGCCTCCAGACCTGGTCCCTTTTTTGCAGGAAGTGGCTTCTTTGAAGCCACAATAAGTGGAAAAGGCGGTCATGCAGCCATTCCTCAGCATGCAATTGACCCGATACTGGCAGCGTCAAATGTGATTGTCAGCTTGCAACATCTTGTTTCACGTGAAGCTGATCCACTTGACTCACAGGTAAAACCTGTTACATTCTTATGTAGTGTGAACCAATCTTATTACAGTTTCTATGGAGTATTGATTCCTTGTTTGGGTTCTTACTTAGATTGTTTACACTTGTCCGTTCTCACTGAAAAATTTCGATAACTTGATTGGAATATAGATGGCACTGCTTGCTGCTTGCTTTTGTTAAACAATGATAACTGAGCACCTACTTTAGATTGATCCCTTTGTAAAATGACTGCAGCACTAGTTATTACAGTGGTGTTCTGCATTTTGGTGTGCAGTCTAACATAGTAGTGACTGTCTGAAACTATCCCAACTGCATTGTTCTACAGTCTTTGGTTGTATAGAAATAAACTTTGTGATAAGGAAAATGGCAACATTGAGATACAGAGGAAGAGCTTTCCTTTTTATGGTGGGGTGGGTGTTGCAGGAAGACCGAACGATACTTAAGGTATTCGGAAGTAGATTAAAATCACAGACCTGTCCCACCTACAGCCATTAATGAAGATTGAAGAGGAAATGAGAGGAAGAGAAAAACCTCATTTTTCATTTTCAAATATGGGAGGCTATAAGGGGTGGTCAGACATCAGATATTTAATTACTCTCTGATGATGCAAGAGTATTATCAAATATTATTGAACTTCTCTTGAAGAGAACTGAAGGAATCTTATACTCTAGCGTCAACTTTCAAATATTTTGTTCACCAATTTCTTATCCTCCAATAATCCTATCCTTTGGAAATTCATGTCATTTGTGCTGCTCCTGTTAGAACTTAGTGCATTTGCATAAAGTATTGGCTTCCTTAATTCATGATTAGCAACGTTATTTATTTTGTAAATGCTCTCAAATCAACTAAAGCATATATTTTCAGGTAGTCACGGTTGGAAAATTTCAAGGAGGTGATGCATTCAATGTTATTCCAGATTCTGTCAGAATTGGTGGCACTTTCCGTGCCTTTACAAGGGAGAGCTTAATGCAACTCAAGCAGCGCATTAAGGAGGTCAGTCAAATCACACATGTAATATGTATATTATGAAAGGATTGATTGATTTCTTTGTTTTCTTGAATATATTCAAAGAAAATAATTAGTTCAGTACTTAATTATTTTCATATTGATACTTTGTTGAGGGCCATTTTGGTTTCGTCTTTAAGTGCTGTGTAAATAGTTTTTCTTCTTATACAAACAACCACACATTCCAAAACTTTGGCAACAAAAATCTGATTTGCTTCTTTTGATAGGTCATAATGGGACAAGCTTCTGTACAAAGGTGCAGTGCAACTGTCAATTTCCTTGAAGATGAGAAACCTTTGTCACCCCCGACCATAAACCATAAGGACCTGCACGAACACTTCCGGAATGTAGCTGGAGATATGCTTGGCATCCACAGAGTCAAAGACCATCAACCATTGATGGGATCTGAGGATTTTGCATATTACCAAGAGGCAATACCTGGATACTTTTTCTTGCTTGGAATGGCAGATGACAAACTTGGACCTCTGCATATGCCACATTCACCTCACTTCCAAATAAATGAAGATGCACTTCCTTTTGGTGCTGCACTTCACGCTTCTTTGGCTATTAGGTATTTGCTTGAACTCCAACAGGAAGTTCCTTTGCCAGCACAAGAATACCATGATGAATTATAAAGGGCTTCGTGACTAATTTTTTGGTTCAAACATTACCAAGTCGTCATTGAGTATTGGAGGATGAGATTCATATTGCAGCAACTGTGCACTAAAATGATTCTTTCCCAGGTAAATTATACACAAATATACCAAGGTTTAGCTCTCATTGATGTGGTAATTTTGAGATCATATTTGTCAAATAAATTGGATGATGCTCCACGATACACGCATTTGCTGATAATAAGATCTACAGTGTTTTTTGGGTAACGTCTTGGTCCTCTCTTTCTAAACTGATGGTCTTCCTCTTTCCGTGATGAGAGTTCAGAAATTGTACAACGATGAGCATTTTGCCTCAGACCATTATAGAGGCCCCTGCACTAGAAGGGATTCTACATGAAGGGCTCAAACTTGTAGACATACTATTATTACACAAGTGACTATTTTGTTTTTCTCTAGGCTGCAGGCATTTCGTTAATGAGGTTTAAATAGAGAGAGTTAGAGGGGAGGTTAATCTTTTCAATATATTTTATCTCCTATGTAATGTAAACTATGTTGAGATATATCAAGTAATCAAGAGCAATTATCTTTGCATCCGAATTCCCCACGGCTTCATAAAAATAAAAAACCCAAACTTCAAGGTGGCATTGAATCAGGAGATTGTTTTTTAAGTACTAGAAATGGAGTAAGAAAATTTCAGAAATAGAAAAAGAAATAGGTCAGGATATTTATTGAATGAAATATGATTCAGTAGAACTACATTCAATCAATTCCCCACCAGATATGAATATAAATCATTATTGTACCAGAAAAATTTCTAAGATGCTACTTTTTAGGTCCTATTTTTCTATACATACAATATGCTTTAACATTAAGTTTCAAAAAACCTATTGAATTTGGGTAAAAAGGAATCAATCTCAGCAGACAGGTCTGGGGTTAACTCAAAACTACACTCGCATGCTCCAATCAGAACTTCGCCAAACATGCAGTTTAGAAGCCAATGATATGTCAAAATCCAAATACTTTGGATGCTAATTCTAATAGAGGTTCCAAAGCACTTGGGGCAAACTTTCTTGCAAAAAGAAAACAGAGTGAGGTTGGCTGGTTGTTGTAAAGACATGTGTCACTTCCAGCAATTTTCTTGAAGAACTCCTCTGTAATATCAGCTTTGCCGAATGTAGCTGGATGAGCACCACCTCTTGACCAGTCCACGTAAGTAAGGGTCCTGTTTGCCAAAAGATGTGGAGTCTCGATGCTAAGCATTGTCTGAAAGTAGTGCTCATCCACATAACATGCTGGTTTGCAAAAGTCTCTGAACTTAGGGTAGTAAGTTGTGTCTCCTACAATCCTAACTGCAAGTTTCCGATTAATCTCAAACCACTGAGACCCTTTACGCCACTCAGTGAGATTGACCAAAGGAGCCATGCGTTCGTCATAGCGTCCTCTCCCGTATGGTCCAATTTCATCAAATGAACCCATAAAGCTGTACCTGGATCTTGATAGGTAGTGATATACAATGCTTAAGTTGTAGAGAGGAATACATGCCTCAGAAAGGAGGACAAACCATTCATTTGAGATGTCGAGCAACGCATTAGCTAGGAGTCTCCTCTCAGCATCACACATACTCATCTCTCCCCACTCTGCTACCTGAATCATAGAATATAAATGGTCACAGGTCTTAATACAAGAGAACAAGTTCCAAAAAATATGCTTAAGATGCCATAGAAAATTATTGAGGTGCCCGAATCTTGTCAAAGAATTGGCTGCCATAAAATTAACCAAGTTAAAAAATAAATGTTCTAATGTTGTCAATATAAAGTGCTAAATGTAGGAAAGAGGCATGTCAGAGAAATTGTTTCTGTGTATACATAAAGGTATCTAATGTTTGATAATCAAGTGCCCTTTTCTGTAACCGAAACACGTTCCCTACTGATCAATGAACTTATTACTCTCACTAGATACTCCATTGCAGTGCATAGACGTTGGTAAATGTGGAAGCAAAATGCGCGCTGTACAAGGATGGTCACAGAATGCTCCTAACCAACACCAATACATGGCAAGAATTGACATATGATTCAGACAAGGTCTTTTTATTTGATCAAAGTTGGGAAAGTTAAAAGCTTACAGAATTGAAACAACATAAGAACAGCAAATAAAGATTTCTAGATCATACATGGGCTGCAGGAGCTCATCCTTCAATACCTTTTAAATGAAAAATTCAAAAGTATTCCTTTTAAATATACAATGCAAAGTACATCAGCATACAATCTTCATAACCCAGTGTACAACCTAAAGGACAGATTTTGACAGCTGAGAGACTGGAGAAATTATTCTGGCTCTATTGATCAAGTCATTTTCATTATTGGCAAGTTTACACTTCCCCTAATTATTAAACCACAAATAGGGCACCATCTCACAAGATGCACACCAAATGCATGAAACAAATTCAATGAGAGGAACGCCATTAAGAAAATCTGGGTAAGAATCATTCTAGAGAACTGTCAAAAAGCATGTAGGAGCACTAGTAATAATTATGAAATGACTTAAGATACCTGGCTTGGGATTTGTCTCTTGTGAAACACTGACGAAGGCGAGAAGTTAGGATTATAAGATGGCAGTGAATGGACGTAGATTGAGTAAAGCCCTTCGTGTCCTTTAAAAAACCGCTCCCAAAGAGGCTCCATTGGCAATGGTCCCTTAGTTAAGAACATGAAAGCAATCTTGGGAACTCTTTTAAAAGGATAGTCGTTTATTTGAGGAGCAGATGAAGCCAGCCACAGCAACTCTGTGTCATTCATGGCGTGCAACAGATTAGATGGAGGTCTAATCCGGCTTTCTAAACTGCTTGGCTCTTCAAAGCAAGGCCTAATAGTGGATGGTGCTGTTGGAGCCACATGTTGAACTCCAAAAAACCGAATCGTGTGCATACTCAAAATCGAAACCCCGATACCCAGAACTACAAACATCACAAGAAATTGAACTAGTCTCAAAGGCAAGGCCCTAGCATGGCTGGATTTAAATGCAGTAGCAGGGTCCTTGCCTTCCTCCAATGCCACCACCCTTGACTGCATCTTGATTCAAATCTCAATCAAACCCAACTGTCAGCAAAGAAAAAAAATATTCAAATTCAAGTTCTGGGTTATGTAATTTTCAAAACGTCTGATTTATTTTTTTGGTCTGAAAAACATCTGATTCAGCAACACCCGTTTTTTAAATTTGAATTCCCCCAGATTCTGAAATAGCACTTTACAATAAGAATAATGAAGAAAGTTTGGTTTTTGCGGTATGGGTTTTCAAACATATGCAACAACGGAAGCCCATAATGCATCACAGATTCAACCAGATCAAGATCACATCAATAAGTCAAGAACATCAGTCCTTTTGCCAAACATGAGATTCGTTAAACACAAGGCTCTAGGCAAGAACAGGAAAGTTTCGGATCAGAATTCAAATCACAAGCTAATATTCCCATCTTCTTGGCAAATATGAATAAACATGCAACATGGTGACAGAGAGAGACAAAAAAAGGAAAAAACGAAACGGGGAAGAATCTATTATTACCATGTGCGTTGCACAAACAGGGCTATTTGTGGCTGAGTAAATGCCAGATACGTTTGAGGAACCAAAGCAGATCGGTTCACACTTTTGTCACTTCAATTGTGTTGAGTTGCGCTGGCTTCCATTGAATGAACGAGGGAATGAATTTGTGCTTTGTTTGTGATGAGAGAGAGAGAGGTTTAAGGGGCTCTGTTTCCTCTCTGTTTTTATATGTCCCGTGGGCTGTTTGAAACTTTAAAAAAAGGTAGGAAGAGAAAAGTAAAACTGAAGCATTCAAGAGAGAGAGAGAGAGAGAGAGAGAGAGAGTGACAAACAGAGAGTGTATGAGGGTGGTGGAAAAACCGAGGAGGGTGTCTTGGGGGATTTTGTTTTGTTTTGGTCGTTTTGGAGTTTGGGGAAAGCAAGGCAAAGGCAAATACGCGGTCTTATGCCTTGTGTTTTAATGTTTTCTTCCTGCGTTTGTGTGTGTTTTGTGGCTTCTTCTTTGTGCACGTGTTAGGGCTCTGGCTAGTTTGCTATGTCAATCAATTGGTTCCACTTTCTCAGTTTCCCTTAATTCTTTCCAAAATTCCTTTGATTTTTTTTTTTCTTTCCTTTTTGTTCAAATAAAATCTTTGAATTTTTATATTAAAACTTGCCCAAACCCATCTATAACAAATTTAAGAAGAACCCTCATAGGAATGTTATCAGTAATTTTAATTAGAACCTTTGTTACCAATTATACGAGTCTTTAACCCCAACTAAATACATCTCCAACTTACTGCACTGCTTTTTAAAAATAAAAACAAAATATTTCGACATGCCCCTTGTATAACCTGGTGTACCCGAAATATGCAAAAATTACTCCAAATAAAGAGAATCACATCATGTGTGGGAATATTTTTATTCGATTCAATTTTTGCTAAAAGGTGGTGGTTTTTGGTTTCTCTGTCTCTTTTGTATTCCTTTACGAAATGACTGATAAGCGAAACGGCTGTGTGAACAACGACATATCAATTGGCAGGCCTCAAGGCTTTTTCTCTTTTCTTCTTGTCTTTTCCTTTGATATTAAACGTTTATCTTATCATGAAGTAAACGTTACTGGACAACACGTTGAGAAACTCAACATTTGACAATTGGACTCTCATTGGCTCCGTATGAGAATATTTTCATCTAAGTCAACCTTAAGGAAGTACTGGAATACGGCTCTGAAATATACATAGTCATATGCAGCAAGGGTTGGATTCTCCGAGCTTTGCCTCGTAAAAATGTTTAAAACAACAAAAACAATTTATTTATTTTTCAATAAAAAGGTTTAAAAACAAGAGGCTATGATGTTGTCTCCATAACCACCCTCCAACTCCTACCCACCTCAATTCTAGTTGCTTACAATAGAATCAAAAGCCTCTTTGGCAGCATAAAAGGACTTGCCCTTTTCCACTCCTAAAACATTCCAACCTCCATGTCTTATTCAAAGGACAATCAAGAAAACCACAACAACTCAAACTATCTCTACTTTTCACATCACATCCACAGCCAAACAAATCGCTTCTTTACACCCTCTCTTCGCTATGAATCTGATGGCGTTCCATCAAAATCACAATCAGCATCATCCATCTCCCTCTAGAAAAGATGGGTGCCAAGATACACATACAATACATGGTAAACCAATGCACAAGAGCTGCGTATCAACATCTACACCAACCCTCAAGGAACATGAATGAAACTGTCCTGCAGTAAAGACAGCCCTAAATGTTCGTAACCTACAGCAATATTAATCCACTTGACTCGAACGCCCCAGTCAATAATAAGGCCTCCAATTATCATGTTCCAAGAAACTAAGTTTATCTCTGGTATTTCATCCAGCTTCTTATGTGGATCAATCATCAAGGCAGATTTCACAAGTATCACTCTGTTCCTCATATATACTCATCCTGTTCAACCTTCAAAATCCATGTTCTTTGTACCTCTTATTCAAAAACCAACTCGTCTATTTAACTACAACATCTAGAACTGGGTTTTACATTCAGGGTCTCTTTAAAAGGCCAACTTTGGAAGGGCCGTACTTTGGTCTGACTCTAGCTCTTGTTCCACCAAGGAACACCTAATTTGAGGAAATGTGTTTCACTATTTTCTTCTACTAAATGAAGAGGATAACCCAGAATACAAAGATCTCTGTTTCAAAAACTTAGGACCTGAAAAGAAAAAGAGAACCAGAAGCTAGTCTAAACCTAAAAGATTGGAGCTGAAAAGATAGGTCGCCTTGAGAAGGAAAAATAGGATATCACTCAAGGTCAGAGTCTATGGGAAGGGAGTGAAACAGTGATGCTGTTGTTAAGATAGGAGCAATGTTGTCAGTTGTGGAAAAGGGAACTGTCACAAATGGCTTGTGAGAGGCGAACAACCGAAAGCTAAAGATATCATCTATGAAACTAAGATATATGAGAAACACAAACTACTCCTTAACTTTTCAACCCTCATGTATTCGAGAACATCAGTAATTTCTTGTAGGCACATACAAGGGTTGCATGGCACCAGATATACCAAAAATCAATTCTAAAATTGGAACAGTGAGGCGTGAGCAGATCAAAACTTACGAAGAACAATAGCACACAATCATGAGGTCAAAAGTAGCACATATTAATAAGCATTTTTCAATCCGAACAATTAAACAGAGCCGGTAGAAAATCTAAACCATAGTTTGACTACAAAATCCGTACTTCAAAATGAAACTAATGCCTCGTAAGAAACCAGCAAAAGTCCCCACAGAGCAACCTTACTTCTCGGAAGAGTTAGGCCCCCTCTTCTTTCCGAATCCAACAACTGCAAATTGAACCAAAAGTATAATCAGTACCTCCAAATCATAAACCTGTGTTCCCCAAACACATGCTTAAATAAAATATTTCCATCCACAGCTACACCAAAACAACCAATACCACATCCAACAACACTAGAATTAAAAACCAACATCACATTTCAATACCCGTAGACAAAACCCACAGACTTCAATTGAACAAAGCTATCAAATCCAAAAAAATCCTAATTAAAAAAATAAAATAAAATAATCAATGTAAGAAAGTGAGAGTGATGAGCTTACCGGCTGTGACGAATCTCCTGTTGTACTGCATACGCTTGTGGGCGCGGCCTCTGGGCTTCTTCTTCTTGTCTTGCTTGGCAACCTTTGGGGTCTGGCCCCTAACCTTCCCGGCACGTGCGAGCGATCCGTGAACCTTTCCTGCACAGCACACACTCACCGTCACAAACCAATCAAATATCGCCAAAATCCATACAAGAGAGGAAAATAAAACTCTATCAAAGCATACCCATAGTTGATCGTAGAAGCTGCTCTTGCCGTCAGAGAGAATGAGAGAGATGGAAGCTCTATGTGTGCGTTAGCGCGCTTCTCTCTGATATTAGGGTTTTGGTGCAGCTGGAGTTGTGGACTATTTAAAGGTCATTTCATTCCGTCAAACGGCGTCGTTTGACTAAAACCTCATATGTTTGTTCTTTAAACGTCGTCGTTCTTTGTGTTCTTTTAAACTTCCCAAAATACCCTCTATCCTGAATTTTTAACATTCAATCGTCGTCTTCTTTCTTCTTCTTTTCCCTCCGACACAGACGAGAACTATCTCCGAAAAATGGCGACCATGCCGGGCCACGGCCTGAGGCACGTGACCACCATGCGCCCGTGGCTCAGAACCTTCCGTAGCTCAACCTCGCAGGCTTCTCTACCGTCCCATTTCACGGAAGATTCAGAGCTGGCCCAACCCAAAACCGACAAACCCAGCTCATATTTCCCAAAGCGAGGCCAGACTCTGGAACTGGTTTGCGAGTCTTTGGCTTTCAAAGGGAAAGGTATGTGCAAGGTTGCTGACACTGGGTTCGTTGTCATGTGTGACCGTGCACTGCCTGGTGAGCGCTTCATTGGGCGTGTTACTCGCAGGAAAGGGAACTATGCTGAGGTACGAGTAGTGGGTTCTGTTTGGTTTCTGAGAAAGTTTTGGAATGGAGTAGGAAAAGGAATCTTGGGTTTTGCTTGTATGATGTTTTTGGTGTGAGAATGGGGAAAGTGTCAGCTTAGTGGAGCATATAGATTGTGGGAATTTGTTTCTAGTGCTAGTTGTGTTGCTCTCACTTCTCATTTGATTTTGAAATGGATAAGTGATGTTGTTTTTATCTATTTGCTGATTTTGTTGCGAAGTTAGGAGGAATACGAGATGGTGAGTATATTGAGTCACAGTTAATTTTGAAGTGAATTGAACTATGATGGTTGTGAATCCTTGCTTAAACATTCCTTCTAAATTGGTGGGTGGAGGACAAAATTGGTAGGATAGGAGGCATGGATTACTGAATTATTCTAGCTTAGTGATCTATCTAATGGTTCCTTGGCACGAATTGTGAAACCCATTGAAAAACTAGATCATGAAAGACACTAAAAAAGGAAAAGCAGATCACTTGATATATTGCACTAATTTCGGTCTGCTGGAGATTCGTTATTTGAACTAAATAAAATAAGAATTGAGTATTAGGATAATTGCTTTCCAATGTGCCTGTTCATATGTATAGAGGTTTTCCGTGAGTGACGTTAGGCTTGGAAAAGAAAACAGAAATAGCATTAACAGAAGCAATGTTTCTTTGCTATAAGTTGCTGTTATATATAACTTGAGATGATGTGCAACTTGTATTTGGTTTTGACTTTTGATTGATTTCCCATTCCCACACAATTCATAGGCTAGGGAATACAATAGAAACTATATCATGTACTTTTTAATAACTTTTCAGATTAAAACATTTTCTTGGGTGAAAGTGCAGGTGACAAAGGTAAAGACAATTTCTCCTCATTGGGACTTCGTGGATGCTCCTTGTGAATATGCTTCATACTGTGGAGGATGTAAAACCCAAAATTTGTCCTATGAGGCACAAGTCAAAGCTAAGGAGCACCAAGTTCATGAGTTGATCATACATTTTGGAAAGTTTTCTCAGACAGAACTGGAATCGCAAAGCATCATGAAGCCCATTGTTCCCTGTGAAATCCAGTTTCATTACAGGAATAAGGCTAGTGCATAACATAAACCTTGTTAAATTTTTTGCTCATTCAGCTACATGCAATGGCCACAATGTTTTTCCTCTTACTTTTATATCAGCTTCAGAAAACGTTGCTCATATTAGCTAGCACAGCCTACTTATTTCTATTTATCAAAGGCAACTTTAATAATCAAAGCACCAGAGTGCTGTATTCTGCTGTAGCATGTACATCTCTGCATATTCTTAACTTTACTTTGCAATCCACTCTAAAACAATTTTTTAAGAATTTTGAAGTCTTTTGTACTATGCAATTACTTTTCTCTGTAGCAAAGTATATCAATATTTATTGTTACTTAAAAATATCTTTTGATATTTCCCCCTTTTTTTTGCAGATGGAGTTCTCATTTGGTTCTCAAAAATGGTTACCTAGAGAATCATTAATGGACAGACAAGATGGAAGTGACAACTATGCCCTGGGACTGCATGCTCCTGGTTTCTTCGATAAGGTTCTAAATGTTGACAGGTGCTTATTGCAAAGTGAGCCGGCCAATATGGTATATTTCCTGTGCAGTTTTACTTTCTGAGGCCTTTGTGTTATTAAATGTAGAAAATATATGGAATTTTTTTCCCTCCCTTGAGATTCTTTATCTTGCGTATAGCATTAAACTCAAGGATCCCTTTTTCAACATTTCTTTTGCTTTTGATGTCACTCTACTAGTGAATGATGTCGAATGTTTATGAAAGATCACTGTTCGTAGTAGATAATGTATGAGACCTAAATTTTTCACTGGAGTCTTTTAACATTTCATGCTCATGAAGGAGTTTGTGGAAAGAGTTGCCTTCCAGTTACTCCTGAGAAGAGGAAAAAAATTCTGCTAGGGGAACCAAAAAATGACAATCGATGCCTCTCTCAACAGTAGGAATTTATGTAATTAATACCTGTAAAAAGATAATGTAGTTTCTTAAGGTTTATTCTTGTGTATCCCACTAGCATAATCTCAATATAATAATTTGTATGTGGGCACAAGCACAATGCAGTTTCCAATCAAGGATTCATTGTCTTCTGTAGCTGTATACTAGAAATCTCACATTGTCAAGCGGCCAGGTTGTAACATGTAAAATTTTCAATTATGTCACAACTTTTCCTCTTTGTCTACTTTAAGCTTCATTTATTGGCAGTATATTTTATTAGTACCAGTAAATTTACTATCCTGCTTCAGTGACTTGCATTGCTGTTGTATAGGTTCTTGCAGCTGTTCAAGACTGTTGGAGAGATCCACAATTAGGTCTATCTCCTTATGATGTTTACTCTCATGTTGGATTTCTTAAGCATCTAATGCTAAGAACTGGAAGGTACTGCAAGTTGTATGATGTCCCATAATCTGTTTTCCTTATAAATGCATATGTCATACAAGTGTGTAAGCAGGCTGTAGGTCCTGTACTGACATAAGAAGCTACTAATATGCATGAGTGTACTTGCAACTTATGGAATCCTCCGTTTGTGTGTGCTCTTGCGCGTGTGTAAGCAAATTGTAGTTCTCATACTCACAAAGGAAGCCACTCATTTGTGCACATGTACTTGCAATTTATGAATCCACTACCATGATTCAAATATAACTTTTCATGGGAAGTGGTAGGAAGAAAGAAAGGGAAAAATAAAAGAGAAAATGAAAGGAATTGAAAAATGAGTGTGGGGCATGAACAGAGATTTCTACCCTTCAAATGGCTTTATAGGAGAGTCTGGGCAAATACCAAGTTTTTGAATATAATGAGACGATGCTGAATTGGAAATGTTTACTCTACAACTCAAGCCATAATCATGTAGATGAAGAAACAGAGGAAGAATTGAAATACTTTATTTCCCTTTGAGTACATTTGTTGGAGGCTGTATTGTATGTGTATTTTTAACATGGAGACTTTCTTGAAAAAATGTAACTATACCCATCAGATGTTTATGATAGCTTGAAGATACGTAACATTTCTGTAGTTTACTAGTAGTTTTGTGCACTTACCTGTCACTTCCTGCAGGACCTCCGTAGGGTCATTTTTATATCATAGAGTGATTTAAAGTTTAGTTTTATATTATTGTCTGTGAGCTCATGAAGATCAAATTTTCATATTAAGTAATGGCTGTGATTTGTGTTCTAGGAATGTGAAGACTGGTATTCCTGAACTTATGGTTAATTTTGTGACCTCATCTTACAAGCCAGAACTGCTTCAGCCTCTTCTTGGCAAGATATCAGCTATCCCTGAAGTGGTTTGTATGGCCAATGTTTAAATTAATTGGTACTGGATATAACATAGTAACAATTAATTGAACGTGGTTATAATCTATTTCAGCTTTCCAGTCAAATTGAAATAATTGAGATCGGTTCTCAGAATGATCCCTTGGGTGGTACTAAGTTTCATCGCTTGCTTCCTGTGTATTATGGGTTCGGTTGACTGAACCCATTTTGTCCACACACTGGAAACTTGTGAATGTCAGTTGCATGGTGAAAACAGTTGTGTTTATGTGAATGATAAAACCAGTAAAACGGCCTTTGTTATTGAACATATTTAAATTGATAATCTGGTTCTGTTTGTTGTTTTTTATTGGGGGTTTCACTAAAACACCCAAAATGGGGGCTGAAATTATAAAAAAACCCAACACCCAAAACACTTTATAAACACACCCAAAACTCATCATTACACACACTCAAAACCCATTTATAAACACACCCAAAAAATATACAATTGTTGATTTTGGGGTTGATTTTGGGTGTGTTTCTATGTTTAAATAGTGTGTGGGTTTTTTTATAAATACATGTCTAGGATTGGGTTTATTTATAATAATCTATTTTTTATTTCACTTTTTCTATGAGTGCTGCAGTAGCTTGCTGCTTAGTTTGATAAGAAAGTCAGTGAACTGATTATACATGTGATAGAATATTTTCATTATCACAAGAACTCATTAGCTTGCATCTAAGGTTGGCAATCTTCAATAGAGGAATTGTTGTAACTTTCTACTAATTCCTAGATTTTTGTTGCTTTTAATCCTTCAGTGATCATGACTCACAATGCTGATTGTTTATGCACTTTTTTGTGTCATTGTGTTGCTAATGCTCTCTCGTTGGGAAGCCCCAATTTCTTATTTTTTTTAGATTGTGTAGCTACTGTACCATATAAGATGCCTAGAACAATTGTAGCATTTCATTTTTTACTGTCTCCTAAAAAGCTATATTTTGATTAATAAGATATCAATTCTAGCTTCTTTTGTTCCAAAAAAAACAAAAACAAAAACAAAACAAAACAAAAGGTATGTGAAAATGTTATGCATTTTACTCCTGAATCATGTTTGCATTTGTCTGTCATATCTTTTATTGTCAGTCTGCCATTCAATTTTTTTTTTCTACTCATCAATTTGTACTTAATTTTTTATCCTTTAATTTTTTTCAATCTCTTAAGTCATCTTCTTATGACTGATAGGTAAGTATCATGAACAATGTAAATACTTCTGTTGGTAACACATCTCTTGGGGAGATGGAATACACTTTGTATGGCAAATCTAGCATCACGGAGAACTTAAGAGGGCTTACCTTTCAAATATCGGCAAACTCGTTCTTCCAAACAAATACTCACCAGGTATGCAATGTGACAGAAATTTAACGCCTCATCAGCTGATGCTTGCTTTCATATTGAATTGCTTGATACTTTCCTTGTGAATACTATCCGTGAAATTAAATGCCAAAAATCTTTAAATGCTTTAGGCAGAGGTTTTATATAAACTCATAGAAGATTGTGCTGGTCTCAGAGGAGATGGCTCAGAGGTCGTTCTTGACCTGTTTTGTGGGACTGGCACCATTGGTTTGACACTCGCCAGAAGGTAATTATCTACTGTTCATTTTTTATAAATGTTGTATTCAAATCTGACATTTGGCTTTGCCTGATTTGTGCAGGGCCAAACATGTTTATGGATATGAAATAATTCCTCAAGCCATTGCAGATGCTTGTCTGAATGCCAAGCTTAATGGCATCCAGAATGCCACATTTATTCAAGGGGATCTTAACAAAATTGATGAAAGTTTTGGGAACAATTTTCCTAAGCCAGACATAGTTATTTCAGGTTATGTTTTTCTTACTGCCTTAATTCACCTAGGTTCACTAATCTTTTGGACCAAATAATAAACCTTCTGTTCGTCAAATGAATTTGAAGCATAGGAAATAGGTTTACGATTAATGATAAGCTTTATGATTAACGAGGCAAAATGATTTTGAAAAAAAAAAAGAAATACGTTTATGGCTAACAATTTTTTTGGTATAGAATGAAAGAAGGTTTTTGGTATTTCCTAGTGGATGGTTGGCTTGACATATGACCTTAATCAGAATATACAGCGTTTTGCCCCTGACCGTGTTTTGATGTGCTGAATCATACAGATCCAAACCGTCCAGGAATGCACATGAAGTTGATCAGATTTCTTCTAAAGCTTAAGGCACAACGAATAGTTTATGTATCATGTAATCCTGCCACATGTGCACGCGACCTTGATTATCTCTGTCATGGTGTGGTATGTATCTGCTTTTTCACCCTTGATTCTTATTTTTTTTGGATACTCAATTCAGTTGTATGACCTACCAAAAACTTTATGCAGACAGAGAAAGGTATAGAAGGCTGTTACAAGCTGAAGAGCATACAGCCAGTTGACATGTTCCCTCACACTCCTCATATTGAGTGTGTTTGCCTTTTGGAGCTTTCTTGACCCCAATTATGGTTACGATTTTTGTTACTCAGGTTCATAATTTTTTTCGTTTATTTCGTTTTGTAGACTATGCCTTGAAGTTCAATTAAGTTCAAATGCTCCTGTTATTTCAGTCTTTTCAAACCACCTGTTCAAAATGTTTCTTGCTGGATTTGCAAAGCTTGCCTGGGAACTGTAGTGACAAAGGGGTATGGAAGGAGCAGGAAGAAGAAACGCATAGCAGGTCGCTTTAATTTCTTGCCGTTTTCTTTTTCAGTTGCGAAAGGGTTTAATAGTTTCAACCACCGTTATCAATTCTCTAGGCGATTCAATTAATTTGTAACCTTGTAGTGGCCTTGTATTTTGTGGGGGTTGAAGTATCCTTTTCAACTAAAGACATAAAAATGAGAACATGTGAGTAACACTTTCGGGTCAACCGCAATGTTATACCTGAGTTCATGATTCTTCACTGTTGGGATTGCTCCACGCTTACTTTTTTATGGTATATATTTCTTAATAAAGTATTTAATTAAAGGAATAAAAAAAAATTCAATTATACACAAGTTTAACGAAAAAACAATTTTGTTCAAGCACTATTCTTGTTTTTTCACAAACTAAAATAAGGTCTCAAGTCCATCGGCGATTTTAAAAAGGAAAGTGAAACTCATTTTTCCTTACTTGCAGCCCATCAATTTATTTTTCTATAAATAAAATCTTGAGTTTTATAAGTAAAACCCGAAGACTAGAATCTAACTCAACAACTTAACTAATTAGGCTTAACATCTAATTTATTATACTTTTTAGATTCCACAAGTACCCCTCATTGCAGTTTACCTTTATTCAATTAATTGTGTTAATTTCTTATTAAATTGTTGACTTTATTTTTCAATAAATTTGATGCAATTTAATGTTTATTTTTCCAAGTGGCATTTAATGTTTTTGTTTGTTTCTTTTACAATTCATTTGTCTTCTCTTGGCATGGGATTTTTCCTTTTTGGCAAAATATCCAATTCATTCCATCAATTCTTACAATTCTCATTAATTTAATTTTCATTTATAGATTAATGTACTCATTCTTTAAAATTCAAAAATATTATATGTCTATATTTAATTGTATTTGCAAATATAAGTAAATCATTGTACTTAAAAATAATATAGGTAAATTAATATACATATGATCTGTACATATGAATACACTCACATTAATATATATATATTTTTTAAAGAAGGAAGGTAAGTCTTAGTGAAAAAAAAAAAAGAATTATAGGTAAATTAATATACATATGAATACACTTACATTAATGTACATATATACTAGTCTCTCTGCATGCGCTTCCGCGCCTGCGAGAGGCTTTTTTTAAAAAAAAATCAATTTATTTTAGAATTAAAAAAGATAATGGGTAGTTGTGTTCCATAAAAATAGGATCCATTATCTGATTTTTATTTTTATTTTTATTTTTTTAAATATGAAAAAGTGTGAATTTACCATATTATCCTCATTTAATTAATAATTTCAATTCTTAATGTTTGCATTAACCAAATGCATTTTCTGGTATTTTGAATGTTTCACCATTCTCTGCCTTTTGCTTTATATATATAGATATAAAGTAAGGTAAGTCTTAGCGAAAAAACAAAAAGAATTATAGGTAAATTAAGGACTTGAAAAATATAGGTGTACATAGATAGGGTTCGTCATTGGGCCAGGCTGTCGGCTTAGCTTGAAATTTTGGGTTTAGGCTGGGTCTAATGGGCTTTTGTTATTTTTCAGGTCGGACCGAGGTTTCAAAGGGCTTGGCCCAAGCCCACCTATCGGGCTAGGCTTTGATGGGCCACCATGGACCTAAACGACTGGGTTTTTTTTATAAATTTTTTTTCCTAAGTCTTTTAAATTTTTTGTTACATATTTTTTTGTCAAAAGTGATGGATAAAAAGAACATTAGTATAGATTATTATATAACTTAAGAAAAATATATATATATTATAGCTAAACTATTTTACTAAACCTAGAATAATAGCCAATATATTTTAAAAATATTATACCTAAAAATGAATCATATGAAAATGTGTTACGTTTATCCCCAAACTAGGATTGACGTCATGAAAATTCAAGGAATTTGTGTCATTATAATTAATAAAAGGAAAATAAGCTTTCAAATTTTTTATTGAACCATTAAATTTGAACTTGACAAAAAAAGGGCACTAAAAGATATAGTGTATATATTGCTTGTTTGTTACAAAATTTTAGACAACATTGAAAAAATAAACTTAATTTATAACATATGTAAGAAGTTTATTAATTTATCATACATATTACATTATTTTGATTAAGTATAAAAGGAGGTTAGAGAGTGCATAAATTAAATCTTAAAAAACAGGGAGGGCCTAAACCGAGGCTGGCTGGCCACAGACGGACCTTATCTGGTTGGGCTGCGGGTTCCAAACCCTAAACTCAAGCCCTACCCCACCTTAGAATGGACCATACTAAGTGGGCCTAACTATCGGGACGGGCTTTAGCCCATCGGGCCTCAGACTACCCACTTTGACTCCCGGACTGCGGACCAAATGTTGATTCCTACATATAGATAAATAATTTACAAATTTATAAATAAACCTAATCCTAGACATGTATTTATAAAAAAATCCAAATACTATTTAAACATAGAAACACACCCAAAATCAACCCCAAAATCAACAATTGTATATTTTTTGGGTGTGTTTATAAATGGATTTTGAGTGTGTGTAATGATGGGTTTTGGGTGTGTTTATAAAGTGTTTTGGGTGTTGGGTTTTTTTTATAATTTCAGCCCCCATTTTGGGTGTTGTAGTGAAACTCCCTAAATAATTTACCTATATATTTTTTACCTATCTAATATGAATGTAAATTCAATGAAGTTATCTCACTTTAATAAATATATATATATATATATATATATATATATATATATATATGAATGTAAATAATGTAACTATCTTTTCTTTTTAGTTTATAAATTATGCATCTACCTTTTTATATCTAAATAATGTACCTATTTTTTTCTACATGAATATGTACCTATCTATTTGCCTATCATGTATTAGATATGTAGGTTTTTTTTTTTTTTTTTGGCATATATCCCCATAATTTTTCGATGGAAAATTACCTCATCAAGACTTTTTTAGGAAAAAAGATTCATTTGTATGAGGCATATTTTCATTGTTTGTTTAGCTATAATTATAATATTATTATTGTACATATGTATTAGATGTATTATTATTTATGTATATTGGTGTGGTCATTGATTATTTTTGGTTGAAACGTCTTATTATTGAATAAGTTTACCCCAAATTAAAAGGAATTATATAAATGTTGAAAATAAGGACCTGTTTGGTATCCTACTAAAAAAAGTAAACTGAAAACTATGATTCTTTTTAAAAGCATGAGTTTTCAAATAGTGATTTTAAGATCTTAAAACTTGTTCAGTATTGAACTCCAAACTATTTTTAAGATCTAAAAAAAATTGAAATTAAAATCAAAAAAATCATAAACCCTAATCCCCATATTGAAATTAACAAAAGAAAAGGAAAAAGATGTGAGGCATAAACCCAATCAATTTTGGTGGTGCGCAAGAGAGAGAGAGAGAGAGAGAGAGAGAGAGAGAGAGAGAGAGAGAGAGAGAGAGAGAGAGAGAGAGAGAGAGAGAGAGAGAGAGAGAGAGAGAGAGAGAGAGAGAGAGAGAGAGAGAGAGAGAGAGAGAGAGAGAGAGAGAGAGAGAGAGAGAGAGAAATATAAATAAATAAAACCTCACTGTTTTTTTGTTTTTAATAATAGGGGTGTTTTTGAATTTTTTTTGGGTTTGGGTTTTTTAAAAGGGAGTTTCACTAAAATACCCAAAATGGGGGCTGAAATTATAAAAATACCCAACACCCAAAACACTTTATAAACATACCCAAAACTCATCATTACACACACTCAAAACCCATTTATAAACATACCCAAAACCCATAATTACACACATACCCAAAACCCATTTTGGGTATATTTCTATGTTTAAATAGTGCTTGAGTATTTTTATAAATACATGTCTAGGATTGGGTATTTTTATAAATATCTATTTTTAAAATGGGCATACCAAACAGTTATTTAGGGCAAATATATTTTTGAGTTTATAAAATTGAATCCAAATAGGATACCAAACGGGTCCTAAGGGATTTGACAAGTAGATAGATGGCATAGTATGTAAATATTTTATAATACTAGGATAATTATTAACCTACATTCAAATTTGAATTTTTCATATAAGTTAATAAATAGGTGAGTTTATGTCTAGAGTATAAGAGTTATAAGGGCATATCTCACAACATCTCTACTTTTTTTCATAAATCTATTTGGACGGCTTTGGTTTATGAGTTCACGTAAAGCTCATATGTTATCGTCGTACTAGCAATTATAATATAAGATCCCTATGAGAACAAAGGTAATTATATTTTAATAAGGGACTTTTAAGGGCCGGCCGTGACTTTTCAGTGGCCCAGGGCCAACAATTAAAATGAGGCCCTTAATTTGCATTTGTATGTAATCATAGTTTAACAAGAAAAAGAAAATCTACACATATATTTTCTTTTGGGATAAATATAGTAATTTATTTGAACAAAAATAACAAATCCAAATTATCATATGGTTAACGACAAAAAACCAATCGAACTAGGATGATTAAACATTTTCTTGAAGGAAGAGTTTTGATTAATTGCATATTTATTGTTCCAAAACAAATTAACATGGGCCTCAATATAACATATACTAATATAAAATTTTTTAAGCCCTAGGTCATCACCCTCGGGCCCATGCCCTTGGTCGACCCGGCTTTTACTTAAGTAGTTAAAAGCATTTACAAAGATAGGCAAAATTCAATTAAAACTAACCAAACTAACCAACCCAATTGATTGGATATGACCAATGGGGTGGTAGTTGGATTGACCCCTGGTACCGTTGTGTTGAGAATCCCCTATGAGAACCTTCCTTCCTGTGATAGGTAAGGCAACTTTGTTTTGGTCCTTCCTTCTTATCTTTCATTTTCCAAACCAAGTACCAATAAGAGTAATATTTTCCTGAAACTTATATGGCTCTTTTATTGTATAGGTTGATAGCCATTTGTGAGGATATATATGCTGCAACAGCAGAGTGTGAGCTTGGAGTTGAAGAGGTCCTTTATTGGACGCTGGTGAAGATTTACAGGTCACCACACATGCTGCTAGAATACACAAAACCCGACTAGACATGCTACCTCCAATTGACAAGGACTCAACTAGGTTTAACATTGACATTAGGTTTGACTAACACCCATTGTACATATCGGAAATACAGATACTGATACCCAGTTATATTTGAAGAAATACAAAACAAATTTCTTTCTGCCGCCATGTAAAACTCCGTCAGCCAGAGAACCTCTGGTTTCCATGTATAAGGATATGCACAGAGCTCAGCATTTTTAGCATAGCTTTGCATAATCACAGAAGGCATATTGGTTACATATGCACATGTTGTATTTCAAGATGATTTTGATTTATCATGTATATAGTTTCAATACAAGTTGGAGAAAAGCCATACAACAATATTATATTTTCCAGTAGATTTCTGTTCCTTTTCCTTCAAAAACACAGGATGTATATGTATCAGTTGGACAAACCATGTCATGTCACCATTGTAATGACTTCACTTGAATATATTGTTGCCTTGCCACCCCTCCCCTACTCAAAAGGTTTGTGAAATGAAATATGCTTAAAACCAATAACCAAGGAAAACAAAAAATACGATGGAAATTCAACCAATGCAACTCTCTACAAGTATCATTTTTCCGAAATCGACCCAAGTTCAATCTATGTGAATAACATTGCGGCTCTCCTCAAATCGTCTTCGTTAGTGAAGTGAACAAATAGAAATACAAAGAACACAAGTGCGGCTGGAGCATCAAAATTCTAACAAGATATCAGTACGGACAAACAGACATCATTTCCACACAAGGCAAAACCTCCCAACAAAATTTTCACCGTTGATCTTTCAACATACACTAGTCATACACTGCCCGTCTCCTCCTCATCCTTCAGAGGTCTCATTTTTTTGTGGCTGCTACCAGAAACCTTCGTATATAGGATTTTCTTTTAAAAATGCTGCTATCTCATTTCGGGTTCTCACTTTTTTCCCCTTGGGTGTAATATAATAAGCATCCAGTTTGGAATAATCTTTTATGGAGGGTAGGGAATTCATCATTTTAGTATGTTGTTGTAGGGCCTCCCTCTGATGACATTGGCAAGTTATTGCTCACTGTAACTGGTTCTGCCATGAACGCATGTTTTTTTTTTCTTGAGAGAATTGCCGGCTTGGTTGGCACCGGCAGAAACTGAATGAAATATATTGGGATCAACGTCAGTTTGCTTATTTCAAGTGTTTTAATTGCTTTTCTCAGTCAAGAAAGAAATGCACCACATGTTTTCTTCCCAGACTAGTGCAAGGAAATGAATGCAGAAATTATTCACGAACAATGGCTTTTGGGTGGGCGGGCATGATTTCCTGTAAGGAAGTTTTTCAAGGAGTTTAGGCAAGGAATTAGCATCAGGAAGCTATAAGAATATACTATTTTCTGCGGAGGTTTCTGATGATCAGGCAGTGTTCGAAAAATCGGCCTAGGCGGGGACTAGGCCCTAGGCGGCCTCGGCGGGTCTGACCCATAAAAAAAAACGCCATTTTGGAATCTCCAAGGTCAGGGACGAGATGATGATGGTGGCTCAGATTTTGGGAGCTATAAGAATATACTATTTTTTACGGAGGTTTTTGATGATCAGGCAGTGTTCGAAAAATCAGCCTAGGCAGCGACTAGGCGCTAGGCGGCCGCCTAGGTGGCCTGGGTAGGTCTGACCCAAAAAAAAAACCGCCATTTTGGAATCTCCAAGGTCAGAGACGAGGTGATGATGGTGGCTCAGATTTTGGGGTGGCTATATGAGGATTGAAGAAGATGAGAGGTCGGAGGGGGAGGGGGCGCGCTGGAAGACGGCTCGTGTTAGACTTGGGCTCGGCTCGTGTTGATGAGAAAAACAGAAGGAGAGATGGGCTTTTAATTGGGCCTCGGAAAATAAAACATAAAATGGATTTTCCGTTATGAAATCGCTAAAGCAACTACTAATAAGTAACAAGTTATAACAAGTAACAAATAAATATTATACAAATATTTCTCCAAAATATATACACACAAATAAACATTAAACGGTATACCAACAACGTTGGATGTTTTACAATTCTGATTATAAATAAATAAAATAAGTCTACAAACACTCCTTAAACCAACAAAATAATCAGTTTCCTATTTTATTTTATCTAGGAGTTGGATTCCCTTAATTATTCAGTTATTGCCTTTTGTTCTTTTTCCATGGGTAATTAATGCAATTTAATTCTAGCATCTGGACTTATATGGATATGAAAATCAGCAAAAGGAACTCACCTTTTCACTTTCTAAATTTGGCCTCGTGTGAATTATTATACGGGATGAAATCAGACTAATCTATGTGTTTAAATTTGGGTGTGGTGCCAACGGGTTAGCCCGGTGAAAAATAGCCTTGATTTGCTTACCAGAAGTCTCAGGTTTGAATACAACGTGAACTGATATATCTCATAGCAAAAGAGCAGGGTTGTCAGGTGCAATGAGAAAAAGGCTGTCATTGGGTTTAGTTCATAATTACGTTGGATACATTTTAGAAAGTAAATTCTTACACAAGAAATTTTATACTATGAAATTCAAGATTCTTTTATCCCAAAAATGTTGGTGGATCCCTATTTTTTGTTGTTGTATTTATGGGTTTAACCCATATTATTTCTTATAAATAATATCCATTTTTTATTCTTGCCTAATAGACTAATAGCTGGAAATCATTAAAATGGCAGGTATTGAAAAGAATTTAAATTCTCATTCCCCAATATCATTGGTATAAAAAATAATAATTGAAGAAATAACTCTATCCTAATTAGCTAAAGTGGTATTTTAAAATAACATGACAAAATTGTATATTTAAATATTATAGCCGCGCGGTTATACTATTTAAATATATAGATTATTATAAATAAACCCAATCCTAGACATGTATTTATAAAAAAACCCACACACTATTTAAACATAGAAACACACCCAAAATCAACCCCAAAATCAACAATTGTATATTTTTTGGGTGTGTTTATAAATGGGTTTTGAGTGTGTGTAATGATGGGTTTTGGGTGTGTTTATAAAGTGTTTTGGGTGTTGGGTTTTTTTATAATTTCAGCCCATATTTTGGGTGTTTTAGTGAAACTCCCAATATATTATTTTCAAGGTATAGCCGTGCGGCTATACTCTTTAAATATATTATTTTCAAGGTATAGTCGTGCGGCCATATGCTTCGAAAATATTCGAATATTTTAACGGTATAGCCGGTCGGCTGTACTCGTTAATTATATTCCAAAACGAACGCGAAGCTTGCACTCGCAGTCACAACCATTTTCGCTTCTCTATAAGCGCTTCCAAGCTTCAAAGACTCGGTCTTGAGCCTCTCTCTGTCGCTCAACTCAAGCTTCGATTTTTTTTTCTTTCGTTTCAGCTGCTGTGTTGATTGGATCGGATTGGACTCTCTCTACGAAACCATCAAATGTCATTCAGCTATTGAAATCTCCACTAAGATAACAACTCTGATGCTATAAGGGAGTTAGGTGGCCAGGGCGGGTTTAGGCGGCGCCTAGGCGGCCTGGGCGGATCTAGGCGGCCTGGGCGGTTCTAGGCGGCGCGGGTGGGTCTAGGCGGCCTCCTTTTTGTTCCAAATGAAGACAGACGAAGCTTCCACTTGCAGAGGAATGTGGTGCGCAAGTGAAATGAAGAGACAGAGAAACGAACACGATGAAGTTACCGTTACCCTTAGAGCCCTTGACATGTTCTGTAAGCAACTTCGGTTAGTCCAAGGCTATCCTTAGCTTTGAATTCAAAATCATGATTGGATTGCATGTTTGAAAGTTTGATAGTTTGTTCAGATTGTTTTTGTATTTCAAACTCTGTGATAAGGATAACCTCTTAAAGGAGGAGTCCTATCTTATCTTTGTAACTCAGCTCTTGTATAGTTTGTTTATAATACAAACCCTCCATCACACTGATGGATCATTCAGCCAAAACGTGTGTTTGATATTTTACTTGGTATCAGAGCTTTCTGTCTCATAACATCGATGAAGTTACCGTTACCCTTGCTGTCAAGGCCTGTCAAGGGGACCCCAAACCCGGATGCCAAATTCACAGGTTATTAGTTTCTTCTGGGTTTGCTTCGTATACTACGGTTTCAAATTCTTTGATGAGTATGTACACCAAAGCTGGACAGTTTGATGGTCCCTTACTTATCTTTGAGACTATGTGCTATACTAATATAGTTTCTTGGAATACTATTCTTTCGGGGTTTCAAACAAGTGAGGGTGCATTGAATTTTGCTCTTAGGATGAATTTTACTGGAGTTGTTTTTGATCCAGTGACTTACACTACGATTCTTGCTTTTTGTGCGGATCATGAAGATTTTCTATTTGGATTACAACTGCATTCTCTTATATTTAAGTCTGGTTTAGATGGTGAAGATCTTGTTGGAAATGCACTTATAAGTATGTATTTGAGGTAGAGTCAGTTAATAGAAGCTAGGAGTGTGTTTGATGAAATGGAGAGTGAGGATCTGGTTTCATGGAATGCAATACTATCAGGTTACTCTCAAGAGGGAAATTATGGGCTTGAGGCGATTTTTGTCTTTATTGAGATGGTGGGAGAAGGGATGGGGTTAGATCATGTCTCATTTACTGGTGCAGTTTCAGCTTGCGGTCATGAAATGAATTTAGAACTTGGGAAACAGATACATGGCTTGACAATTAAATCAGGATATGAAAGTCATGTTTCAGTTTGTAATGTATTGATCTCGACATATTCAAAGTGTGAGGTTACTGAAGATGCAAAATTAGTCTTTCAGTGCATGAATGATCGCAACGTTGTGTCTTGGACAACTATGATTTCAATAGACGAAGAAGATGCCATCTCTCTATTTAATGAGATGAGATTGGATGGACTATATCCAAATTGTTACATTACTAATCCATGCTATATCAATTAGGAAGTTGGTGGAGGAAAGCGAAATGATTCATGGGTTTTGCATAAAGACTGGCTTTTTATCAAAGCGTAATGTTTGCAACAGCTTGATCGTCATGTATGCTAAGTTTGAGTCCATGCATGACTCCATCAAAGTTTTTGAGGAGTTAAACTGCAGAGAAATCATATCGTGGAATGCACTAAAAACATTCTTGGTAGGAACATGGAGTCGAAGCCAAACAATTACACATTTGGTAGTGTCTTCAGTGCAATTGGTGATGCTCAGGATATTTCTCTGAAATATGGCCAATGATGCCACTCTTCCTTTATCAAACTTGGATTAGTGACTGGCCCAATTATCACAAGTGCTCTTCTTGATATGTATGCAAAGTGAGGAAGCATTTGTGAGTCCAAAGGAGTTTTCAGTGAGACGCCTCATCAAAGTCAGTTTGCTTGGAGCGCAATAATATCTGCATATGGTGGGCATGGAGACTATGACTCAGTGATAGAATTGTTCAAGGAGATGGAGAGAGAAGGGGTAAGACCTGATTCAGTCACATGTCTTTCTATACTAGCAGCATGCAGCAGAAATGGAATGGTGGAGATGGGCCATCACTGATCGGTGCATAAATTACATATCATTTTGTACCCTTTTAACTTATGATTTGGTTATGTTTTTGAGTTAAACTTGTGCTTTTAATCCTTTTTGTGTTTATCTTTCAGTTCATTGAGCTTTAGGTAATAATGATGGCTTTAGAGAGCATAATTCATGCAATTCAAGCATGTTAAGGCCTAATTTGGATGAATGGATAAAGAGCTTAAAGACAAACTCATTTTGGCTACAGCCCCCTGCCAGTCCAGTTCCGTAGGTCATATTGCAAGCATTGTTTTAACAACCTACATAGCTCGAATGAGGCCACATTCTTCATGAAAGTTGTTCCAATTGGTGTGTACTATAACATATCCAAAATTCAGCCCCATTGGATAAATCTGGAGTCCGTTACCTAGCAAACACAGAACCATGCTCAGGATGGATCTTATCAGCGCGGAAAATGAGTTAGCAATTTATTTCGGCCTTAACTTCTTCCTCCGACCTTGGATTGGCCCAAATAACATATGGCTGGAAAGAAGACATTCTGAACTTCAATTTTGAGTGCTTAAAGTCCTAATTTGATTAAGAGAAGCCCAAGTTGTAAGCCCTTGAAGTTGCTGGTCATGCTGACCTCAGCATGTGCTGGTTGGATGCTTGGTCATGGTGAGCTAGGTATGAGCTATCATTTCTGGTTGGAAGCTTGGTCATGGTGATATGAAGATGAGCTAGGGCTGCTAGTGGGATCTATTGGTGAAGTGCATCAACCAATTCAAGATTTTCTAATACAAGTGCATCACCCAATTTAGATTTTCTAATACAAGTGCATCAACCATTTCAGATTTTATAAAACAAGTGTTGTATGCATTAGCCATATTGAATTCAGATTTTCACTTCCCCTAGGCCTATAAATAGGGAAGTTCTCTAAGCTTGTAAACACACCCCAAGGGGGGGAGCTCTCAAACACTTCTCTAGAGCTCCCTTCCCTTCTCTCCCTCAAATTCTCTTAGTTTTCCTTTCTAGTTCTCAATTCTAGCTTTCTTTAATGTTTTCTTAGTTGTAATTTATTTTTCTTGTAATGTACATTGTTTCTTAAGTATTCAAGTTTAATTAGTTTCCAAGTTTCAATTATGGTTTTTGTTCTTATTCATTATGCTTATAAGTTAATATGCTTGTTTGAATGATTGATCACCATTTAGGCTTGCATGTTAGCTATCTTGGTTTGAATTAAGAGTATACACCATGCTTTAATTCGAATTGAACTATGAATAGGAAGAGTATGTATGGACATTCGACAACAGGGATTAGATACATGCTTGGTTGTTTAAATTGTTCTTCTATGCTTAATGGGTTCCTAATGCTTAATTTTAGGTTAGACAACAAATGATCAAATTAGGGAATTAGGAACACAAGGTTATGACCACACACCATGGCTTAATCATACATTAGCTAGAATCAATCCGTTAATCTAAATTGAACTTGGGAACTTATCTACTTGAGTTAGTTATTTTCTTTCTTTCTTGTTTTATTTATTTCCTTTCTTTTTCATTTCTGTTTTGTGTAGGGAAATGAATTGGATCATTCAATCACCAATCCTCGTGGGATCGACCTCGCACTTACATATGCTATACTACCAAACGGCTCGTGCACTTGCGAGTATCACAAGTTGAGGATGCAACTGAATCCATTTTGATGCAGTTGAATCTACACAACAAGTTTTTGGCGCCGTTGCCGGGGATTGGCAACATAGTTTGGTTCTATTTCTTTTCCATACTTGTTTTATTTTTATTTTCATGTTTTTCTAGACAAACACTTCTCAAGTTTTAAAGTTAATGACGTTAATGGACAAGTTGTGTTTGTAGTCCAACAGAAAAGGACAATTGCCCAACAAGCAAGAGAACTGGGTTTAAGTCCCAGCTTACACAACCCATTGGTGCTTGTTGCTTTGAAGCATGGAATTGGACTTGTGTTGATTTTTCCCTTTCATTTTTAGTTTTTTTTTTATATTTCGTAATCCTTTAATTCCGTTTCAAGTTTTTGTGTGTGTTTGTTTTAGCAATGTAAATAGCTCAATAAAAATGGAGAGAGATGGCAACTTCAAAGATAGGAAGTGTGGAGTAGTGGAAGAAGTCGCGACCTCCAAATGCATCACGCTCGACCTAATCGCTTCAAGGGGGAGCATTTCAATCCTTTCTCTTTACTTGTTATTATTTTAATTTTCTTTTTCTTTTTTTTTTAATTTAAAAAAATAAAAAATTTAAAAATTTAAAAAGATTTTTCATATGAGCCGACTTATGGTAACCCCAGTGAGCACTTCCGTTAATACAGTGTCTAGGAGTTCTTTAGGCGACACCTTCGGTGTCTAAGAAGTTTGGGTTTTAAGCGGGACCATTGTGACCCCTCCAACCTTCCCGGATCCCCTGGCTGTGTTTTCTGAGGCCCTTAACTGGTCATCCGTGAGTTGCTTGTATATTTGTGTGTTTTAAAAACAATAATAATAAATATAAAAAAAAAATTTGAAATTTGAAATTTGGGTTTTTATTTTTCCTTGTAAATTGCAATTTGGAACTTCTTTGTTGTTTTTTTTCTTTGTGTGGTCAGTTAGTTGTAAATAATAATAACAAAAAAAAACAAAAATTAAAAAAAATTCAATTTGGAACTTCTTGGTTTTCTTTTATGTTTTTTTTGTTTTATTAGGTTAGTTTATTTATTTACGTGGTGTGGTTAGTTAGTTTATTTCTGAGTGTTAAAAACACATTTTTATTCAAACATTGCATTCAAAAAGATAAAAAGTTTTTTAAAAAAAAAAAAAAACATTCAAGTAAATTAAAAATAAAAACAACTTCTTCATCTTCATCTTCATCTTCATGGCATGCCTCTGTTTTCTCTTACTTGCAGAATCTGCAGCAGCTCCACATGGTCCTCATTTTTTCTCTGCAGTGCTTCCACGTGCTGATTGGCACAATAGAGCCGCTTCTGCAAGTCTGCCACCATAGCCTTCAAGGAAGCTATTTCCTCGCTCATCGCGGCACACTCCCGTGTTCTCGCCAGCAATCGCATGCCCAAATTGGTAGCCGAGACCGCGTGGAGTACAGTTAAATTGTGGGACTCCTCCACCGCTGCCTTGTCAGACCTCTGTGCCACATGCAGATGATCTGTCGGTGTGAGCTTGTTACCAATCATGCCTCCCAGCAGCGCTGCTCTATTCGGCATTGCCTCAGAAAAGTTCGGTATTATCTCAGCAAAGTTTGAGGCCGTACCGTGATGATATGTGGAGTTTGGGAAGACATGGTTTGGAGGAACCCTTATCTGCGCATTCGGTGGCGCAAGGGACAATTCAAGGTTAAGATCATCAAGGTGAGTGCATGAGGATGCCATTGTTTTGTTTTTGGATTTTTTGATGTTTTTCTCTGAATTTGCAGGAAGAAATGCGGGGTGCTCTTCTACTTCACCGAGATGAGTTTAAATAGACTTATACAGACGAGGGAGCCGAAAGCACTTCGGATCTCGAGGGTGCTATCCTGTGCTCTTTTCTCTCGGATCCCTTCATTTCCGGCGCAAATTGCGAGCACGTTTTTTTTTAAAAAGGGAGCATGCTTACACTTTCACTTACTTTTGCCTCCCTGTTTTCTGATGTTTGTGTTTTTGCTTTTTTCAGTTGTTATTTTATTTTATTTTATTTTTCAATTGTTTTCTTCTTGTTTGTCAGGTTTCTCAAGAATTTAGTTGGAAGAAGAGACAAAATTAAAGATGCGTCTTGGACACCTGGTGCAAGAATCCCATCTCTTCTTTTAAATTCTTGTTTGAATTGCGTGTTTATTTCAGTTTTTATTTATTTATTTATTTATTTTGTTTTTATTAGGTTTTATAATTTAAAACTCATAGGATATTCTTTGAAGGAGCTAAATTTTTGGTAACTCCAGTGAGCAACCGCAGTCTATACAGTGTCTAGGAGTTCTTTAGGCGGCACCTTCGGTGTCTAAGAAGTTCGGGTTTTAAGCGGGACCATTGTGACCCCTCCAACCTTCCCGGAACCCATGGCTGTGTTTTCTGAGGCCCTTAACTGGTCATCCTTAAGTTTTTCTCTTAAAAGAAGAAGCAACTATTTGTGTGTTTACTTAACTAATAAAAATTTCATGTTTGGGTTTTCGTGTTTTTGTTTGATTGTCATTCTTTAAATTTAGGGTCAATCGTCTCTTTGAGATAGCATAACATTTTTATATATATATAAAAAAAAAAACTTTAAAAATAAATAAATAAATAAAAACTGAAATCATTTCTTCTTGGCGCTCGGTGTCTCGACCATAGGAGCTTTTAGTTTGGCCGTCTGGATGTCCACTTCTGGGTCTTCACGCACAGCCTCTTGGGGCTCATCACTTGAGCTCCCAAAGATCGCAATCTTAGCTTGAGCGTAACTACTCTCGCGATCTGCTTGCTTGCGTTTACCCGGTCGGTCTAGGTCCTCCAGCTGCTTTCGCATGTCGCGAGAATACAACTCTACCATCTTTGATAGGTTTTTATTCTCGTCCCGCAATACTTCTAGCTGGTGTCGATTCACCTCCACTATCCTTGACCTCTCCCTTTTTAAGCTCTTTATAGCACTTTGACAATCTTCAACCATACTTCGCTCCGCCGCCAATTGAGCTTTCAGCACCTCTACCTCATGGGACTTCGCAAGTAGGCGATGACCCAAACTTGCAACACATGCTGTACTCTGCACGCTCAGTGCCAGGGCATCACTCGTGACTCGGTTGTCATCCCTTGTCCCGAACACATGTATATCTTTGGGAGTCACTAAATTTCTGCCAACTCCAATAGCAACATCGTTGTCTAGGAGTATTGAGTCATTGACAGACACAGGCCCCCGTGAGGAGCCAAAGTAGGGCATCCATACTGGTGCTGCTGCTTGGCCCCGTGTTTGAGTCGGTGGAGCTAGGTTGAGATCCAACGAAAATGGGTAGGAAGAGGCCATTTGATTTCTCACTTTTTTCTTCTTTTCTCTTTTGTGTTTCTGAGTTTGTGGTTTTGTTTTTATCCCCTTCTTTTTCCTTCTTATAGATATAGTCTTTGACAAACCCTAGCCATTGCAGCGTCTAAGCATTTCTGAATCTCCAGCATTCATCGAGTCCCACAACCTTCTCGCTTTCCAACCGTACCCAACACATTTATCTCGACGTGACCTTTCTGAACGGACGCGTTCAGTAAAGTCATCACGACTTTGTATGGCCCCGTAATTTCTGCTTGTGGAGTCTGCGGCGCCTCTATGCGTCGACACGTGGCTCCTGCTTTCTGCCCGTGACTATCCATGAGACGACATTAGGGACCACATGCTTTCTTTTCAGAAATCCCACTTTGCGCTCATAATTCACGTTTTATCTTCTTTTAAAAAAAAAAAAAAAATAATAATAAAATGTGTGGGCTTCAGAATTCATTTTGGGTCGGTTTTTCACCTTGTTTGGGTTTCAAGGTGGGTTAATTTCATTGTGGGCTTTGGGCTTCAAATTTTTTTGGGTTTCAGAATTGTGTGATTAGGGTTTACTGTTTCATTTTTTGTTTGTTTGTTTGTTTGTTTTGTAATTTTTATTTTTGTAATTATTTTATTTGTGTATTTTAATTCTTGTGTGTTTTGTGATTTATATTTACTTTAGTACCTTTCATTTCTTGCTATGACATTGCTTGTTCCTAATTTTTAAACATTGAGGACAATGTTCATTTCTAGGTTTGGGGGTATTGGAGTTTAGCATGTAAATTTGATTTTTTTCCTTAATTTAATTTAATTTTTTTGCTTGTTTTTATTTTTATTTTATTTTGTTTGAGTCTTGCTTTTATTTTTATTTTGATTTTATTCACTTTCCGAACACATTTGATGAGATTGTGATAAATGTTTGCATGACTTAAATGAAAATTGGATTTCATTTTATTTTAGTGTTTTTTTTCTTTATTAAAAAAAAAAAAAAAAAAAAAATTAATTTGGCATTGTTCTAACATGATATGCTTGAAACCTTCTTTAAACTTGCCATTTGTTTCATAATTTTCCAATTAAAGGATTTGCATGATCTAAAGAATTGTATGAAGCATAAATTAGACTTATATAACCAACCATATAAAGTGAGCTTTTGAGCCTTGTACTTCAATTCATGAGTGTTATATACATACTCTTATTTTCTTGTCATCAAAGTTGTTGTTTGATCTCATTATTCATTGATTTGGTTGAACACTTAAAAGTCATTCATTCTTATGCAATTTGATTTCATGACATTTAAGAAGTGATATTAAGGCCCTCTTTGGATCGTTTGTGCCTTTCAAGCTAACCTTATGCATGCTTAAGCATGATTTTCCATTGTTAACCATTTTGAGCCTACATGTAAACCTTTTCTTTCATTTACCAATTTTATTTCCTCGCCTTAGCCCAAAAAACAAATATTTACCTTTCTAAGGAACTCATAGGGAATGGGTGTTACATTTCGAAAGAAAAAAAAAAAAAAAAAAAAAAAAAAAAAAAAAAAATATATATATATATATATATATATCACACAATTGGTGAAAGAAAAGAGAAAAGTTGTGATTAAGTGGTGGTTGAATGAAATTTCATTTTTGGGTTTCATTTTTGGGCCTTCAAAATAAATTGGTGGTTGTTCAGGAAAGGAGTGAATCAATGTAAATGAAGGTATAAGGAGTTTTGATCATGTAAAAGAAAAATAAATTCTCATTGTGATGATTCGAAGTCTTGTAAACAATTGTTTTATGCTCTTATATTTTGAGTTCCTTGGACTTTGTTTTATCCATACCTTTCATTTCTTACTCACCTTACACCCTTGGCCTCATTACAACCTATGTTAAAGACCTAAATTGATCTTAAATGTCATGTGGTTGAATTGCATTCATTTTTCTACTTTTAAGTGTTTGGCATCCTTCTTGAGATCATATTAATGCAAGTTCTTCATCTTTCTATTTCGAGTTAAGTCTTTATGGTTTAACTCTAATCTCATGTTTATAACTGAGTGTTGCATTATAGCCCTCTTCCGAGTGATTCATTTGTGAGAGGACAACTTTGGTGAGATTTGAAGTTGAACTTGTGCTTTGTATGATTTTTGAAATTGTGTGAAAACTAAGATTGGGGAATTTGTTGCATTTGGCTATCACACTACCACACTTTGAGCATATTATGTTTTGAACTTTGCCGCTTTGTGAATAATGTTTAAAATTGAGCTTTTATTGTTAAAACTTTTGAGTCATGTGCATGAGTCATTTCTCTTCAGAAAATGTTCGGAAAGATTGTTTTGAGTTCTTTTTATTTTTGTAATTTTTTTCGTTTTGTTTTGTTTTGTTTTGTTTTTTTGTTTTGTTTTTGTTAATGTAATTATTTTTTTTGTTTTTGTTTTTTATTTTGCTTAAGGACTAACAATCTTTTAAGTTTTCTAATTACCTTGTTTTACAGAGTCAGTAAAACGTTTGTGGGTATCGTATCTGTTAAACCCTCAGGAGACACAACTCCTCCTACTAGGGATGCCTAGAGGTTTAAAGGCTTGTTGCATACGCTAAATGCAATCGAGTTACCTACGAAAGTGGTTTAATTAACTTCTTGTTTGTTTTTATCTTTGTTTTCCTTTTGTTTTGCTCGAGGACTAGCAAAATCTAGGTTTGGGGGTATTTGATCGGTGCATAAATTACATATCATTTTGTACCCTTTTAACTTATGATTTGGTTATGTTTTTGAGTTAAACTTGTGCTTTTAATCCTTTTTGTGTTTATCTTTCAGTTCATTGAGCTTTAGGTAATAATGATGGCTTTAGAGAGCATAATTCATGCAATTCAAGCATGTTAAGGCCTAATTTGGATGAATGGATAAAGAGCTTAAAGACAAACTCATTTTGGCTACAGCCCCCTGCCAGTCCAGTTCCGTAGGTCATATTGCAAGCATTGTTTTAACAACCTACATAGCTCGAATGAGGCCACATTCTTCATGAAAGTTGTTCCAATTGGTGTGTACTATAACATATCCAAAATTCATCCCCATTGGATAAATCTGGAGTCCGTTACCTAGCAAACACAGAACCATGCTCAGGATGGATCTTATCAGCGCGGAAAATGAGTTAGCAATTTATTTCGGCCTTAACTTCTTCCTCCGACCTTGGATTGGCCCAAATAACATATGGCTGGAAAGAAGACATTCTGAACTTCAATTTTGAGTGCTTAAAGTCCTAATTTGATTAAGAGAAGCCCAAGTTGTAAGCCCTTGAAGTTGCTGGTCATGCTGACCTCAGCATGTGCTGGTTGGATGCTTGGTCATGGTGAGCTAGGTATGAGCTATCATTTCTGGTTGGAAGCTTGGTCATGGTGACATGAAGATGAGCTAGGGCTGCTGGTGGGATCTATTGGTGAAGTGCATCAACCAATTCAAGATTTTCTAATACAAGTGCATCACCCAATTTAGATTTTCTAATACAAGTGCATCAACCATTTCAGATTTTATAAAACAAGTGTTGTATGCATTAGCCATATTGAATTCAGATTTTCACTTCCCCTAGGCCTATAAATAGGGAAGTTCTCTAAGCTTGTAAACACACCCCAAGGGGGGGAGCTCTCAAACACTTCTCTAGAGCTCCCTTCCCTTCTCTCCCTCAAATTCTCTTAGTTTTCCTTTCTAGTTCTCAATTCTAGCTTTCTTTAATGTTTTCTTAGTTGTAATTTATTTTTCTTGTAATGTACATTCTTTCTTAAGTATTCAAGTTTAATTAGTTTCCAAGTTTCAATTATGGTTTTTGTTCTTATTCATTATGCTTATAAGTTAATATGCTAGTTTGAATGATTGATCACCATTTAGGCTTGCATGTTAGCTATCTTGGTTTGAATTAAGAGTATACACCATGCTTTAATTCGAATTGAACTATGAATAGGAAGAGTATGTATGGACATTCGACAACAGGGATTAGATACATGCTTGGTTGTTTAAAATGTTCTTCTATGCTTAATGGGTTCCTAATGCTTAATTTTAGGTTAGACAACAAATGATCAAATTAGGGAATTAGGAACACAAGGTTATGACCACACACCATGGCTTAATCATACTTTAGCTAGAATCAATCCATTAATCTAAATTGAACTTGGGAACTTATTTGCTTGAGTTACTTATTTCTTTCTTCCTTGTTTTATGTTCTTTGTTTTTGTTTCTATTTTGTGTAGGGAAACTAAATTGGATCATTCAATCACCAATCCCTGTGGAATCGACCTCGCACTTACATATGCTATACTACCAACGGTTCGTGCACTTGCGAGTATCACAAGTTGAGGATGCAACTGAATCCATGTTGGTGTAGCTGAATCCACACAACAATCACCTCTTTCATTCAATGGTGAAAGACTATCATATTGAACCATCTCCTCAACGTTATTCAAGTATGGTGGACATGTTGGGACGTGCAGGGAAATTGGAGGAAGCAGAGGAATTGATTAGTCAGATCCCAGGACAGCCAGGGTTTTCGTTGTTGCAAAGCCTGCTTGGGGCTTGCAGGATCCAGGGGAATGTGGAGATGGTGGAGAGAGTAGCCGATACATTGATGAGATTGGAACCAATGGAATCGGGTTCTTTTGTGTTGATGTCCAACTTGTACGCCGAGAAAAGGGACTGGGAAATGGTAGCAAAAGTTGGGAAATGGATGAGAGATAAAGGAGTGAGAAAGGAAGTGGGATATAGTTGGGTGGATACTGGGAAGAGTTAGCAAAACTATTTGATAAAATGCTCTAGCCATCGCTACTTGGTATACTCTAGGTCCAAAACCTTTGTATGGTAATGTCAAAATTGAGGATGTTCTCAAGTTGCATCTTTGAATTTTACAAGGTTTCTAAAAATCTTGTAAAAGGTAATGTGTAGAAAGGTGCTAAAACTCGTAAAATTAATTGGCAAGAAGAGCCGCCACAAATAAAATCTTGCAACTGGTAATGTGTAGAAAGGTTCAAAACCTTTGGATTGGATTTCTATTTTTTGTTGTTGCATTTATGGGTTTAACCCGTATTATTTCTTATAAATAAAATCCATTTTTTATTCTTGCCAAATGGGCTAATAGCTGAAAATCATTAAAATGGGAGGTATCGGAAAAAACTTAAATTCTCATTACCCAATATCACTAGTACAAATAAAATAATTGAAGAAATAACTCTATCCTAATTAGCAAAATTGGTATTTTAGCCCTAAACCCAAAAATATCATGACAAAATTTTATATTTAAAGGGTATAGCCGCGCGGCTATACTATTTAAATACGGCTATACTCTTTGAATATATTCGAATATTTTAAAGGTATAGCCGCTCGGCTATACGCTTTAAATATATTCAGAACGAACACGAAGCTTGCACTTGTAGTCACAGCCATTTCGCTTCTCGATAAGCGCTTCCAAGCTTCAAAGACTCTCTCTCTCAACTCAAGCTTCAAATTGTTTTTTTTCTTTCGTTTCGGATTGGATTGGATTGGATTGGACTCTCTCTATGATTGGATTGGATTGGACTCTCTCTATGAAAACCATCAAATGTCATTCAGCTATTGAAATCTCCACTAAGATAACAACTCTGATGCTATAAGGGAGTTAGGCAGCGCCTAGGCGGCCTGGGAGGTTCTAGGCAGCGCCTAGGCGGCCTGGGTGGTTCTAGCCGGCGCCTAGGCGGCCTGGGTGGGTCTGGGAGGCCTGGGTGGGTCTGGGAGTCCTTTTTTTTTTTTTTTTTTTTTCCAAATGAAGACAGACAACGCTTGCACTCGCAGAGGAATGTGGTGCGCGAGTGAAATGAAGAGGCAGAGAAACGAATACAAATCTTGCACTCGCAGTCCAATCTTCAAAATTCAAATACTCGGTCTTAAGCCTCTGTCTCAACTCAAGCTTGGATTTTTTTTCTTTGGTTTCAGCTGCTGTTATTGAAGTTGGCAACGTCAGATGAACATCCAAGGCAGTTTCTTAGTATGCCATAAGAAGCCCAGTAGATGGTTCTTTAACCTGAGGCACACATTGCAGTTTGGCATTGGATTACACTATGCCGGTCTGAATGACAAAGATGGATCTCTAGTTGAGGAGCTTTTTGCAAACAACAAGATTCATGCATTTCTGTCTTACCTCAGTAAGCATGAGTCTTTCCTGAAAAACACATTAGGAAAAGAGAATATAAAAAGATCATGTTCTTACTCTATATACTGATTAGGCATACGTATTAAATTATAGGTATTGGTTTGTACCAGCACATTGGCATGGGGTGTAAACCTTCCAGATCATCATTTGGTCATTATTAAGGTAGTCCAGTATCCTTTTCATTTGGCTCCTACATTTACAAAGGTTTCTAGTAGGAGTATATTGCAGTAGCTGTTCTTCAGGACAAATTTACGTAAGTGTTGATTCTCTTGCAGGGAACAAAATATTATGATGGGAAAACAAAGAGATATGTTGATTTTCCAATATCAATCACAGATATATTGCAAATGATGGTTTTGGTCACACATGACTATATAGAATAAAAAATGGAAAGAAAGAAATATGTGAATCAGATTACATGCTTTTCTCCCTTTATAATCAACAGTTGCTCAGATTCTACAAGAAAGATGGGAGTAGATGTCCATCATAATCCGCACGTGCCTAACAAATCATGTTACTTTCTGAATATGTGCCTCAAATACTAGGAATCAGGTTGTTTGGGGTTTTGAATATCATAAAATCTAATAAAGTCAATGGATGAAGTCTTGCAGTCCTATATCTAATCAATAAACCATTTTCCTTTTTATTTTTTCAATACTCTACACCTATCTTTTCTTCGCTGTTAAAGTTCAGAACGCCTATCATTTGCATTGCTGTTGTGACAGTGATCCTCTTGTATTTAAATGTGGTGAAGACACAAGTTAAAAGCCTTTGGTTTTTATTATTTTGTGTCCTTAGTATTTGATTTATTGAGCCTGTACAAAATCTTACATGAGCATTGTCTTCTACAGATGTTTAATCCAGCTTACTATGGCTTGGACAATACTGAACCTGAGTTTGATATAAAATGGATAAGGACCGCTTAGATGATCCACATGTCAAAGCCAATCTGCTATTTCAGGTCAGAGTTGTCTTCAACTATATGTTTTTCAAATAAAAACTTCATGTCCTTATCCTTTTTAGTTCTCTCATCGTTTTATTCTCTTACCATGCATGAATTCTACATTCAGGCACATTTCTCGCAGTTAGAATTACCAATCAGTGATTACGTCATAGACTTGAAATCAGTATTGGATCAAAGTATGTGAATCATCCAGGCCATGATAGATATATATATGTGCTAATAGTGGGTGGATTGCATGAATCTTCTGCAAATGGTCGTGCAGGTATTTCTGACTTCTTAGTAGTAGCCTAGAATAAAAGACGAGTGCTAGTGCGAATTGGGCATTCTGCCTTGTTTATATTATTACATTCTACAGCTAGTGCTAGTCCTCTTTCCTGTATTGTTTATCTTGTTTTGCATTTTTTTTCCTTTGTCCTCCTAGAGATGCTCTTCTTTTGTGTTTTTCCTTTTCACAGTACATTACCTTAAAAAATATAGGGCCATTTCAGCAGGACTCAAACCTTCAACTTTTGGGTAACTTTATGTTTCTCTTTATTAAAATTGAGTATATTGTGGGATGTGATTGCCGGTATTAATATATGATTGGATGCAGCTTGCTTCTTTATCAAACCAACGTCCTCGTGAAATGTTGGATCTCCTACGCTTTCTAGATACAAGAGAGGTATTGCACTTTCTCCCCTCTTCACATTGGGAATTTCAGGTGCACGTGGGTATGGTATACGTAAGAATGAGATGCTACTTCTCATCTAACACATGTTGTTTGAAATCTCATTTAGAATAGTTGGTATATAAATTCCATATGACCTTCGATATCTTTAATTTATTTCAAAACAGAGCTGGAAACTTCTCTTCGTTGTCACATTAATATGTTTTGTATCCAATTTTTCATATGCAGAGAATATACTGATGTATCTCAAAGCAGAAGAGTAGGGGTTGTCAAGTGCAATTAGAAAAAGGTTGTAATTGGGTTCAGTTCATAATTACGATGGATACATTTTAGAAAGTAAATTCTTATACAAGGAATTTTATACTATGAAATTCAACAGTCTTTGACCCACAAAATGTTGGTGGATCCCTATCTTTTGTTGTTGTATTTATGGGTTTAAACTGTATTATTTCTTATAAATAAAATCCATTTTTTATTCTTGCCCAATGGGCTAATAGGCGGAAATCATTAGAATGGGAGGTATCGGAAAGAATTTAAATTCTCATTCCCCAATATCGCTTGTATAAATAAAATAATTGAAGAAATAACTCTAGTCCAATCTAATATAATATGACAAAATTGTATATTTAAGGCGTATAGCCGCTCGGCTATACTCGTTAAAAATAATAAAATAATATAAAGGAGTATAGCCGCCCGGCTATACGTTTTAAATATATTTTCGAATATTTTAAAAGTACAGCCCTCGGCTATACCGCCTTAAAAATAAAAATATATAAACAGGTATAGCCGCGCGGCTATAATGTTTTATTATATTCGAAAGGGTTAATCATTTTATTAGTCCTTGAACTTAGACCCGATTTGCATTTGAGTCCCTCAATTTCCAAAATCGTTCCCGTGGTCCTTTAACTTCACTTTCGTTAGGACAAATGGTCCTGCCGTCAATTTTGTTAACTTTTTCTGTTAAATAAATGCAAGGACTAAGATACTAAATAAAACTCAAGTAGATCTCCAAAACTTAATTTTCCTTCATTGTATAAAATAAGTTCACAGCATTTATGCCTAAATCTGGTATTATAGCTACTTAAGAAAAACCAAAGCTGAGCACTCATAGATGCACTTAATCAAATTCCTACAGCACATTGAAAAAGGAATCATGTCAACTATATATTTTAATAGTGGTTAAAATTTCTACTCAATATATTTTTATGGAAACTATAACTGCATAATCTGTTTCTTTGATCCTTATCCATAAACACACACACCATTTTTTACAACGAAAACAAAAGAATAACTAATGCAGAATCATGCTATCACATTTACCTCAGTTACTAAGCACGCATGGATTGTCAGTATCTATAAGTAAGTTTTCTGTGTCCAGAATTTCTCCATAACCATATCAAATGATAATTCAGACTACTCATTATGGTTGATGATGATGGAGACACTATGAGACCAAGGGCGGAACCAGGAATTTTTTAACGGGTGGGCTAGCTAAAGTTATTAGCTTAAAATCTAATGCTCTTTTTATTTTATTTTTATACTTACAATTTCTATATTTTTCTAGAAATAAAAGTATACATTAAATCATATAAACCACGCACATAGGGTGACACCACAATAGAAAAGTGGATCAAACTCTCCCTCTCTCCCCCAAGTGCACTCGGGTTCAATTCGCTAGTTTATAACTCCTTTGACTAAAGTTATTAGCCATCAAATCCAATTTTTATACATATTATTTGATATCTCCATTGGAGGTGCTCTTAACTGAGCAAACAAATTAAATATAAGATTATTGTAGGCCTATAGGTTGAGTGGACAAGGGGTTATTAGGCTACATTTGGGTGGACTACTAATCTTTTATAGAGTGAAATCACATAAAAATACATATAATATTTTTAAATATTTTTTAAAGGCTACCTGGGCTAGAGCCCATGGTAGCCTTGTTGCTAGTTCCGCCCATGTATGAGACTATATATGCAATAGAGACAATATACAAGCTTAGCTTATCTAAATATTCGAATATATTTAAAGCGTATAGCCGCGCGGCTATACCTTTAAAATATTCGAATATATTCAAAGCGTATAGACGAGCGGCTATACTCTTTAAATATAGTATTTTCGGAGTCCAGCTGCGCAGCTATACTATTAAAATATGCGAATATACTCCAAGAGTATAGCCGCGCGGCTGTACCCTTTAAATATAGTATTTGCATAGTACAGCCGGCCGGCTATACGCTTTAAATATAATATTTTCACACTACAGCCGCGCGGCTATACTGTTAAAATATTCGAATATATTCGAAATGTATAGCCGCGCTGCTAACTGTTTAAATATAATATTTTCAGCGTACAGTCGCACGGCTATACTTTTCAGAATATATTCGAATATTTTCAGAGTACAGCCGGACGGCTATACCGTTAAAATATTCGAATATATTCAAAGAGTATAGCCGCGCGGCTATACGCTTTAAATAGAATTTTGTAGGCACCCTAGTAGACCCTTCAATTTGATTAAGAGTTTTTTCTCTCTTGCGCATGAGAGAGATGAACAATTGATTTCTAAAGGTGTATTTGGACGATATCAAAAGGAACAAGTAATGACAACTTGCATGCAGACCATTTTCATTTGTCTGTCCACTACACTAGCCATGGAAGATGTACTACAAATATACCATTTGGGACGACAAATGGCTAGAGTGTAGCAGCTCATGGAATGTAAGATTTGACTTTATTTTTTCAGAAGATATAAACAGAACTGAAGGTAAACTACCTGCAAGTCTTTGAGCTCGACATTGCCACGGGAAGGCCATTTTGAAGGAGGAACACAGGTCTTTTATCTCCCATGCTGCTTCTGATGGGATGTTTGTAAATTGTTTTATCCTCTCAACTGATACCATCTTACTTTCGACAAAGCAGCTCATATAAATGGCCCAGAACAGCACACCATTCAGGGGCAATCCCTAGGAGAGAGTTAAACCAACATTCTCTGCACCCAGGGCCGGCCCTGGGGGTAGGCAAGAAGGGCCTTGGCCATGGGCCTCCAATTAAGGGGGCCCCAAAAATTTTTATATTATATATATATTTTATTGTCCAACTAAAAATTAAATTAAAAAAAAAAAAAAACAGAAAGTCAGCGTTGTAATTGAACGAGGAAGGCTCTTCCTCTTCCCATTCAGAAACTCTTTGTTTCCTACGCCACACAGCCAGCCAAGAGCAACAGCCCCTTTCCTAATTATTTCTCCATGGAGCTCTATTTAATCCATCGATCTCTTAATAATCCACCATTATATTTTTCTCTGTTATTCCCATCTCCCTTCAATCCATTATCCATATCCTTTATTTTCAGTTTCTATCATCTTTCTCATATCAGATTCATATTATAACCCTAAGTTTCAATCTCACCCAAAAAGCTCACAAATTGTCTTTGAGATTGATGGTGACCAAGAGGGGAGGAGCATGAGAAACTGAAAAGGTAATCAGATTTATAATTTTTTCTTTATATTTGTTCCTACCCAGCAAACTATTGTTTCAATTCAATTTCCAATAGGAACAAAACACAGAGAGATATAGAGTGGTAATCAGATTATTGTTCAGATTTTATTCTTGTCTAACTTGTTTTTTGTCTCTACGAAACTCCGCAAAGGATAATTATAGATTCATATTGGCACTCTAATTTGACTTTTCTAGATATCAAGCCGCTAACTTACAGCATACAGCTAGCTCACTTAATTTGGATTTGTTTCTAAGGCAAAACATCCTCTGCCTGGTGGAGATAATCTCCCAAGTCTCCTTATATAAGTCGCTATAAAACTGCACAATGACATCTACTAAACTTTTCTTAACAAAAGCTTGCATATATCTTATCATTGCAGATGTACATGAATCAGGTGGAGGTACGGAGTGGAGTTTCTCAAAGTGCTAGAAGATCAAGGATTTTTCAGTGTTTTATTGTACTTTTAATGTTACAGTTTTTACTTTTTTGATTGTAAATGGTGCAGAGGAAATCAAGCAGCCATTTGATAAAGGGAAAGCTTCAGATATTTGCACATTGTAATGGGATGGATCTCTTATTGGCTGCCTGTTTGGGAGGAAGAAGGCTACAGGAAGATTTTGTACCCATTCAAATTTGCTGCAACCATTTCATGTGTTGTTTTTAAAGCTGATTTTGCTAAACTCATGTGATGAAGCTTGAAGCCAGAAGCTAATCTTAAGGGAAAGGGTTTAGTATTTTGAACAAACACTTAGTTTTAATGTATCTTGACATGTTCCCATTATTGGTTGTTGGAATGTTGGTTTGTAAATTTTTAATTTCCTTCATGATATTAAATACGCAATCAGAATTTTTTTGTTTTATATGGAGATATGGCTACACTCTACATAAAATCATTTTATTTGTTGTTTTTTTTTACAATTTCATATATACTAAGGGAAGGGGCCTCATTTAGTTTATTGCCTAGGGCCACCGAAAAGTCAGGGCCGGCCCTGTCTGCACCATGATGGAATAACTGATTTAGCCAAATCTCTGAAATAGACACTCATCTACTCAGCTAATTTATACCAGATGTGCCAAAATAAGATGCTAATTTATATCAGATACGCTAAGTATTATATACTCAGGCATCCCATATCATAATTGGCCATGAATATATGACATCTTGTTAAGTGTCGCACCAAAAGAAGAAGGAGGATGTACCTGGCTTTATTATACTGCTTGGCAACAAGAACATGAATATAGTGGAAATGCAGAAAACTAAACTCCCAAACATCTCCATACGGAAACCAAACCACTCATTGGACCCATTGGGCGATATACGAGAAACATTGCATTGTAGAGTATCCAGTCTCATTATCTTTTGAGAGAATGGACAAGGTTGTAGACTTTAAAGTTTCCAGATGCGTATGCTGAATTGGTACTTTTGGTCACAATATCAGAGCTTGTTTGTTTTTGCTTTGAGCAGTGGAGACGTGATATATTACTGGATTTCTAATTGTAGCCGGGCCGCTATACTTCAAAAATATTTGAATATATTCAAAGCGTATAGCCGCGCGGCTATACGTTTTAAATATAATATTTTTAGAGTACAGCCGCGCGGCTATACTAATAAAATTTTCGAATGTATTCAGATAGTATAGCCCTGCGGCTATACGGTTGAAATATAGTATTTTACAGGTACAGCCGCGCGGCTATACTGATAAAATTTTCGAGTGTATTTAGAGAGTATAGCCCTGCTGCGATACTGTTTAAATATAGTATTTTACAGGTACAGCCGCGCGGCTATACCTGTAATTTGATTAAGAGTTTCTTCTCTCTTGGGCATGAGAGAGATGAGCAATTGATTTGTAAAACTTTTCAACTGCACTTTCATATAAGACCAACTCAACTCAACTCAAATTATTGAATCATTCATTTAAAATTATATTTCTTATGGTAATTCATTTCACATTATTGAAATCACTTGGATCTAATTGAGTTGAGAAGGTTAATACCAAATCTCAAATTTAGTCTGCGACTGTCAGAGACCAGATTGGCCACATTCAATAAAAAATTAATACTTGTTAATGTGCTGTGGCAGAGCACAAGCAAATTCAAGCCTCTTACCTAACCTGACATGATCCGCCCAAATTCCTATTTGTGTCGAGCTAACATAACATGGCCCATGGCTAGGATTTTAAGAATTGAAACACTTATAGTCCCTTCCAAATTTTAACGTTTGTATTATATTTGGGCATTTTAAGTCTAAGATAATTTTAATGTGTATTTTTTGTGTGTGGAAAAATAGCTGAAACCAAGTGAAACTGAAACCGTAAGTGGTGTTCAAGATGACATCTTTCAATCTTGGAGTCAGAATGGAGAGTGCCCGGACGGAACAATCCCCATTGTACGACGAACACGGGGATTTGAGCACCCTCCATCTAAGACAATGCCACAGTTTGAGCCCAACAAACATGAGTTCATCCCTCCGCCTCATCATGAGGTACCACATCAACTTTGAATCATTTTAATTACATTTAATAATAATAATAATTTTAACTCAAATTTTTTAATTTATTGTGTAAACACTAATTCTTTGACGTATCTCTTGGACAGTCCTCGTGTTGCATCCCCTTCTTTTTGTGAAAAAAAAAAAAAAAAATCTTTCACCTATACTAAATAAAAGTACCAATTTTTATATGGTTATCAAAAAACAAAAAGATATATTGTTACTAGGCTCTCTCAATTGGTTTTTGTTGTTGTTGTATTTTTCGAGTTATTTACACTAACAACTCCTCAGGTTTTTGACATTTTCACAAAATCCCTTGATGTTTCAAAAATTACACAAACACCCCTTTAGGTTTTAAATTATTTTCACAAAACCCCTTTTCCCTAATTTTGTCATTTTCACACGTTTTTTCAAACTGAAATCATCAAGTTTATTCCATTTACTTTTTACCTTTTTAGTATGCCCAAGTTAGTTTGTACGGCGGTCAATACTATGGAGCGCAAGCAGGATTTAATGTATGGAACCCAGCAGCATATAATGAAGATAACAGTATAGCCCAGATATGGGTTGTGGGAGGTAACGGAAAAGCAGTGAGCAGTGTAGAAGCTGGGTGGATACGTGTAAGTTTTGGCCAGCCAGATATCCCAAGAAAATATGATTATTTTACATTTCTTTTCACTAAATCTTATATTGAATTATATGAAAATTAATTCACTGGTTGTTTTTAGATGAACCCGCGCGACAACCGAACACTCTTGTTCGCATTTTGGACTGTAAGTTTCTAGGATCGCCTCACATTATGATATTCTCTTCTGATTAGATTTTTGAACCAACAATATGGATAAAAGAATGCGCGTAACAATATAATATGCGTCTTTCGATTTTAAAGACGTATAAAATGCACACTATGAAGTGCATATTGTTGTGTACAGAAAAGAACTGTGCTGCATTTTTATGTGCAGCAACTAAATTACATGAAAATCTGAACTATTAATTGATCATGATGTTTCTTATCAAAATGTTCAAATTTACAGTCTGACAAGACAATCAAATGTTTGACGACATAATATGTTTCTAGCTACGTACAAAGGGAAGTAGTATGTACAATATATGTTCATAAACATATACAAACGTAAATGATTGATTAATTGAAATTTTAAAAAATAATTTGGGAATACCATATGTTGCTTGCCATATAAGGAAAATCCATGTAGCAATACAGGCTTGTCGAGCTCTGTGTATATAGTTCTCCTCCAGACAGGAAGTCCGTTCTTTACTCAGGTGTCGATACCATTTCTGGATATAACGTGTCCAACTTGATATCGGTACATTATTGACAACATATATAAATGCAAAATTTGTCCGACAGTAATTCAATACATTTATGTTTCAGAACACAAATAGTGGCCATTGGTGGCTTAATGTGGGAAATGAGGCAATAGGATACTGGCCTGACACCATCCTCCCAAGTCTAAGAGGCAGTGCTGAATTGGTTAGTTGGGGAGGGGAGATTTACGATTCACAAGCTGAGGGTCATCACACATCTACTCAAATGGGGAGTGGTCATTTTCCAGATGAAGGCTTTGGGAAAGCCAGCTATGTTCGCAATGTCCAATACATGGACGATTCTTCGCCTCTCACTTTCAAAGATCCTGCAGGTCTTCTAACTTATGCGACAAAGCCTTCATGCTACAATTTAATTGTTAAAGACAAAGCCCCAGACATGGGAACCCATTTCTATTATGGAGGTCCTGGGTTTTCAGCAACATGTCCTTAGTTTTGTAAACAATTATTATTAGGTACACAACGAAGAGCAAACGGATACATTTGTATCACAAATGGTCCCTTAACTTTTTAAAAGTCCCTTCTCATCATTTCAGTCCTTAAACTATCAAATCAATAAATTTGGTCCTTCATTTCTTGATCTACACATTAGTTTCGTCCCTTGCATTCTTACAAAACTTTTGTTAAAGTTGGTCATCACGTTACTAACTTTAAAGGGACATTTTCATCATTTTAGTCATAAAACTCACATTTTACTCAAAAAGGTCATCCTCTTCTTGGGGTTTTACATTTGGAATCTATTAAGGAGAGCAGGTAGCATTGTTGAGCAAAATACGTACGTGAGATTTACTTTTTGTTATGGGTGGATAGGTTGTGTTTTGATGAAAATGCCGCTTTAAAGTTGATCAACTTGATAAATTTTAATGAATATTTTGATGAAATGCAATGAGAGGGACCAAACTGATATGTGGACCAAAACATGAAGGACTGAATTGATTGATTTGAAAATTGAAGGACTCAAATGAAGACTTTTGAAAATTTTAGGGACGATTAGTGATAAAAACACTTAAAAATATATATAAATGTTAGGGTTATAGACTTTTAACCCTAACTCTAACTCATCATCTTCATCATGCCACCCCTTTCCCTCTCTCTCTCTCTCTTCGTCTTCTTCTCGTGAAGCTTGATCTCGCCTTTGTCTACCTCGATCTTGTCGTCTCGCCACCTCACCAACTCATATAACTATTAATAGACATCAGGACACAATTACATTAAACCAAAGACCCTATTTATTATAGATAATTATACCATGAACCTAATCTCCCAAACTTGAACCAACAGACTAATATACATGAATCTAAACCCAAAACATTTATTCCAAATGCATGAACTTCCTCTTACTTAAATTCTATCCCAAAGGTCCATATATGCCCTTATGGTGATACACCTTGTGGTGTATTTTTCTGTATGTGGAATAGTCATGTGTGGTTAACATGCTTTCATATTTGTATCAATCCGTTTTGGGTAAGAGTGCTACTATTTCCACCCACCTGTCCTATTTCCCCACCCACTTTATCTTCAAAATTTAAAAACAAATTTATCCATTTGTAAAATGACTTTTAAGGACTTTAGATTAAAAAAAAACACCTATTCTCCTTCATCCTTGTCAAACCCCAACCCCTCCCTCTCTCCCTCATCCCGACCAAACCCAAATCAAAATTCCAAAAAAGCTTCAAAATTTCTAGCTGGGTCCAATCCAATTCCATCAGATTTCTCCTTAGTTTCTAAACCCAAGGGCACACACTTTCTGTTCCATTTGCTCAGTTTGCTCTTCGTCTTCTTTCTAATTCTGGCATTTCTCTCCGTTATTGTTTTCGTTCGGTGGAGAGACGATGAACATTGAGAGCAATTTTCTTTATTTTTTTAAATTTTTAATACAGAGGATCCCACGTGTTTTGATTGACAGGGGTTGAAGGTTTGAAGCATGCTTTGAATGAAAGTAAGGAGAATTTGCTTGAATTAATAATTAAAGGGTATTTTAGGAATAATAGTGGGTGTAAAAATAGGATTATGTTTTTTCAAATTTACATGGTGGGTGGGAAGATAAGGTGGGTGGGGAAATAGGACTGGGGGGTGGAAATAGCAGCACTCTTTGGGTAAATTATGCCCTTGTGGCTGATGGTCTTGGTGCTTTAAGTTATTAATACAATTATCGCTTACTCTAAAAAAAAAAAAATTACATTCTATCCCAAGGGTCCATATACCTGAGAGCTAATCTTTTTGCATCACTCTAATTAGTATAACTTTTGAGTAGAATATAAGAGAGCATTTTTGCTCATCTTCATTCTTAACACTTGAAACGTGTCCATATGCATAACCATGATTATGCCTATGGACACGTGTTAAGTGTTAAGAAGGGTGGTGATGATAGTGAGTAAAAATATTTCCAGCAAACCTTTTCTAGCATAAAAAAAGAAGAAAAGGAATATAGCAAACCTTGATAATAAAATTTTAATGTTTGCCTTATAAGTCTAAATCCTGATTTTTAGTAGGTTATGGTAAATTATAGTAAGCTAATAACAGTCATGGCACTCGAGTATAATATATAATACATTGGGTTAAAGTTGCCCATGGTAATTAACCTATTTTTTTGCAGATAGTTTTGAAGAATTTCCATTCAATATGGCAAATGGGATTCGTAACACCAAAGTCGAAGGCTACATTTTTCTTGTAGCAATAGCAAGTTTCATCTTGAGCAACGGATTTGTCGATTGCAGAAAAGTTGAAACAGTAAAAACTAAAGCGTCTGTGATGAAGCACAACAAATCAGTCCTCAAAACTATAAAGGTTCAGTCTATTTTAAAACCTTGCCTTGCCTTCCCCATTTTCTTATTGGAAAAACAATTTTCGCCATTTTAATTTTTCTATTTGTTCTTTTGGGGATTCATACAAGAAGCTGAAAAATAATCTCTGATTGATCTTCGGCAGGGAGAGGGCGATGATTTGATAGATTGTGTTGATATCTATAAACAACCAGCTCTTAATCACCCTCTTCTCAAAAATCACACTATACAGGTTTGCTCTTCTCTTCCTAATGAGATTGATAATATATGTGCTCGTTTAAAAATAAGAATAATGTTATAATCTGTACCATATTTACAGATCATATTTTTCTCATATATGAGATCCACTCCTGTGTAAATAATAATACCTACATTCCATTAATGTGGTAGAAATAATTTTAATTTAGTCCTCTTCCAAATTTTAACATTTCTATTATATTTGGGCATTTGAAGTGTAAGATGATTTTAATGGTTTTTTTGTGTGTGGAAAAATAGTTGAAACCGAGTGGAATTGAAACTGTAAATGGTGTTGAAGATGGGGTCATTCAATCTTGGCGTCAGAATGGAGAATGCCCCGACGGAACAATCCCCATTGCACGAACAAAGGCATTTGAGCATCGTACATCTAAACCAATGCCACAGTATGACTCCAACAAATTTGTGTTCGTCTCTCCTCCTAATCATGAGGTACCACATCAACTTTTTGAACCATTTTAATTACGTTTATAAATATAAAATAAATATATAATTGAGACATGCTTTGACGTAAATATGGTTATAAAAATAAAAATAAAACGTTTCTATACATTATTGTTACTAGGCTCTTCTCAGCGTGTTTTTGTGCACTTTAACGTGATTGTATTTTGAATTTTTTTTTTCTCGATACAAGTGGAGGATGGCAAATTTTATTGATAAAAAAAGAAAATGAGAAATGAGAAAATCCAATTCAAGAACCACAATGTAATGACTTAAAAATGGGTGCTCACCTAAGGACCATATATAAGGCCCTCACTATAGAATTCTTGATGCTTGGATCAAAAGCTGCACTGGTCTAAAGCCAAGGCAGCCTACAGTTCCGCTCTGCTTGAGTTATAAGCCCCTTGTTGTATTATTCATTCGTTTTTTTTATTTATCAATATGGACTCTTATTCGTTTTTTGTGTTTTGAAAATTTTCTTAAATAAACACAAATATTGAGTTATTTAATTTTTTTTTTACCATAAGGGTGTTTTGCTTTATATGTATATAGAAGACATAGAGAGTAGTTATTATTTCATTTATTTAACTTATTATCTTTGTAGTTTGCCCAAGTTAGTCTGTACGGTGGTCAATACATTGGAGCACAAGCAGAATTTAACGTATGGAACCCTGCCGCATATAATAAAGATAACAGTCTAGCCCGGGTATGGGTTGGGAGAGGTAGCGGAAAAGCACTGAGCAGTGTAGAAGCTGGCTGTATACGTGTAAGTTTTAGCCGGCCAAATATCCTCCAAGAAAATATAATTATTTTACATTATTTATTTTATTTTATTTTCATGATGGTGAGTTTAATTTCAAGCTAAATCTACATTGAATGACATGAAAATTCATTGTGGTTTCTATAGATGAACTCGCGTGACAACCAAACACTCTTGTACACATTTTGGACTGTAAGTTTCCTCAATCCCCTCACCCCACATTATGAATTCGTACAAAATCGTAACTATAAATTACAGGTTACTTTTCTCTTAAAGAATACTTGTATTGGCAGGGTGATGGTGGCCAATCTGGTTGCTACAATCTTGAATGTCCTGGTTTCGTCCAAGTAAGCCAAAAATTTACCCTTGGCGGTCCCATGTCACCTGTTTCTAGCTACAATGGGGCACAGTATGATATATTCCTAAGCATATACAAGGTAAATGCTTTTGTTCTTAGAGAATGGACACTTTAAATAGTAATTTGGGGATACCATGTTGTTTGCCGTATGTGTATAAGAATTCCTTCTACCAATACATGCATGCCTTCTAACGGAGTAATGTTTTTATGTCACATTGTCACATTAATTGATCATGATGATTCTTATTAAAATGTTCAAATCTACAGGTCGACAAAGAAATCATTTGTTTGACAACATAACACTTTTTTTTTTTGCTACGACAGGAAGTAGTATGTACGATAGTAACGATACGATATGTTCATAAACATATACAACGTAAACACACAAAGTCTGTCTTTTAACAAATGGGTGTCCCGTACAGAAAATTCATGCTATGAATATATGTGTGTGTCTATAGCGTAATGTCTATAGAGAATTCATGATATATATATATATATATATATATATATGTGTGTGTGTGTGTGTGAATTTATATGCACATGCACAAATATGTAGTAATTGGATACATTTATGTCTCAGAACACAAATAGTGGACATTGGTGGCTTAGTGTGGGAAATGAGGCAATAGGATACTGGCCTGACACCATCCTCCCAAGTCTAAGAGGCAGTGCTGAATTGGTTAGTTGGGGAGGGGAGATTTACGATTCACAAGCTGAGGGTCATCACACATCTACTCAAATGGGGAGTGGTCATTTTCCAGATGAAGGATTTGGGAAAGCCAGCTATGTTCGCAATGTCCGATACATGGACGATTCTTCTCCTCTCATTTTCAAAGATCCTGTAGGTCTTCTAACTTATGCGACAAAGCCTTCATGCTACAATTTAATTGTTAAAGACAAAACCCCAAAAATGGGAATTCATTTCTATTATGGAGGTCCTGGGTTTTCAGCAGCATGTCGTTAGTTTCGAAACGAAGAGCAAGCTAATTAGAATCAGCAGAATAATTTAGTTCATTGAGAGGTATGAGGGCATTGTAGCTCATCTGGGCATCCTTTTTCTCATATATCATATTTGGAGGGGCTTTGTTTATGAGTTCTTCAATTAATATCCATGCCGTTTTTGGTGAGCTTTATATATAATGCCTCTAAATGAAAATATTGGCAAGCTTTATATACAATTTGTCTAAATGAAAATACTGGAAATTGATGATGATTCCCTTTTAAAATTTCAAACAAGGAGAGTGGCAATTGGTGGAGTGAAGTGCAAGGCAAGTCAATAGGCGCATAACTAATATGTTGATTAAAAAAGAATGACAAATCCAATTGTAATTGGCTTGGAAGTGAATTTTTCAAAATAGGTTGGATTGGAAGCTATGCACACGCCTTATTAATGAAAGATAATTTTAGAGGTATAGAATGGGTCAGTTTCACAGAAGCACAAGAAGAAAACAAAGAACCACATGAAAGCATGTCTCCAAGCAACTGCTGTAATAGAGATTTTTCAGTATTCAAAAACACATTTACATTTTATTAACAAAATAATTGGATTACAGATATAGAGAGATATCAAACATTTAATACAGTAAAAAAAATTATAACACATATTAGTTTTCCTCTCTATACGTCTCATAATTGTAGTGATTTGAGATAAAATCAACTCCATTTATTTCCTCTCCTCTTGTATTGACAAGAATATCCGGGCTGCTGATTCAGATGCTGATTTAGTATTGTGAGGAACAACCTTGATCGCACGCGTCTGATGCTCACTTTGACAAGGTTCCTGAGATTGTGGAGCCATAGGAAAAAGGGGAAGCGCATTGCCTATGGTCCTATCTGAAGGGCTACTTGCTGTTGCCTGTATCTCACTCCCTTTCGAAGCTTGGATGTTCCCAACATAACATGGCATTGCTTGGCTCATCTGGCTTGACATGTAACGTGAGCTTTGATGTGGCAAGGTGAAGTTAATTTCCCCGAATGATAACTGATTTTCGTGCCAATTTGAATGACCTCCTAAAAATGGGGTCATATTCCCAACAGCTGAACTGGACAAAGATGGATTTATGATTGGCATGCCATAAGGTGGAAAGTATGTCTGAAGCAAAGGTGGTGTACCAATTCCCATCCCTTGTTGATACGAAGATGGATTGCTATAAGTTGCATTTAAGTAGTCCCTGGCTCCTGAATTTAGGCTCGCAGGGCCACAGCTGCCATACATCGGTGCCATGAAACCTCCAGCTGGAGTGCATGGCCCAGTATATGGCTTGTAAGCGAGTTCCTCTGAAGAGGACATTACTGGAACGAACCACATATTTCCAGGCGGGGGTGGAAGACACCATAGGGCTGGTTTGCTATTGGCAGTCCCAGAAGCTGATGGTGATAGCTGGGTGACAAGTCCTCTGCTGCTGGTTCTATTGTTGACAGGAGGTAGAGGAAACTTCCCAACTGCATTTTCTTCAACACATTCACCGCTAGAATGTGGCTTCTGAGGATGGTCTTTGGGTTTAACAATTAGGGGTGGAGGATCTAGAGCATGCTCCAATGGCACCTTCTTCACTGGAGGTACTTTAATTGCAGGTTTGCTCAGAAAATCATTGTCTTCAAGCAATAGGTGTGGTGATCCGGCAATCAATCTTTGCACCTGTATCAGTTTTAATGTGTAATGAAACTCACTTATTTCATGAGTCAAACTCAAATTGTGGAAACTAAATATACAGACACACACAGTCAAGAAAGAGGATGTCAACTTGAGTCTCAGCAATAACAGATTACCTTTATTAACCTATGCAACTCAAACACTTGCACTGCAAAAACTCTTTGTTGACTGAAAATAACGCCATGAAAGTTGAATCAGAAGATAATGTAATATTTAGATTCTAAACAGGATAAGAGCATAATTAAGTAATAATAAAGGTTGGATGCGCGATGAAAATTCTGAAGTAACACAAATGAGAATAAGATTAAAGAACATCAGTTCATATGATTCAGTCATGACACGTGAGCAACAATGACTATACACAGTGCTATGGGAGAAGCAATTAGTCAAGTACAAGAAACTGAAATGGAAACAGAATGTGAGACTGGAAATCATACCTTAGACTGAGTACAAAATAAAACGTTTAGGCACGGGGAATGTTGCATGGGGTAACATGTCAGATCAAATAAAACTTCCGATTATGAATATCATTCCAAAATGTCTAGCAAAAGACAACAAAAATGCTAATTTCACAAAAATGTTTGTAGTAAGCATCAAACAGAGGTACTTACCTGACAATAGCTTTTCTCATTTCGCAGAACTGTTTTGCACCTATCACTCCTATAACATCATCAGGGGAGATACCCATAGCTGAATTACAGTCCATTATGGACATATCTGAGATATCTTCATGTCCACATAAATTTCCAACTCGTGCAACCCCACAATTCTCTTCACAGCATTCATTTTCATTTCCAAGCCCACCAGAAATTCTATTGTCATCCACAAGAGATGGTGTAAAACATGACTTCTTTCTCACTTTGGACAAACTCTCCTTAGCTGTTCCTATTCTGGATTGCACCAAAATGCCATCCCTAAGGGCCACTCTGTCATGCACAGTCATAGACTCTCTATGCAATCGTGCACTAGAAGTACATAATTTGTTCAAATCATTCACTGAACGTCTATTTTCTTGACTCAGAGATACATGTGCCCGCTTCAATGATTGAGAATTTTTTACTGTATTTGATAGGCTAGATGAGGTATTTGCAAAATCCTTCACTATAGCTAAAGCAAGAGAGACAGACCTTTCCACATGGTCCTCGTTAGTTTGAGACACTTTTGGGTTCTCTTCCTCGTGGTTTCTCCCATATTGCCTCAACTTCAGATCAATGGTGTTACCTCCATTAATTTTATTAAAGCAAGAACCTTTAAGTTGCTCCATGGAGCTCAAGCAAGGCAGCTTTTCCATCTCTTTGCTTTGTTGACTGTTTCTACATTGCAGAGCTGTTCCTTGGAAAGGGGAAGGGACTTTAAGATAATCTTCATTTCCATACTTCTCCAAAGAAAAGTTCCTAAAGTTGGAGGTTTTTTTTGGTTGAAACGAATCATGTTTAGCTGCCGATGATGATGGCCCTGTGGTATTCAAATAATTTGACGGTTTAGTGGATATCCTTTCACAATCTGCCATCATGGTGTTTAAGTTAGCCCCAGGAGGGTTATAAGACTGAATCTTCTCAGCCGGGTCTGAAGGCACAACAAGGAGGTTGCAAGGCGGGGTCAATACCTACAAATAACAATTGTTTCATTAGTTGTACACGACAAAGTACAGAGTAAATTTCTGTATATTCACAAATCTAGTACTAGAGAATCTTGTTACATTCTGGAACCGCTCAGAAGAACCACAACTAAATAAATAAGGAAATATATGCAGAAAGGGAAAAATAAATTACAAGCCATCCTGAGACACCAGACAGATCAAGGACATTCATGCATATCAAAACTAATGGCTCAATTAAAACAATTGCAATGCCAGTACAAGCTCAAGCCTATAAGCCTACTTATGATACAGTTTATCTTGTACATACTTTCGGTTTAATAAATTTACTTCTAAAACCACTGGTACAAAATCCTTTCACGAAATGACCAGTACAAGCACAGAGCTCAAACTAAAGGCATCTCATTGCTTAGATTCTAACAAACACACAATTGCAGTAACCAAAAGAGGAACAATTTTTTATGTTATTCATGACTAAATTGCAAAAATCCATTTAGATTGCTGTACTCACATCACTCCAGGATGTGGGTGGAACCAATCTTCTGTCATTGTGTGGAAGAGGCAACATCGATGCTGAACCAGAGGTAAAACTCTGAGAAGGGATACTGAACTGCTCATAGAGAGCCATCTTGTTCCTTGGAGGTGCTCTTGGCCCTCCTTTGTCTGTATCATTGACATGAAACCTAGGAAATACAGGACTTATCAAGTGTTCTTCATCTTTTCCTCCTCTCATTCTCCTCTTCACCACAAATTCCACTCACAAAAATTATAATTTGTACAAAATTCATGACAAGCTCCAATTTCCATCCTTTTTTAGAGTCCACAATCACAACCCAAAACTAGCCTAGCTGATACCAAACATAAAATGCCTCATCAAGAAAGCACACCTATCTCCTCCAAAATCAACATACTTTAAAATAGAAAATCTTTGGACAAGTTCAAACATTAGAAACCAAAAACTAGCCAACTAGCAAAACCAGTCACTTCCTAAAAAGTTAACATTCCACAACTACCCAAGATCAACCTACGCACAAGAAGCCAATCTTCTGACTGAAAAGCACAAACAAACAACACCACCACATGAAATATATGAAGAAAAAGTTAATACTTACAAGTACCCAACAGCTTGACAAAATAAAAAATTCTGGGTGGGAAATTAAAACAAACAAGTATATCTCATTGAATTCAATCAGAAAACACAATGTCAGCAGTAGCCAAAATGAACCCACCTCATAAAAACCGAAGGGTCAGCTGAAAATCAGGTGCAGAGGTATTTACTGATGGAATTTTCCTTTGCCTGCATAAACTACTATCAGGGAAAATTCAATGGTTAAAGAAACAGAGTGAAGAAAGATACTTATGGGGGAGATGGTAGCTTTGGAATTGCAGTAGAGGGGTCAGGGTTGGGAGAAAGCTAACAAAGAGGTGTGGGCAATGTGGGACCCAAGTGGATAGAATAGAACCAGAACCAACTTCTGGAAATGTAGCCCGAGTGAGTCTCTCTCTCACATGGAGGATTTGGCGAGCCCATGTTGATTGATTGTTTGCGCTATTACTTGATCACCACATGTTGTTTTCCTCTCAAGATTTGGCCAATCTTTTAACGAAAAATCCGTTAAAGATAGCGCCCTGAACCAAAAAAATTAAATGAAGATAAAATAAAAAAAAGGGATAAAAAGATGTGCTTGTTGACAAAGAAGAATGGCCATGAATAGATGTAGAATGTGTGACAGAGTCCCTTGGTGGGGCGATGGGGTTGGTTTCTTTCTCATTTGGGGGAAACAAAGATTGCTTTTAGTTTTATCTGATTTTGTGAAAGCTAATCTGCGTTTTGCTTTTGCATGTGATTTGGTGAAAGGTAATCTCAAAATTATACATCTCACATTTCTATGTTATTATACAAGGATTCAACCTTATGTGGTTGAATGAGAGCGTTTACTCCTATACTCAAACTAATGTAGGTATTTTTAGAGTAAAAACATGTTGTTAAGAAGTATTGGAGAACATACATATCAAAAGAGAAAAGGTCCCAAAATGGGGCATAAAATATATATATTTTTTCATGGAAATAGTTGACTTAATTATAACTAGAAATGTTATACATGTTTTGCATGTAATATAACTGTTATTTTAGGAGAGAGAAGGGAAGGAATAGGAAGATCAAGTGGTGGGAGAAGAATATGGTAGGATTGTTTAAAAAATAATTATGGTAAAAAAAAAATTATCATGTAAAAATAAATAGAAATTTAGTGAAATACCCATTCCTAGACATAAAACTATAAAAATACCCTATACTATTTAATGTATATAAACACACCCAAAATAAACCCAAAAATCGACAGCTGTATATTTTTTAATTTAATTATTGAGATGAAATACTTTTATTACCCTTTTAACATAAAATAGGAGTTCTAATCAACACCATATCAGAACTCATTTCACGACCTCTAGTCTCTCATCTTCATCTTCAACCCCAATTTTCAATTTTTGTTCTTCCAGCTCAGTTTTTGTTCAACCTCATCATTCTAAGCTTCGTCTGAAGGCTCGCCTGGACCACCGACAATGATGCGCTGGAGAGGGCCTTTTCTCCGTTCGGTGAGATCATCGAATTGAAGGGCCGTTTGACGCAGGTTCTCTCTCTGCGACTTGATCTTCTTTTTCTCTATGTTACTTGATCTTTCTCTCCCAAAGATTGAAGATTGATCGATTCATTTTCATTTTTGTTTATTATTGTGTATTTGTTTGATTATACTCCGGCGTTTTGGTTTTGATGGACGGATCTGATTAGATTTGGTTTCTTTTTGTGTTTCCAGATCATCAACGACCGTGAGACCGGGAGATCCAGGGGCTTCAGCTTCGGCTTCATCACCTTCAGCAACGAGAAGGCCATGAGGGACGCGATCGAAGGCATGAACGACCAGAACCTCGACGGTCGTAACATCACCATCAACGAGGCCCAGTCTTGTGGAAGCAGCGGTGGTGGTAACGGAGGTTACAGCTTGTGTTTTCTCTTTTTCTCTATCTCTGGTTTAAATGTGGAAAATGGATATATAAAAACAATTTCTCTATCTCTTTTTCTCTATCTCTGGCTGTAAGATTTAGCTATAAGGAATTGTTTTCTGCGTTTTGAAACCAAAACAATTTCTCATTTGAAGCAATAAGTTTCTAGAATCTGTTATACACATGAACTTATTTGATGACTGCAAAGACCTATATTAATTTCTTGGATGATCAAATTGACTATTTTCGGTATGATATCCTGGAAGTTTGAATTTTACATTTATATATATATTCCACTAGAGGGCTTTCATATTGTCTGACTTGTTCTCTCAATGTACTTACAAACACAATATTACCTTTCCGTTTGTGGTGCCTTGTATGTGATGGCTTGAACCTTACTATTCCTAATTTTCTAACTGGTTGAGGATATGTTTGCTCTGCTTGATTATCTCCATATTTCACACATATGCTAGTTTCATATTTCATAGTCTTCCATATCTACAACAAACGTTTGTCATAAATGAGAAGCTGACATAGCAATGATGTAATTTGCATTATCATATACGCATACTTTCTCCGTCTCTTTCTCTATCGATATATATTCCCCTTATTTAAGTCAGCATATATTATATCTGACCATAGTGTCTTAAATCTTTGGTGGTCATTCGAATTATGAATATGAATATGGATTTCTTAGTTCAATTTAGAAAATCTATGTTATTCTCTTATTGGTTCAGCATATATCTATTGAAATTTTGACACGGAGAGTGAATGGTTTCATATTATCCTTGTAGTTTGTAGTGAAATAGCAGACTATTCAAATTCTATATACTATTTCACCTTATCAGTTATGCGCTTTGTGCTTATGATTGTTATCTGTGTTGTTCCAATTATTCTATTGTGCTTAATTATTTTGTTCTTATTTCTTGTTGTTAGATTTGGTGAACAACCTTGGTACCATTGCAAGGGTGGCACCAAGGAATTAATGGAAGCCTTGGCTGCTGGTGCTTATCTTGTTGCAGATAAGGTCATTGTTACAACCAAGCACAATGATCATGAGAAGTATGTGTGGGAGCCACTCCGATTCAATGTTTATGGTATGTGGAGTGATGAATGATCAATCAATTATGCAAATGAAATGATGTAGTTGATTTTGAGTGGTATGAAGTTGTAAACTTTTATTGTACCTATTATGCAAATGAAATGATGTAGTTGTTAACTTCCAGTAAGTGGTATGAACAGTTGTTATACTGTTCATACCCTGCAACTGAATTGATTTCTATGACATAGTATTAACAGTGTACTTCTATGAGATAGTATTAATAGATTTTCAGTAACAAAGCATGCTTTATATTTTTCTCTATATATAGCTGTGCACTTGAAGTTTATGATATGCAGGATGTGATTTTTACTAGGAATATAGTTCTATGACACAGTATTAACAATGTACTTTTTTTCTTGTAGATGCATTTCCTTTTGCCTTTGCGATTGTACCTGGTGAAACTGTAGACAATTGGAGGTGGTGTCTGGAAAGGATATCAGATGTCTTGCTGGGCCTTTTTGGGTTTTTTGTATGAAATGTTATTAACAGTATTTTTTGTATGAAATGGTATTAACAATGTTTTTATGTATGAAATGGTATTAACAATGTTTTTATGTATGAAATGGTATTAACAATGTTTTTTTGTATGAAATGGTATTAACAATGTTTTTTTTTTGTATGAAATGGTATTAACAATGTTTTTTCTTTTTGTATGAAATGGTATTAGCAATGTTTTTCTATGAAATGGTATTAACAATGTACCTGTATGACATGGTATTAACAATGTACTTCTATGACATGGTATTAACAATGACATGGTTTGTACAGATTTGGTGGAAAAGGAAGGGTCGTGGAGACATGCCCTTGGTTTTCGTGTTTTTTTTTAATACTTAAGTTTGTTTTTAAAAAAAAATCTGGGTTGGGCTTGTTTTGGGTTTTTTTTTGTGTTTTTTGTATTGGGCTTCTTTTAAGTTAGTTAGTGGCAGTCATGTAATTTATAGGAAATTCAACACTCATTTTGTATGTAGTAAATGGTTTTTGGGTATGTTTCTAAAGTGCATTCCATGTAGGGTTTTTTTTTATAATTTCAGCTTCTATTTTGGGTATATTACAAAAGCTCCCAAAAATAAATTGGACAAAAGTCTGGTTTCTTTGCTATAAAAATTTGGTATTTGGAGCTCATTATTAAAAGCCTAGACAAAATAAATTGAGAAAGGCATTTGAATAAAGGAGTCCTCTTATTTGGGTTCACTTTTGTTACTTCTCCCTCCTATCCTCTCCTCTCATTTTCTCATTCAATTGCATCTCTACTCTCACAGAGACGGGCCAACGGCCTTCAACACCTCCCTTCACGTGAGACCACCATATATTGGGCAAGGGGTAAGGGTAAAGGCCCAATATTTCAGGTCTAGTCATTCAACCTGCTCTGATATTATGTAAAAATTTATAGAGATGGGCCAGCAGCCCACTACTAGAAACAACGATACTGTCTCCAACTTAACCACCTACAAAGCCCAGTAGGTGTATAGTTTTATCACAAAAGGCCTCAGTAATATTAGTAGTAGAATTATTCATTATATGTTGTATTTTATTTAATTAAGTTTCCGATGTGGAACTTGTATTCTTCAACATGAGACCTTAGTAGTGTGTGTGAAAAACTTTCCCCCTGTAGTTTAGACTATCACTTGTATTATTGGGAAAAATAAAAAGGGTTGAATTAGATAATGATATCCATGCCCAAAAAATTACTATGTTCAAGAGGAATGTATGTTCATGTAAGCATTACAGCAATAATCCAAATTTGATCCCGTGGGCCTGGTGTCTCTAACATCATGAACCTGTGGACCCAGCTTGACAAATCTTATGATTTGATTATTACTCTTCTAAAAACACTTGTTGAGTGAGAGAGTGATGAGCTAAAGGCCATCAGATGGGACAGAAGTTCTGTACATAGACATCAAAACATCTCCATGTACCATTGAGGGACCATTTTGGATCATGACAAGTGTAATTCTAAATGCATCAGCTGCTTGACATATCTACAAGGTGCTCAATATTTAGGGGGTCAAAGAGGGAATGTAGAATCCACATTGGGCCATGTTTTGGGTTAGGCTGGTTGCATTTGAAGATTTGGGCCATGGTCCACCTTGTCATGATCCAAAAATTTGCAAGAAATTGGTGAAATAAATAGAAACAGTGCAAATTCTCAAACCCACGGTAATGCCTTGAAAAGAAAGTAGAAAAAGAAATTCTTGTGATCAAACCAATCCCACAACAAGAATTAAGTTGGGTATGGCAAGTAAGGAAGAGTCTCCTTTGTAGCACCTTGGACATATGAAGGCGATAGTGTAGTGCCAGCCAAAGAGCCAATTGGGTCAACTAAATATTCCGAAGGATAGATGCGTTTGAGAGGAGACGTGCGATGGCTTATGGTTTTATGTGGTGAGAGTGTTTAGTACCTAAGCTAGCCTTGGTTAGGATAGCCTTATATATTGAGCAATGCTAAGAGGCTCTTTCGCAATAATTTGTCATGTTAAGTAATGCTAACTTTTTTTGCGTGACTTGTGAGATTTTGTAAGATTCAAATCACTATTAAGGTAGTTAGGCGCTTGATTTGGTTTTAGCCCTACCCATATCAAAGCGTGCATGTATTGGGCTACATTTATTTTTGGGGGTCACAACTTATGTCGGATTTCAATGTGACTTTCTATTAATGGCATTGGCCAAGCTTATATTGGATCTAAATGAATGGTTTGACGGATAGGCTTGGACATGCTGCTTGATCTAATAAATCCCCGTCTCACAATTGCCCCTTATCTATTACGCATTTGATGCGTGACAAATTGAAAAGGAGTGAATGTTCCGTGTTTTTTTTAAGACATTTCCTGTTGAGATGACGATTGTATACTAAACTCATACACACTACACTATAAAAATGCTAGGACTTGAACCCAGGACCTTTCTTGATGGGAACAATTGCTCCGAACCACTACACTAGTGAGTCTATTATGCATTTGACACGTGACAAACTGAAAAGGAATGAATGTTGCATGTTAGATACAATGGTTTCATACCTTTTGTTACCCCACAACTTAAAATCCAAAAGATTGGGAAATGAAGCTTATTTGATTCAAGTAATGCTAGAGAGACTAGATCATTTTGTGTACCACTTTCGTAATAAAGGTCTATAAATATAATCTCCCTACTATATTTCTTTTTATTTCTGTTTCTCTCTCCTTCAATAATTGAGGCAACCCTAGGTTGATGTTCATAGACATTTGAAACCATGGACATGTGTAGCTTCTTAGCAAACAAACATGTCGACATCAAATAACCTAGTGGAAATAGTAATTTGGTGAAAACAATTTGAATAATGCCAAAACAAAATAGGCCAAAAAAGAAATGGAAGGCAAAAGAAAGATAAACAATCCAGTGCATCACATCCACATCAAAGGTAATATAGATCCCTGATTGTACGTTCTAGAGGATAATGTTAATTAAGGGCAGATTCGGAATTGAAATCCGATGGTCCCATTTAACAACTGTTTCTATATCCCATGTGGAGTTGGCTATCCCATCAGGTGTACCGCCAATGACATGGAGCCACGTGTGAATAAGAGCGTTGTGTTCACGTGTGAGCCGTAATAATGGAATCAGGGGAGCCGGTGGGTCCTATTTCAAGGGTTTTGGGACCAGTTAGCCCGGGTGAGCCGACCCGAGCCGGGATTGAGCTGGTGTCTTCTGAGGGAAAGAAAGAGCTAACAGCTAAAATCCCTGTCAGCAGACAGCCAAAAATAACGCGGGAGAGAGCGGAGGGCATTTAATTGGGATTTTGACATTCTAGTTAGTTAGTCTCGAGAGAGATTGGACCACCTCTTCACCACCAAGTCCTCTTCAAAAGCAGAAAAATTTGTGTGAAACGGAAGAAATACTGTTTTGCTATCCTTAGTTAATTACATGTTGTCATTTGGAAAACTTATCAAATGTGATATACCGTGATTGGTTAGACAGAAAAACAGTAATATTCTCCGTTAGAAGTATCAAATCAAGACCACTGATTTACAATTTCCTAATTTTTGTTATTTTGGGGATAGAAATATGAAGTTTACTATTTGAAAGTGTTATATGGAAAAATGACACCAAGGTTATGTTTGGATGTCCAAAAAGATTTGAATGCACTAAAAGACGAAATTGGAGACAAATTCTTCTACATACAACATGATTTGAAATATAGATATATCATTTACGCACCGTACCTAAATGCTATGTGGACTAGAAGTCATGACCAATATACTTAAACGTAATACTTGTATCGTGTGACATGTATTAAATAAATCAGTAGTGCGTAAAATGCTCTATCGTTGAAGTCATAAGCTCCGACATGTTGATAGAGAATTTCCTAAAAAGAGAAGAAATAGAGATATTAGAGAAAATTAGTCCATTCTCAAGTTTGATACATTTGTCACAACTCACAACACGTACGTAGGTGTGTCTTATTCATCTGGGCCAGCAATCCATACACAAATAATACTCCAACGCAACGTGCATATAAATGATACAAAGTTTGGTTCAAATATAGTTGGTGGTGCGCAGCACTAATTTGACATCCTAAATAATTCGAACTGCCGAATTTCAAAGGCAATCTCTCCAGCCTATTTTCTGGCAGATGGTTATATCTTTTTCGCCTAAACGAGGTAGTCTCATGTCACTTCCCCTGCAATTTGTCATATTATTTTGTTTTTTGGCAGAAGTAGAAACCCTGCTTGTATCATGAAAATTATATATATATATATATATATGAATCATATATAATTTCTGTTCTATTATTATTATTATTTGTTACCTGTTGTGTATGTTTTACTTCATCTCTTACGGTTTCAATGATATCTTTCAAGAAATCTGATGTTTCACTTTTATATTTGCAACTGATAATCTGCAGAGGAGGTGAAGAAAAACATGAGAGTTGACAAATATATATAAATAGATATGAGAGAGAGAGAGAGAGAGAGAGAGAGAGAGAGAGAGAGAGAGAGAGAGAGAGAGAGAGAGAGAGAGAGAGAGAGAGAGAGATGTAGCAAATGCTATGGGCTATGGCGACCCATTCACTGAGCTGTAATGATGATGGGGCGCATGTGGGTTGGACTCAGAAGTCCCTGCTCCTCATTCTCTCTCTCTCTCTCTGTGTAACAAGAAGGAGAGAATTTAAATAGTAGTGAGCAGAAATATATGTAAGGGAAGGAAGTTTATATATATGTACTAACTAGGATGAATGTGATGAGACAAAATTCTATTTTGCAACTTGCTCTTTGCTATCTTCTCCCCTGATCTATCTGACTGTTTATATATGTATATATATGTCTAACTCTTGCGATTGCCTGCCAACAACTGTCATGTTCTAACCCACTACTAGTTTTTATGCATGCCCAACTAATTTTTTTTTTTTGGCACCAGTGTCAAGTAAAGTAAGAAAGAAGCCAACTATTTTTCATAATGAAAAGGTAAAAAAGTTACTACTTGCCATTCTTTTCATTAGGGGTGAGCATCGGTTCGAAACCAATGGTTTTTTACCAATCCAATCCAATCCAATCTTCCATTGGATTACAAATTTTACAATCCAATCCAATGTGTTTGGATGTCAGGATCCAATCCAATCCAATCCAATGTACATTGGATTGGATGATCGGTTTGTATGAAAAAATAATTATGATAAAAAAAACTTCATAATCTTTCATAACATTTAATTCAAAATTCAATATGATGAAAGATATGACATTAATATATTAATTTTTAATATAAATTAATATAATATTATATTTAATGTGTTAATGTTTTGATTTTTTCGAAAGTAAGATTAATATATTAGTGAGAAACAAGATGAAATGTAAATATTATACAATATGAAAGTATATTAATGTGTATATTGGATTGGTTCGGTTTAGGTTGGATTTTCAATTCTTGATCCGCCATCCGATCCAATCCAATTGGATTTCTATTTTTCTAATCCAATCCAATCCATCAATGTTGTCAAAACCAATGAAAATTGGATTGGATTGGATTGGATTGGTCGGTTTTAGTGGATTGGTTTGGATCCTGCACAGCCCTACTTTTCATGGTAGCTAGAGATAGAGACTACACAGCTAGATTAGAATTTAAGTAAGACTATCCATAAGGTTATCTTGGTGGTGGCATGGCACCATACCAGAGATATGACATGTATTTTTAGCAAGAAAAAAAGTAGACGTAGTAGAAAGTGAAAACATTAAAAGTTGTTATGATTAAAACTATGATTAATAGAAATCTTTTTAGAAAGACAGTGGTGTAAAAGATGCTCTGATCACTCTCTATTCACTCTCTCACTGGAATTAATTTTTACTGCAACTTTACAGTGCGCATGGAAATGGCATAAGCAATTCCAAAAGGGTGTCAGAGCTTTCCCACTAAAAGTCTAAAACAATACAAAAAAAACACCAAACAACAATAAACAATTGAATTAGTTAGGATTCAAAATGCTTCTCTCTCTGATATCTCATGCTCCCCATCTGCAAAAATATACTCTTACACCCCCACCAAACTGACCAAAAGCCTTATCTTTTCCAAACCCATTATACTTTCTTTTCAAACTCTCTTGAAACTATATTTTTTTGGTTTATAAAATTAGAGCTAGCCTTTGTTTCCTCCTATATATCTATTTAAGCATGCCACAACCAACTAACAAAACACTGTGTGCTCCATGGCTGATCATTAAGGTGGGGAAAAAAAAGGGCCTTCTTTCTTTGCTCTCATTCTTTTGTTCTTTGAATCTTTTGCATGTATGAATTTAATTGTGAGCTGCTTCTGCTTCTTTGAGTCTCTCTCTCTCTCTCTCTCTCTCTCTCTCTGTGGTGGCAAAGTTTTATAGTTGCCCAAAACTGACGTTAGATGGTTGTTTTGTTCCCCTGGTCATCACAGTTTTCATGATACAGAGCTGAATTCAAGATGGCAGTTATTGGAAGTGCCAAAATTGCACACAAAATATAAAGCTGAAGCTGAGGTAACTTGATTTCGTTTCTGTTGAGAGATCATCAGCTGCAACTAATTCCCTGGTCTTTGTTTGGCTCCTTCTTTGATATATCAATTTGGTTGGCAGCTGGATCTGAAATTGGTATGTCATCATGTAATTTCCTTTTATTTTACTTCAATATATAAAACTATATTCATCATCCTCTGCAATAATATTATTGGTCTCTGATGACATACATACACATATAAATATATTTGTTTAATATCTCATATATTTTGGATTTATGAAGTTTCAAGAATTATTACATCATTATTTGTACTCCTTCTGAACAGAAATCTGCAAAACTACTTACTTAAGGTTTTTAATCAATATGAACGGTTCGGATTGGGACGTTTCGGATTGGGACGGGTCATACATCACAAACACATCAACCTTATTATGGAACAACCATCAAGCACATGATCTTGAAGAAAGCTTGTTGGTTTCGAGCTCAGGTCCCAGTGCTTTCATTCCAATCCAAGAGTTCCAAAAAGTCCAAACATCGCATGCGATCATGAACTCAAATACCGAAAGAGCGAGCAAGAGTGCTCAAATTGTTCATCAGCAAAATCCTTGTTTGCTAGACTCAGTGCATGCTATGCCAACTTTGAGAGCTGATCAATTGTGTCAAGCCCCTTTGATGATCAACAAGCCTAATTATAATTTGATGGGTTCACTGAGCACTGGTATTTTCATGGCTGCTGATCATTATGGAGATACTGGGAAACATGTACAAACACAAGTCATTCATGGCTTACAAGATCATGGCAGGGCTAAGCCAGCAACGACACGCTCCGTTGAGTCCTTCGATTGCTTGCTCTCAGGTACTAATAGCAACACTGACACATCTGTGGAAGATGATGATGGAATTTCTATGCTTTTCTCGGATTGCAGAAGAAACTTATGGAACTTTGGAGCAGGCAATAATAGTGCAATCTCATCCGGAGAGTCTGAGAACAACGAAACAGTAGTCTCTCAAAGTTCATCAGATTTATATGTCCAAAGCCAGGGTAAGAAAAATTCCACAAAGAGAAGCCATGACCAAAGTGAGCTACATGGAGCCAATCATAGTCACTTTGGTCTTCTTCAAACAGATTCTTCTACTACGGAAGGTGGTTTTCGCCTCATCTCCGAAAACCCACCAAACCCGAAGAAGCCCAGATCAGATAAGCGTCCAAGCTCATCCAACATCAACTTTCAACAGCCAAGTTCATCTGTATCAGCTTCCTCTATTGAAGAGCCCGATCCAGAGGTCATTGCACAAATGAAAGAGATGATTTATCGTGCTGCGGCTTTTAGGCCTGTGAACTTGGGGATGGACATGGTTGAAAGGCCAAAGAGGAAGAATGTTAAGATCTCATCTGACCCACAGACCGTGGCTGCAAGGCAAAGGAGAGAACGGATCAGTGAGAGAATTAGGGTTTTGCAAAGGCTGGTTCCTGGTGGAAGCAAGATGGACACTGCATCTATGCTTGATGAGGCTGCAAATTATCTCAAGTTCTTGAGGTCACAGGTGAAGGCACTTGAAAATTTAGGCCAAAAAATTGAGTCCATGAGTAATTCTAATATTCCTCCTACAAGCTTTGCTTTCTCTTTCAACCCCTCTTTTCCCATGCAAACCCATCATCATGTCCCACTCCACAACCCTAATCATATCCACCAACCCCACAGTTGAAAAACTAATCCAAGACCATAAAAGAAGCCCTAACCCAAAGTCCTTTGTCCTTTAATCATTCTCATCATCATCATCATTTCATCCCCAATGATTAACTTCCCAAAAAAAAAAAAAAAATTTTAAGTAGCAAATTTTATATCCAAGATCCAAATCATTCTCTTCATCATTACATGTAATCCTGAGTTATTAAGGCTCATTCCATGCCATCATAACACCCACCACCCAAGAGCTCCACAAGTAAGACTTTTGGAAATGAAATTCTATTTCCACTACTATTTTTGCTGCTTCCACTATCCATATGTGCATGCTTAGTGAAGGGAATTTGTTATATTGCATAGTGGAAGTAGCAAAACAACGATTGGAAAGAGTGTAGCTGCACATGATTTTGCTTTTACACAAAAGGGATTAGCAAATAATAACACCTATGATTAAGATCAAGGGCTAGAAAGCGATTACCACTTTAAGCTTTTGTTGTGTAGTTATTTAATCTGTTCTTGTACTTGAAACTCAGCTTTCTTGGAGATCTTTGTATAGTGTAATTTTTTAATTTCATTGTTGGGTAACCAATGCAAGGGACATTCTCTTAAGACTTGTGAATCCTAGTCAGTGGTCCTGTCTCCTTGATTCAACCCAAAGCGTGCACTCGAAAATCACCCCAACCTCATTGCTTAGCACATGTTCTGGTTCTTTTCCTTTGGTCCTTTGGGCAGGTGGGTTTTTTACTTTGCACAAAACCCTTCCTTTTATCAAGAAAACTTGGCTATCCCAAGGATTAATTATGCAAGTAATGATATTCTTCATGATGACGCTGATATCGGTTATTCTGGTGATAATGATGTGTGTTTATGAATTTTACGATTTTGGCACCTTTGCAAATGGCTTATAATAGTTTGGATTGTAGGTAAAGTTCCTAAACCCAATGGTCAGCACCGTAATTTTATAGTTGCTTTTTAGTTACATAGAGAAAATTTGTGTATGCATTCTTTTATGCACTGCGTTGGATTCTCACACATTTTGTTTGAAGTTGCTAAATGTGTTTTTCGTGGCTATTGAACAACAAGCCGTGGTGATCCATGTGCCTTTTTATTCAATAGACATGGAAAACACCTTTAACAACCACCTATAAAGGCGCGGATGATTCATGGGAAAAAATTAAACTTCGATTTAAAACTACAAATTCTAGATTCATACCACTAATGATGTTGTCCTTGATGATGGTGATGATGATAGTGACCGTGTGATGTAAATTTGATTATAAGGAAGGGAAAATTCGAAAAGAGAAAAGGAAGTTCCAATAAAGAAGATAAAGAGCTGGTAATGCATTTTGTCATGGATATGAGTTGCGGGTATTATTTGGCTTCGTCTTGTAAGGAATGGAAAAAAGTTGGTTGTTGGAGAAGGATTTCTTTCAAGAAGAAATACGTCCATAGGTTCTTTATTAGAGCTGGACCCCAATTGGAAGTGTGCCAGTGAGAACGCTGGGCCCCAAGGGGGGTGGATTGAAAGACCCGCGTCTTGGGCACTACTACATTTTTTAGTTTGCGCGACAAAGATTTGCGCGACGAAGACATATTCGTCGCACTATGATGTTTAGCGCGACGAAAAAATCAATACGTCGCACAAACTTCCATGGATAATAATTTTATAATTTTTTACGATCGCGACTAATATATTTGTCGCGCAAAGTACACTTTGCGAGACAAACAGTTTTACGGTCGCGCAAAGATGCGGAAAAAAAACCCGGGAAAATCGCATTTGGAGGCAAAACTTGCGCGACAATATATTCGTCGCGCGAAATGTGTTTGCGCGACGTAAACAATCATAGTCGCACAAAATAAATAGCGGGAAAACAAACAGTGTTCTAGATGTTTCGTGCCACAAGTTTGCGCGACGAAATGGTGTATTAGTCGCGCAAGGTGGCTATCGTGGCTGTGTGCATGTCAAACTGGGCTTTTGCGCGACGGAAATTCACTTTTGCGCGACTAACATTCTCTTGCGACGAAACGCTTTGTTCGTCGCGCAAAGGTGTGATGTCGGCACGTCTTTGCGCGTCGCTGAAGTGGAATTTGCGCGACGGAATTTGTCTTTTGCGCGACTAATTTATTTGCGCGACGAATTAAGCCTTCGTCGCGCAAAGCCGTCTTCTTTAACAGATTCATTTCAGCCATTGCAGAGGCAAACTGAAAAATCAGTTTTGCTTATGCTTCTGCCCCTCTCTCTCTCCGTTCTCTCCATTTTCTCAGCTGCAAATCAGTTCAGGACATATTGAAGAAGGTATTTTATTTGTTTTATATTTATTTAAAATATCAATTTAATTTCTTTGTATATTGTTTTTGTGAAATTATATTTGTATTCTGTTGTTAAATTATGCACGGTAATGTACGAAGTTAATTGAAATTAACTTCGTACATTTTTTGTTGTAAAGCTTAGTTCCCGTTCGAGGTTAGTTGGACCGCGCATGGGTGGGTAAACCACGACTACGGTCCAATTAATTCTTGAATTGTCCCATATTTTGGACAGTTTGGAAATGTATAGTCGTGTCACGTGGTTTACAGCTACATGATTAGGTTTCGATTGTGGAGATTTCGGTGTCATCTCGGTACGTTCTTCGGGTGGTCCATAGGTATTTGATATCTACGGTACACCTCAAGAACTGTACCGAGATGCTGCCGAAATTCATCCACGTCGAAATCTAATCTCATGTAGTTGTAAATTACGTGGCATGACTATGCATTTCCGAATGGGATAGGGCCCTTGCCGGAGGCATAAGGTGACGTTATGATTTTCTAAGAATACAACATAATTGTTGTATTGTGATTGTGGTTCCAGGAATTATGAGCAGAAGGTGGATACAGAATCCTAACAGGTGCGTAGACGAATACTTGGATGAAATCGAGGAATTTATTCACTTTGCACGGTCACACAACCCGGGTGCAACTAGAATCAGATGTCCTTGTAGGAGGTGTAACAACATGTTGTGGGATACAATTGAAAATGTTCAATTTCATTTAGTAAGGAATGGAATGATTGAGACATACAGCAGGTGGAACCATCACGGGGAACAATTAGACATTGGTTCATCTTCAAGGGCCACAAGAGTGGACAATGTTGAACCTATTGTGGATCCTAATGAACAAGTCATGGATATTATACATGATGCTTTTCCATTTGCATCAACCAGCAGTAATCAGGAAGTGGAAGATGACGTGCCTATACCAATGGATAGTGCAGAGTTCGAACAGTATGAAGAACTGTTAAGAAATGCCAACCAAGAGTTATATCCGGGATGCGAGAGCTTTTCCGTTCTGACGGCGATTGTGGAGCTAATGCACGGAAAAATAAAGTATCGTATGTCGAACCTGTGTTTCGATTACTTTTTGGGGGTTTTCAAGAGAATGCCTTCGACGGACAATTGTTTGCCGAAAAACCACAGACAGCCACATAAGATGTTGAGTGGTCTTGGATTGGGTTATGAAAAAATCCATGCTTGCAAAAACAATTGCATGTTATTCTACAAAGAGTATGAAACATTGGATACATGCCCTATATGCAATGAGTCGAGGTTCAAACAGACGTCTCAGAATAGAATGACTAAGGTTCCACAAAAAGTCATGCGTTATTTGCCCCTGAAGCCAAGATTGCAGCGATTGTATATGTCGACGCATACTGCCACAGACATGAGATGGCATAAGGAAAAACGGGTAGACGACGATGTCATGCGGCATCCTGTAGATAGGGAGGCATGGAAAGAGTTCGATCGAACGTTCCCCGAGTTTGCTGCTGATCCTCGAAATGTTAGGTTGGGACTTGCCACTGACGGATTCAATCCGTATGGGGTTCTAAACCAACACCACAGCACTTGGCCGATTTTCGTATTCCCATATAATTTGCCGCCTTGGAAATGCATGAAAAAAGAGTACATGATGATGACTGTTTTGATAACTGAGGATCCTGGCAGGTCAATCGATGTGTACTTAAGGCCGTTGGTTGATGAGCTCAAGGATTTATGGACAAACGGTGTGCGTACGTACGATAAATCCACTGGGAAGATGTTCACTTTGCGGGCGGTAGTTATGTGGACTGTGAATGATTTTCCCGCATATGCAATGGTGTCGGGGTGGAGCACAAAGGGTTATATGGCATGTCCTGTATGCAAGGAAGATGTAACTTCTGGTTGGCACGCTGGAAAAGTGTGTTACCTTGGACATTGAAGATGGTTGCCATGGGACCACGAGTGGCGGGAAAAGGATAAAGAGTTCGACGGGAACAAAGAGCGTCACGCAAGACCTAGAGAATCGTCTGGTGATCAGATCTTGGAACACCTTAACCATTTGGATTTTGCTCCGTTTGGGAAAACAGTTACTCGGACCAGACCTGCTACACATATGAACTGGACGCACAAGTCTATGTTTTTTGAGCTTCCATATTGGTCGAAACTAAAATTGAGGCACAATCTCGAGGTTATGCATGTTGAGAAAAATGTGTTTGACACATTGATGGGAACGATTCTAGATATCAAGGAGAAGACAAAGGACACGATAAAAGCTCGTCTTGATTTGGAAAGAATGGGCATACGAAGGGGTTTATAGCTGAAAAGGGGCAGTGATAAAGCTATAAGAGATCTTGCATTTTTTTCCATGAAACCGAATGACAGAAAAGAGTTTCTACAGTTTGCATCGTCTGTAAAGTTTCCTGATGGATATGCTTCTAATATCGCACATTGCGTGAATGTTGACGAGGGTAAATTTACTGGACTCAAGAGCCATGACTGCCATGTGTTTATGCAACGCCTACTTCCTGTGGGGATTCGACACCTATTGTCGGAAGATGTAGTCAAGCCAATCATATTGTTGTCCAAATTTTTTTCCCAACTGACGGCAAAAACATTGCGAAAGACGGACATTGATCAGTTGCGCCATGACATTGTCCAAGTCCTATGCAAGTTTGAGATGATATTCCCTCCAGCTTTCTTCACAAGCATGATTCACGTGATGGTTCACTTGCCAGAAGAGGCATTGCTTGCTGGTCCCGTCAACTATCGCTGGATGTATCCAATAGAAAGGTATATAATTGTCATCATTTCTATTGTTGCTTCTTTATCACATGCTTGCTACTTGCTAATTTGCATCTTTTCATTTTAATTTGGCGGCTTCTCGGAGAGCTGAAAAAAAGCGTACGCAACAGAGCGAAGCCCGAAGGATCAATCGTAGAGGCTTGGGTTCAATATGAGGCACTTACTTTTTGTGGAATGTATTTAAAAGACGTGGACACGACTTTCAATCGACCTTAGCGCAATAATGACGGAGGTGTGAGAAATGAGCAACTTTCTGTTTTTGCCCAAAGTGCACGACCCTTTGGAGATCCTGTACGAGGAGAGTCGTTTTCCAGAAATGACATGGAGGTAGCGCATTGGTTCGTATTGAACAATTGTGATGAGATAATGGCATATTTAGATGAGCATGAAGAGATGATGAAGCGAGAACATCCATCGCATTTGTATTCCAAGAAACACCGTGAATTGTTTCCAAAATGGTTTTTGGAATATGTAAGTTATAAGTGTTTTGTAATTGACATATATATTGTAGTATTTAATTTTCTCAAACTAACATGTGAATGTTTTTGTATAATATTAGGTGAATAATATGAAATTAGATAATTCCCCCACTTACAGTGAAGAGTTGTATAACTTGGCATTCGGCCCAATTCGAGCTGAATTATTCTCGGGTTGTCATGTTAATGGCGTCAAGTTTTTAGGGACTGCACGAGATGACAAGTTGTGTACGCAAAACAGCGGTGTCCATGTTGCAGGTGGAGGGGAAAGTACGGACATTGATTTCTATGGCAAACTCACAACTGTCGTGCAATTGCTTTACAAAGACCGATACCAAGTCATCATGTTTAAGTGTCGATGGTTTGATACAAACCCAAATAGGCAGGGAAGTGTTAAAATCGATCAAGGGTTACTATCTGTGAACATGAACAGAACTTGGTATGATGACGACCCATACATTTTGGCAAACATGGCAAAACAAATTGTTTATGTAGATGACCCTAAAGCAGGGAGCGGGTGGAAAGTTGTTCAGCAGATGGATCACAGGAACGTATATACTATACCAGAACTAGACCCATCTGACGTCGATGTCGCTGACCAACGGTCAGAATCTTGCATGGAAAATGATGCGGAAACGCTTCGCGATACAAATGTTGTTTAGGAACCGTTTCAGCTCGAAGGAGTGTCTTCAAGAGAAATACCAATTCAATCCATTACAATTGACCTCGGTGATCTTCCTAGATACGATGCTGTAGTGGGCCCCAACAACGACGATCATGTAGTTATGGAGGAGGAGGAGGATGATGATTGAGAGACTGAAAGTGATGATAGCGAAGACAACGAAGGTTATTATAGTTCGGATGATGAATAATGCAATTTATTTGTGACTTACTATGTTTTAGTATAGGTAATTTCTTGTAATGTAATTACATTAGTGTAAATATATTGGCAACTCTACTTTTGTTGAATATATGTACTTATTGAGAAGTTTAATGTAAAAAGCAATGAAATCAAGTCATTCATACTTTTTAAATTAAATTATTTTACATTTGATTATGGCGTAAATGCAAATTATTACGGTTAGGAAATGAATCTCGTGTCTGAAAAGTTGCACATTTTCCCAATTTCATCATATACATCTCAAATTGAGAAAGAATCTCAATGCTCTTGCAAATGGTTTACTTCAAAAGGCTCTCAATGCTCATGTACTTGAGTTGTACTAAAAAAAAAAAAAAGTACTCTTGTCTAAAACGACCGGTCGTCATTTTTGCGGGACGGAAATCTTAGTCCGTAACGGTTTTTGACTTTTGGTCCGCGCTGTGTTCTTTTTTTTTATGTGCTGAATCCAACCGTATAAAGAACTCGAAATTTGAACATACGGTTAGGAAGTTATAGATTAAAAACTAAACAGAGGTCGGAACTGAAAAAAAGGGCCAAAGAATCTGTAAAAAAACGACCGGTCGTCGAAAATAACCGACCGGTCGCCAAAGCCTCTGTATAAAAACGACCGGTCGTCACTTTTAACCGACCGGTCTTATCTTTGCGCGACGAATAATACTATGGCGTCGCACAATGAGGTTTTGCGGGAGGAACAGTTTCGTCGCGCCAGTTAACAAATATGCAATAATCTTTGATTAATAGAAAATAATCTTGCGCGACGAAAATATTTGCCCGTCGCACGAGGAGGTTTTGCCGGACGACGAGTTTCGTCACGGTAGTTAAAACATATGCAACAAATTTTTGAAGTAATAGAAAATAATCTTGCGCGACGAAAAAATTTACCCGTCGCGCATAAGACATGTCCCAAAAAATATCAACTTATTGCGAAATAACAGAAATAACCTTGTGCGACGAAGACTATCGTCGTGCCGTTATTTGAGCGACGAAAAATAAGGCCTCGTCGCAATCCTTCGTTTAAAAAATAATCTTTATTAATTATTTATTATTTTCTGTTTCACTTTGCGCGACGTATATGTATATAATGTAACTAATCGTCGCGCAAAGTGTGTTAAAAAAAAAAAGTCAAAATTAAACTGTAAATATTTTTAAATGAACATCAAATTCAGTTATTATATTCATACGGGGTCAAGGTTTGTAGACGTAAAAAATCATCAAATTTGGAGTTAAATTAACTGTTAAAATTTGATTTTTCATTTGTAACTGTCGAAAATTTTGGTCCCGTTACATCATGTATGATTGTATATTTTTTCCAAATTTTGGCGTGTACGATCTCTAAGTATAAACCAACAACTCTACCGGTTGGATCGTTGAAACTACTTTCCTAGAAGAGTTTTTGTATATGTTTGTTAAATAGAACATACGAGTTTGTGGTATCCACTATTGTAAATATTTTTAAATGACGATCCAATTCAATCATTGTATTCATATACAGTAAAGGAGTGCACCCGTAAAAAATCATCAAAATCAGAGTTAAAAAAACCGTTAAATCGTGATTTTTAGTTTATAACCGTCGAAAATTTTGATCCCGTAACATCATCTATGAATCTTGCATTTTTTCAATTTTTGGTGTGTACAATCTCTAAGTATAAACAAACAAGTTTGACGGTTGGATCGGTGAAACAAGTATCGTAGAATGTGTAGCCCCATTAAAACAATATATTCACTAACATTTTATATTGTTTACTTTTTGTACTTTGCGCGACGAATATTTGTCTGATTCGTCGCGCAATAAACGATAGCGCGACGTAAGCACATTTTCCGTCGCACAATGTAATTCTCAGGATTTAGGGTTCTGAAAGGGTTTAGGGTTTAGGTTGCGCGACGATGTTGTTTATTTCGTCGCGCAAGTTCTCAAATTTTTGGCGGTTCCGATCCCGCCTATTAAAAATTTCTCGCGCGACGCCGTTTATTTTTTCCGTCGCGCAAAGTACGAAATTTAACTTTGCGCGACGGATGTTTTATTCGTCGCGCAAAGACGCAAACATTAAGGAAACGCGCAGTTGTGGTCTGTCTTCAACCTCTCTCAGTCTCTCAGTCTCAGTCTCGAACCCTAACTCGCAGCCCCTTCTCCTCCGATTCGAACCCTAACTCACAGCCGCTCTCTCTCCTTTCCCTCTATCTCATCCCTCTCTATCCTTCTCTCCTCGGACCCCTCTCATGCCTCGCATTTCGTGGCTCCTCCGGGCCGCTCTCTCTCCTCCGTCCCCACTCATCCCTCTCAGTGTCCTCCGTCCCCACTTATCCCTCTCAGTCCCTCTCTCCTCCGTCCCCTGTCAGTCTGTCGCCTCCTCCGTCTCCTTTTGTATAACAGAAGAAGGCCAAAGCAAATAAGGGCAATAGGCAGAGGAAGACTCTTCTCCATCATTCAGGTTCCAGGCCCTTCTCTTATAGGATGGAGGCGCGGCGCCAGGTAATAATAAAGTCATTTTTATTTATTTTTTAATATGTCAGTAATATTAATTTGTTTTTTTCGTACTAACATTTTTCTTTTCTTGCTCAATTTAAGGGGGGGGGGGGGGGTCCAAATTCCCAGAGATTGACGTCTTTGGCGACGTTTATGTTCGACCTGGGAATGAGTTGGCGGAGTCCCTTCATGTAAGTAGCCTTTAATTTAAATTATTATATAAGCGTTCAAGTTTTTATAGTTATTATATGAATGTTTTAATTCATATTTTATGTTATGTTCAACAGACGACGATGATTGAGAGGAGCCAGTTGGTTCTTCAGGAGTCTGCCTCCCAGCTTCCTCCCGAGACGCCGCTCGAGTCCGTGGTTCCTCCATCAGATGCAGGGTTTCAAATCCTGACTGAAACCTTGGATCAGACTCTCGGGAGGCGCCCAGGGACATATTGTCGAGGGATGGGGAATGCCAGGCAGCGGCCACCTAGACCCCGTGAATCATCGGAGTCAAATGAAGAGGTGACTGCTTTGAAGACAGAGGTGGCGGACCTCAAGAGTCATTTGTCTCATATTCTACAGTCCCTCGCTCACTCTGGCATTTCAATCCCGCCTTTTACTCCCCCGTCGACCTCCGAGCATAGCAACCACACCTCTCCCCCTGTCAACAATGTCCAGACCTCCGAGCTGCATTTGCCAGAATACAATGTAGATCTTGGAGGGTTGTTTGATTAGATTTTAACATTCTTAATTACATTTTAAATATTTCTATTGTACTAAATACATTATGTTATAACATTTTACATATTTCTCTTTATTACCTTTTTTAATTGCAATTTCATTTCATCAAATTTATTTTTGTTACCAAAATAATTAAATTTAATTTTAAATTAATAATAATATATTTATTTTTGCGCGACGATATTTTCCGTCGTGCAAATTTCCTTTTTTGAAAATACACAACCGTAAAAATAAATTTTAAAGAATTTATTCTATTTTGCGCGACGAAAGATTTTGTCTCGCCAAGTAACTGCGACAAATATATTTCGTCGCGCAAATATTTGAGTCACGAATACTCTCGTCGCACAATACCTGCGCGACGAAGGTTAGTCGTCGCGCAGTGTCCTTACAACGACTGTATTTCGTCGCGCAAATATTTTAGACATGAATGTACTCTCGTCCCTCTATTTTTGCGCGACGATTATTATTCCTTGCGCTATGTTAATGCAACGAACGTATTTTCGTCACGCAAAACTTTGACCGATGAAAAATCTCATCGTCCCGCGACATCTGGTGCAACGAAGGTTTACCGTCGCGCTATTTGCACGACTATTCGAATATTTTCGTCGCGCAAAGTCATTCTTTACGATCTTTGCGCGACATATTTTGCGCGACGAATCTTCTGTCGCATTACTATTTGTGCGACACAAATGTACTTTGCGCGACCAAAATGTCTTCGTCGCGCAAATACAAAAATCTAGCTGTGGGGGAATCAAGAACGGTGAGCAGTCCCACATCACTCGGGGAGGGAAAGGTGAGGTGTTTTATATGTGTGGGCACTTCTCTTCTTTGGGTTTAGCCCCACTTCCCTAGCTTTGCGCATCCCATCCTCGACTTCATGTAACATCCCGACCCAAAATATAACCTTCTGTTAAATTATTTAATTTAATTAAACTGAATTTTCAATTTTACCCTCAAGGGTAGGGGTAAAATGGTCACTCTTTGTTTCGGAGAGTTTTTGGGGCAACAAGTGGTATGTTTAGGAAGGTCGTACCAAGATGAGTTCGTAGACATGCGGTGGGTTTGAATCGGACTTGTAACGAGAAAGATACGAGATAAAAACCCCCAGTGGCAAAACTGTAAATAAATTGAAAATGGATTTTAATAAAATCTAAGAAATCTCTCTCTCTCCTCACTCTCTCCCCTGTTGCGCGATTCCCCCTCCCCCTTCAATTTTTCTAGCCGCTACTTCTCACCTTCATATCTGTCGTCATAGCTCACGGCCAGCCACCAGACCGGACCGGATCGCACTGCCACCTCTCCCTCTTCCTTTCCCAACCAACCCCGACGCTAGCTGTTGCCGTCAACTACTGGAAAACGCCGAAAAAGCCGTCGATTTTGACAGATTTTCCAGCCACTTGATCTCCGTCATCCGGCCACTGCTTCCGACGAGCAAGGTATGGAAATTCATCTACTCTTATAGCTTTAGCTGCCTGTTGGGTAGGATTTGGCTGATTTCTAGATTGAGTAACTCGATTTCGAACCCTAAGTTTGGCCGGTTTTCAAATTGAAATTCCGGCCACTTCCGTCGACTTTTTGGGGTACGTCCAAGAACAAAAGTGGCTCCAAATAGTGTCTTTTAGCTAGGGTAGGAAGCTTACCCGGCAGTTTGAAGTTTTTCCGACCGCCAGATTTTGATCAAGCCATCCACGCGTCAGCAGCGCGTGGGGCGGCGCGTGAGCTATATGGTGGGGTCACATTTTATCCTAAAATGATCCTTGGGTTGTCACGAGCGCGTATGTGTGCTCGGATCTCAATTTGGATATCGTTTGAACCCCGAACGGATTTTGCATATTGTGCAATTTCCAAGTTTGATATGTTTGGACCGTTGGATCAAACCCAAATTCATGTATGTTGTTCCCTGTATTCTTAGGATCGTGTAGGATTTCGCGGATCATGAATCGGAGCCCCGGATGTTCCGATTCAATGATTTAAAGTTTATGTTTTACGTTAATTGTCCGATTGTGAGCGATCCGACCGTCCGATTTGGACTAAACTTGCAAGACATATATCGTAGATCGTGTGGGACTCCTAGGAACTTCCGGATTGTAAAACTGGGGTCGTGGGTCCTCTGGGCCCGGTTGACCCAATTTGGGAATTTTGACCGTCCGGTTGACTGAGCGTCTTCCGAGACTATTCCAGCATTCGAAACCCTTAGTTGGACCTTAGGAACATTTCGTTCCTCGTGCTAACTTGAAACTCGGGAAATTAGGATTTTAATTTAAATTCCTCGTTTGAAGCGTTTGATTTTAATATCGTATTCGTATTCTAAAATAGGTAATCCGACTCAGAATACACAACAGGCGGGACCCTCTCAGGGTCAAGCAGCGTGGCACTACTTGTGAGTGGACTTTGTTTTCAAATAAATAGCATGATTTTTATGATGAAATTTCTATACATAAGAATTTAAGGGTTTATGAAAATTCACCTTATACTTTAAAGTTGAAACTATTATTTTTGGTAAAGTATTTGGGATATATCTGGGTTTTGACATATTTTAAGTATCTTGAGCGTATATAAACGATGATTGAGAAATGACTATCTATCTCGTGGTTTATATGTGGAGAGTACTGAGATATTGTTATGAGATGTGGAAAGTGGTGAGATTTAGAATGTCAGGTTGAAGTGCTATAAGCACTACATACCCTGTGTACCTCCCCTGGATTGAAACTTGATTATGGAAATGTGAGATACTTGGAAATGTTGGAACTCGGGGCATCCTTGACGGGATGTTACTGTAGACCCTTGATTGGGTAGTCTGTGCGTGTAGGACTGTTTACAAGCGTACGAGTCTTGATTCTTCGTCCGTACGTGCTGGCTGAGAGTTAGTCCCCTAGTTAGACGGCTCGTCCTTAGCCACATGGTCATTTGAGGGCTGTTACATGTGGACTAGTCAACAATCCCCAGTTGGATTGTTTCCCCGGTACAACTAGGTGTGTTATAAAAAAAAAAAAAAAAAAAAAAAAATATATGTGAGGATACTTCCTCGCTCATCGTGCTAGTGGGCACGTGTTTCGAGAGTTTGGTTTGGGTTTTATGAGGAAAGTTTCGGATGGGTTGATTTGTAAGTTTCACTGTGGATTTCTGATTTAGCTCTGATTTTTTAGCATACTATATATATATATATATGGCTATGATAGTTTTAAATGCATTGGTTTTCTAAATGGTGGGGTTATATTACTTTGGTTTAATTGGAACTAAACTTTGTTTTGTCCACTCACAATTTTTTCTGTTTTGCACCCCCCCAGCCAGTAGTTGACTGGATCGAGCAGCAGAGCTGTGTCGTGTGCCCTTGAATCGCGAGTTTCAGTACTCTAAGCCTTCGTAGAGCTTCTGTACTCTGTAAATTCGTTAAACTTCCTTTTCTGTTTGTTTGTTGAATTCTGTTAGATATGCTCTGTTATTGCCTTGTTGGGGTTTAAATTGTGAGGCCGAAGGCCATGGTTTGTAAACACTATGTTTTGTGTAATGCATGCTGGCTGTTGGGTTGTAAATGGTGTGTTTTTAATAGGTTGGAAATTTGGGATATGTTCATTTTACAGGGGAGATTCTGCCAAAATTTTGGTAGAAAGTCTCGGTTCTTAGTAAGTGGGTCCGGCATCTATAGGATGTCGGAATTAAGACGGGGTCCGTCCCGGTTTCCGAGGAAATCGGGGCGGGTCCTGTCACTTCATGGTAATGGGGTTCAGATGACCAGTATCTCCCTCGCTCCGCACTTCTCTTGTGGGAGGAAAGTTTGATCCTCCCATGTCTTTTAATCATAGCATACGGGTTAAGCCCACGTATTTTAATCATAGCATATGGGTTAAGCCATAACACGTGAGATTTGGTCCCACAGTGCCCCTTTTTTTTTTCCTCTTTACACGCTTCACGGGTGGAGAGGGAAAAATAATTTAAGTAGGGTTTGGATTCCTTCGGATTGAACGCATGATGTCATGATGGGCTCATGGCTGAGCCCAAAGAAACAATTCCTTTTTCTATCTTGGGCTTGCTGGTCAAACCCAAAGAAATAATTCTTATTGCACCATTGCCAACCCATGCACGTTGTTGACCTTTCATGCACTTTTCATGCACGCTGACCTTTCAAGTTTCGACTATGGATTTTTAGTGCTTTAGCCAGCCCCATGTGAAATATCCAAATATGGACAGCCAATCCCATGTGCAAGTAGACCCTTTCACTTTATTTTGGATTCTTGCACCTCTGCTGATCCCGCATGGTCTCGATTTTGAACTTTTCTCACTCCAGCCGATCCCAAATGGACCCCATGCAAATTTCTCTTTTTTTCCCTTTGCGCTTAAGCCGATCCGATGGGCTTATACGAATTTCTCTTCTTTTCCCTTTGCACCTCAGCCGATCTGGTGGACCCCATGACCGATCCCAGATGGACCCCAGCTTTTGGGTTTCTTCCTGCGCTTGAGCTGGCTCCGTGGACCCCAGCGCCTTCGGTTTTCCACTTTGCTCTTCAGCCGGTACCGAATGACCTACAAGTTTGGATAATTTTTTTTTTGGCACTTGTGCTTTAGCTGACCTTCTGGACCCCAATGCGCTTGAGATGACCTCCTGGACCTCAGCGCCTTTGGTTTCTCAGCTGATACTAGGTAGTCCATGACTTGTTTTTTTTTTTTTGCTCTTGCGCTTGAGCTGACCTTCTAGACCCCAATGCGCTTGAGTTGACCTCCTGGACCCCAGCGCCTTCGGTTTCTCAGTTGATACTAGTGGTCCATGACCTTTTTTTTTGGGTGCGCTTGCGCTTGAGCTAACCTTCTGGACCCCAATGCGCTTGAGCTGACCTCCTGGACCCCAGTGCCTTCAGTTCCTCCTTCTCACTTCTGCCGATCCCAAGCAGTCCATAACTTAATCTTTGCGTGGGAAAGTGAATAAGCCTAGCTCCATAGGGAGTACTCATTATCTAGCACCATTTATTGCTTATACATGTTGCATTTCTTTGTCTTTTGTCGAAGTGCATGCAGCTTTCTGTCAGGGAAACGCATGCATTAGGTAGGACAACCTTGATTGGTCAATCAGACCAGACTTTGTTGCGAGAGCCTAAGGCGAATATCTGAGTTTGGTCGTATCAAGTCTTATCTTTATTTTTGAAAAGAGCTTCTCCCCGTGACTTCTGTGACATACTTTTCTCTGATGCTCACACCTTCTGCTATAAAAGGCCGGGAGATAGATATACCTTTCATTTACAAAACCGTTCATATTTTGCTTGTGTCCTTTATATAAGCTCTAGTTGTGAAGGGAAATGAAAGTGTTCTGTGCATTTGGAAACTCTGTCGAAGGGCTCTCGTTCTTGCTACAACCCAGTAAGTATTATTTTCATCTTTGTTATTTTCATGTAAAGGCACGAGATTTGGCCCAAGTCTAACGGTGTCCCACAGGGCTACGAGGTCCTTAAGGCTCGCACTAAAGGATGTGTTCCCAACAACGTGGGGATCGATCTTCTTCCTTTGGGGTCGGACATGTACACTGGTGCCAGTATCCCTGAGGGCTCCTTAATTCTTTCGCCGGCCCATCTAAAGTACATTAGGTTTCCATTTCATCCCCTTTTTCATATGCTTCTGTTATTCTTGGATCTTCACCCCATGCAACTGAATCCAAATTCTTACCTTCTCATATCCGGCTTTCTGGCCGTTGGGTTGAAGTGGGGTGTGTCCCTTAGCTTTAAGGATTTCATCTATCTCCACGACTTAGCTTGTGTTAAGGGTGAAAGTCATTATTTCTTTTTTACGCTTGGGTATGGTAAAAAGTTATTTTATTGTAAACCTACTTTCACCAAGTATTGGAAAAACCAACCACTCTTAATTAATGGGGAGTGGCAGCGCCTGAGATGTCTCACATGCCTATCCCATTGGTGTTTGACTCGAAACCTGGTATAATGATTTGTGCCTTTGGAATACAGTTTATTGTGTTTTTGCGGGTCCCATCACTAACCTTTTCTCTTTGCAGCACTTCCTTCGGATAAAAGGTACCTCATTCTTGAGGACCGGATCGCTTGGTTGGAAGAGAACTTGGCATGTCAAGGTTGGGACATCACTCACTTCGCCGACCCTGTGACTCTTATCTGTATCTCCACTGCTCGTCGCACAGTGTCTTACTTTCCGTTCATTTCGGCTGATTCGAACCTGCACGGGATAGACTTGTTCAAGAACATTTGTGCTGTTGACGTCATGCTTTGTTGTACTGAGGATTTGGCGTCCCTTATCCAGGCAAGTTTCCAAGAAAAGGAAGTTGAGTTTGCTCAGCACAGCAGCTCCGAGAACTGTGCATTCGGGTCTGAGTCTGATCAGTCAGATATGTCGTCACCATGTTCATTATCAGTCCCGGGTCGTAGGGAAAGGAGACTGGGAAAAGAGTTCAAGCCCTCCGGGTCTACGAAAAAGTCCCGCCACGCTCCACAGGTTGTTTTGGGTTTGAGTTCGCCCAATGTTGCATCCGCCTTGAGTACCCCGTCCCGACCTCAGCAAGTCCCTCGTGCTCCTCCCACTCCCGCCATCTCACTGGGTGAGAATGACTTCATGGCCATGACTGACGAGCAGATGTGGGGCTACCAATCACATTGCTTGAGTGCGATACGACAACGTTTAGGGTTTGTGCTGGTTTCATCTGATTGTCATGTCCTATCATAGCTGTCTAATGCTCATTTTCTTATGTCTCGCAAATGATTGGAATTTGCAACGCGCAAATGGCGAGGTTCCAGGCTATGAGCCACGAGATATGCGAAAAGACGGCGACCCTCGAACTCAACGAGAAGCGCATCAAGGAATATGAAACAGAGCTTGAACAGTAGCAGGGAGAGCTGCAGAGCCTAAGAAGCGATCAAAGCATTGTGCTAATCGAGGTTGATCGCCTTAAGCAAGAACTGGGGTATGCTTCATGCGTTAGGGACGAGGAGTATCAAGCCAACACCAAGTAGATCAGGGTTGAGATGGCCAGACAATTCAGATACAGTTAGGTCCAAGGTCAGCAGCTCCCAGAGCATCGGTTTGTGGGGGATCCAGATGATTATAACGATGAGTTGGGATTTGATCCCCCTGGCTATGAACTATTTTAGGGTATGCATCTTGATGATCGTCCTCCAACGGATTACCTTCCCTATCTTAGGACCCCGCTAGCAGCTTTTCATGGGCCAGCCCTTTCTGGATCAGTTGGGACCGTTGTCCCTGGCACCGCTCCTAATGTTACATTGTCCATTGCCAGTACTGGGCCTGTCCTTGGATTTACGGGCTTCACCTCACCTGCTGGATTTTCTACCTATGCTGGGCCTACCTCGGAGGCTGTTCCTAATCCATTTGATGATGCATCCTAGGCTGCTTTTCTTTGGTCACTACTTGTTGTATTTATCTTTCAGCTCTATCTTTGCTGTTGTGTACTTAATTATCTCTGGTGCGCTCCCAAAATTCTGGACTCACTTTACCAGACTTCATGAGTTATTCCTCTGGTTTGAATTTTACCTCAAAAATGACTACTCGAAACTTAACGTCGTGGTTTTTCAAACTTGGCTAAGTGATAAAGCCTTCCAAACACACTCAGGATCTTCCCCGGGTGAATCGCCATTTTCAAATTCAAAAAACAAGGGATCAGATATTCTATCATCCCCGCATTACAGCTCTATCAGATGTCTCTCATTGAGCTACGTCTTTGGGTAAACCTATATATAAATGGTCATTCGGTTTTTAGGTGAACATACCTATCCCACACATGGCTCATAGGCGCAAGCTAAAACTCCATTTCCGCCTTTACGCTGATGTTCCAAAAAAAGGAGATTCTCCAAGGAGGAGGTCTTCGTCTTTGTCAAGGAGGGAGTCCCCGAAGCGAGATTCCAAGAGCCTTAACGGAATCATAGAGATATGCTCTCAGGATTCTTCTTCCAACTCCTCGACGAATGTTTCAGATTATTCGACGGTCCTTGATTCGTTCCGTGGGTCCAGGTCCCGATCTGGTGATGCCAGAGGTGGAGGGAAGGATACTCTGAGAAAGAGCACTCCAAGTGCGGGTCATCCTTGCTTTGTTGGAAGGGTGCGAGATGAAGCTGGTCCATCTCGTGTTCCTCGCTGTTCTTGTCGCTTTGATCATAACATGCTGTTGGTGGAACGCGACTTACTCAAGAAGGATCTGGCATGTGTCAGTGCCCAAGTGACCAGCCTCCGGAGTGATCTCGCTGCTACGGATCGTGTCGTATCAGCCGCTCATTCTGATGGCATGCACGATGGATTTAGACAGATTATCCACCACTTCCGCGCCAAGGCCAAAATAGTCTATCCTTACTTGAATTGGGATCGTCTCCCCTTGCCATAAGACTAACCAATGTTACTTATGGGTTCACACCTGTATTATCAGTAGTTTTTATGTATTTTCCAGCTTTGAATAATTCAAGGATATTCCTCTTATGAACATTTCATGTTCTTCCCTTTATGGCCATAAGGGTTCAATGTTATTGTTAAGTGTGATCATACGGTCTTTGACATTATCACATGCATATCCATATCATGTTGCTTGATCCCAACCATGTCATGATCTCCGATCATGTTGTGATCTCCGATCACTTCTCTATGCGCGATCTCCCATCACGTCTTTATTTGTGATCTCCAATCGTGTCTTTATGCGTGATCTCCGATCACGTCTTTATTACGATCTTCAATCGTACCTTTTAGTCTTTCGTAGGTTTTGATTTTGGTCAAGCACATTCTGTGCCCATGGATTAGTACATGTATTTTCTTATTTACAAGGTCTTCAACCACGTGATGTCAGGTGATGTTAATTTAAACACACGTGGTCCTCGACCAAACGTTTCGAATGTGAAGAAAACATGTGTTCCATTAAGCGTTCATCGAACGATGGACAATTTAGGGAAAATTCCAAAATGAGCGAAAACTATAAAATCAAATGTAATACTTCCTCAAATGAGTTACATTCCAAGGGCGTGGTACGTATTGACCACTCTCGATATGCCTCAACATATATGCCCTTTTTCCGTAAGCTTCCGTTATCTCGTACGGTCCTTCCCATGTTCGTCCAAATTTCCCTGCGTTCAAGTCCTTGGTGTTCTCCATGACCTTCCTGAGTACCCACTTGCCTACTTTGAATCTTCTTTGCCGTATTCGTTTATTGAAATAATTGGCTGCCTGGTTCTGGTAGTTTGCAAGTCATAATGCCGCGCAGCTTCTCGCTGTTCTTCGAGCATGTCAAGGCTGTGAGCTAGCTACTGCTATTATCATTGCTCTCTACCACCAATGTTCTGACTGTGGGTAGTCCAATTTCTGTGGGAATGACGGCTTCAGTTCCAAAAGCCAAGGAAAAAGGGCTTTCACTGGTTGGTTTCCGTTTGGTAGTGCGGTATGCCCATAATACGTTTGGCAGTTCCTCTGACCATTTGCCCTTGCTTTGTTCCAACCTTCTCTTTAAGCAATCAAAGATCGTGCGATTAGTTTTATTGGCTTGCCCGTTTCCTTAAGGGCAACTTCGGGACGAGAACTGCTGAATGATCCATTTTTCTGCGCTGTAGCTTCTGAATTTACAGTTATCGAACTGAGTTCCATTGTCTGTCACAATGGCCCTCGGTATCCCAAAGTGACATATTATATTGCGTTATACGAATCTTACCACATCCATTTGGGTCACTGTCTAGTAAACCTCGGCTTCCACCCACTTGGTGAAGTAGTCAGTGGCCAAAAGGTTGAACTTCTTGCCCCCCACTGTAGTGGGCAACGGTCCCACAATGTCCATCCCCCAGTGGGCGAATGGTCAGGGTCCCACAACAGGGTTAAATTCCTCAGCTGGCTGTTTGATAAGGGGTGCATGCCTTGGACATTTGACACATTTTCGTGAAAATTGTTCTGCATCGCGAGCTATGTAAGGCCAAAAATATCCTTGAGTCAATGCTTTGTGGGCTAAGCTCCTCCCACCCGTATGGTTCCCACATGTCCCTTGGTGTATTTCCTTTAGCACCCATTCGGCTTCACGTGGATCGAGGCATATGAGATATAGCCCTGAAAAAGATTTACGAAAGAGTGTATCATCTACAATGGTGTACCTTGCAGCCTTTACTCTCAATTTTCTCACCTCGATCAAGTCATCAGGTTGGGTTCCGGGTTCCCTTCGTGAAGTAGTTCATGATTGGAGTTATCCACGTTTCTTCTTCGGTGTCAATCTGCATAACTCCATGTTCGATTGGTATACTAGGATTCGATAAGAGTTCCACCGGGGCAACCCTCATGTCTTCCATCGATGTTGACGCTGCGTAGGCCAAGCGATCTTCCTGACTGTTCATCTCTCTTGGTATTCACTTAAACTCTATTTTTTCGAATTTGCTGGCTAAATCTTTTACCAGCCGTTGATATGCCCCCATTCGTTCATCCTTAGTCTCGTATTCCTCGGTTGTCTGGCCGACTATGAGGCGAGAGTCGCTATGGACAACTAAGCGTTTTACTTCAACATCCTGGCTAGTTGGAGTCCTAGCACTAGAGCTTCATATTCCGCCACGTTGTTTGAAGCTGGGAAGTCTAATAGGGGGGAGTACTCTAGCTCCACTCCCTTAGGCGACGAGAGGACGACTTCCACTCCGGCTCCTGCCTGATTAGATGATCCGTCTAAATACAACTCCCATTGAGCCTTGTCCAGGTTTGGTGCTTCCTCGATTTCATCACGGTTTTCCTGCTGTTTGTTAGATGGATAACATTCTAGTAGGAAATCGGCAATTACCTGGCCATTCTGGGCTGTTCAAGGTTGATATCTAATGTCGAATGCTTCGAGTTCAACGACCCACTTTGTAACTCTAATTGAAAGGTCTAGTTTGGACATGACCGCCTTGATTGGTTGGGTCGTCAATACGATGATCGTGTGTGCCTCGAAGTATTGTCGAAGTTTCCGTTTGGCCGTCACTAAAGCTAACACGAGCTTTTCGGCCAGTGGATAACTTTTCTCATCCTCAATTAAACTCTTGCTCACATAGAATATGGGCCGTTGGATTGAATTCTCCTCCCTTAGCAGTACAACGCTTATAGCGATTTCAGTGACAGTCATGTATAGGTATAAGGGTTCACCTTGTTTTGGAATAGTTAGGGCCAGGGGACTGGCAAGGTATTTTTTCAACTGTTCAAAGGCTTTTCTTTGTTCTGGCCCCCATATGTTTCCATTCATGTATAGGTATAAGAGCTGCTATTCGTCCAGTTAGAACCTGCACATCCCATTAAGGTCCTTTTTTTTTCTTCTTACCGTTATTTTATCTTTTGCTGAAGCAGATCTCTATAAATATACTTACCATTAATTGAAGAGTGATTTTTAACTTACATTTAAGCTCCAACAAAAAATAAATAAATAAACTTACATTTAAGCGTATATGCAGCTTTCTATATATTATAGGTAGTGACATGCCTTCTATAAGCCAATTAATTATGACATTTAATCCTTAATGTGTAAGGCAAAAAATAGACATTGGAAAGATAACTTACGACTCCAACAAAAGGACATGTACTATTTTTCACTTCTCATTGATTTTTAAATTGATTTTTAATTAGTAAAATAGGTTCCAACCAAAAAAAAAAAAATTAGTACAATAGGCGGCCCAAAAAAATTCACTACACACAACATATATGCTCTTTAAAATAAATTCCGTAAGTACATTTTATATATTTATTCAACTTTAAAACAAAATATACAAACCTCTCGAAACAAGTTGTAAAAGCTAGCAATGAAGAGAACTCATTTGAGATTATTCAAGGTGATAATTATTCAGTGCAAGATAAAGATATTTCTTCCTCTCCATATTTATTTCCTCCTCGGCATCATCCCTCTCAGTTTCTTCCTTCCTCTTCAACTGATAATTTTAAGGTTAAAGTGGCCACAAAGACTGAGGCATATATAAAGTTTGTTGCTCAAGGCACTGAGAATTGCTACCGAAACCCACAAGAAGGCTTCGAGGAATGCCTGGAGTTTTTCGTGAAATTATGCAGCAACTATTATCTTAAAAAACGCCATAGAAAAAGTACAGCCAAACCCTAAATGTTTTATTTATCTTGTGCTATTTCTTGTGTAATATAATTCGAGCATACTTGGTGAATGTTTATTTTTTTACCAATCAATAGCTACGAGAACCACAATGAAGAAATACAAATTTCAATAAACCAACAAGTCTTTGGCAACAAACTGTGAGGTCGAGGATATTCAACTACAATAAACATTGTTCTAGCAACAAAAGATTATCACAAAGATGACTTTCAAATCTTCTATTTTTAAAAAAATACAGTATTTTGTTTTTCTTTACCGCAATGTACATTTGACAACATTTTATTCCTGCTTTAAAAAACTAGAACAAGCATACATGAACAAAATCTGAATCCTCCATTGACTGAGACAGTAAAGAGGCTGCCATATTCTTCACAAGAGAATATAGGATAAACCTGAGGATATTTCTCTGGAGCAGGCTTCGGTGATATGAAACTCTTGTATCCATTAAACGTCCCCACTTTCCTTCATGCTGTACATCTAACGACCCAATAGCCATATATGGCAACTAAATAGAAAACTGGAAGCATAGCTTCATACAAAGCACCGCGGTTTCAAAGCCTGCAACAGTTCCACTGATCTGGCAGTACAATGGACATCTAAATGCTCCTCAATCTGTCAAAAAAATGTGGGATTGAATTTGGCTAATCTACCGAAAAAAGGCAGTGCTATTGCTTTGGAGCATTCTTCCCTGAAGGAAAAGAAGCTTTTAAGATGGCGAAAATTTGAACAATCAATTGTCAAGCACCAATCTGCATTATATTCAATCATTACCTCTGACACTAATTTCCAGCCTTTTCTGAGAATGGGCTCTTTCCAAGTATGGAGCAATTAAGGCATGCAATCTCACCAACCAGAGTGCAACTGCAGATGTTGTTTGGGGCATATATGCAAAGAACGCAATCAGTTCTTCACTAAAATTACAAGAACCTTACTATATTGCATTCGTATAATCGGTCCTCGTTGATGGCACCAACAAAATCACCAAGAACCTGCACGAGTAAACAATAAAGAAACTGATGGTTCCAAAGTTGAAAATAAACAAAAAATAGATAGTGTGAAATGAGGAAACTAGAAAACCTGCAAAAGCTCAGCCAAAGATGAGGTACGTCTTAGTCGTTTCACCCATAGCTTATGAGCAGATTTTTTCCAAGCACCCAACAAAGCATCTTCTGGCATGACTGACTGCACAAATCAGAGGGAGGTGGAGATCAATATAGCACGGAAAAACATTAAAAATTTTAGGGAGAATAGAAATGTCTTCGATATATAACCTAGAAAACCTGTTTTAAGCATCAAACAATCAAAAGGTTCAGGCCCCAAAATCCAACTAAAATAATCCCACTATTTAGGGTTAGCTACCAGAGGCCAGAACTAATCAGATAGGGCAGGTGGATGCTAATCAACCATTCTGCTCCATTCACAGCAGTATGCATTTTCATCAATCCCTTCCCAGTAACACATGCTAAATTCCTCTTTTGGCCTTGTTTTCCCGCCATCTCCCATCCCTTCATCTAAAATTTTATTGCATTTCTGAGATTTTCCCTTTTTTTATTTATTATTATATAAAAGCCATCGGATTTGATTGCACATAAATCTCAAAGTCACATTCTAATTATCAAAACCATGACCACTTAATTCATTCCTAGGTTGATCCTCAAATGAAGAACTATTTTCCTCCAGTCTATCAAAGATATGTGTGTAGCTTGAAATCTGTTTAACTGGAGGACATCTTACTATAACAAACAAATATCAGAAAATGCAAAGCTAAAATCCAAATGATGGGTTACCTCCATTGCATGCATTGCAGCTTTTAGTGATTAGATCTGTGATGAGAGGACCTTATGCTTAGGAAAAGTATCACTCGCTTCTTTCTCCTTACATGTGGCTACTTGGATGGCATACGTTTCTTCCAGATCAAAATGAAGCTCAAATGTTGTATGGCAAATCCTGCAGTGCTTCTCATCTCTCCAATACAAATCATGAAAACTTTCACATCTAGTAAGTTTATCAAAATAGGATCGTTCACCATGTTTGACAGCATTAAGATCTAGGTAAAAGGAATTCCACCTTGAATCAAATGCTTGGATTCGGCTCCATTTCTGTTTCTGTTGTTCTCCTTTATTTCTAACTTCAAGAACCACAACACCAGATGAAGGCAGAGAATCATTTGCAATTCCAGATAAGTTGTTGTCTACATCAGATACTGGTGAATAAGTGTCTTCTCTAACACTATTCAGCTCGGATTGATCAGATTGCGCAAAGTTGTCAATTCTATCACTATTTACCATTCTACTTGACATCGCTTGGCACAGAAACGCTATTCGTTTCTCTAGGGATTCAATAAGAAGAGCCTCTCGTTTACCGCTATCATCCAAAACTGACAACAAAGCACACAGAGCCCGCATTTGGTTTAAGAAAAAGCAAGTAAATATTATAACTTATACAAGGTCAAGCAATATGTACTACAATCACATTGATCGTATAACAAAAGTTCAGCATAATACCTCTTCTGTTTCAATCACCTCCCAGTGACCATCTTCTGAAGATTCGAAATAAACCCTTCTATGTCCAGGGTCATATGCATTACAAGGGCCCAAGAAAAGCCAGTATCTGTTGTATCTACGATCAGACCCCAAAAACACAGATTGCATTGGGTGTAAGTCAAACCGCACTTCTCTTTCTTTTCCATTTTTCTCTTTTGTAGAGAATCTCTCGTCAGAGAACTTTGAGATTGACCCTGAAGAATCTATAGGGTGAAACTTTAATGTATAATCTTCTTTTGCACCACTCGTATGTCCTGCATGGACCCAGGTTGGCCTGGGCATGCCATGTTGTTTAGTGGATAACCTCTTAATTTTCGCCCCTGAACCAGAATGAAGACTGCTAGGAATGCATTCAGCAATAGCATTTATAGGATCCAATAAAGAAATAAGAAGAAAAAGAGAGTTGGGTGCCGCCGTGATTTCATCCTAATCGTAAGGAGTAGCCGCCAGGGAGTTGGGCGCCGCCTAGGCCGCCTAGCGCCCGCCTAGCCCCCGCCTAGCGCCCGCCTAGCCCCCGCCTAGCGCCCGCCTAGGCCGCCTGGGCGGGTCTGGGCTGGGGTTTTGCCGTTGAGGCGTTGACCGGTTGAAGAGCGCAGGAGGCGGCGACGCTTAAGGTGGCGCTGAGGCGCTGCTTGTTATGAAGAAAGACCAAGAGAGAGAGAGATGAAGTCGAAACAGGGAGAGGAAGGAGCGTAGACTACGCTGGGAAGAAGAAGACATCTAACCTAACGGGTTGGGTTTTGTAAAATGGGCCTAAACATTTTATTAAAATGGCCCTATACTTAAAAAAGTAATTTTTTAGCTGTTTTTTTAAATAAATAAAAAATTTATATCAAGGTTACAGAAAATACAAAAGTAAAAGTCCGATAATATAAAGGTTCGAAAATGTTAAACTTATAAACCACCATAATAATTATGGCTACTTGAATCTCATTGAATATTCAAATAATATTTACTGTCAAATTATTTATATATAATGCAGTTTGCACAATTCAGATGATATTATCTTACAAAGGACTGAACACGTTCCATTTAATGGGGCAACCTCATAGTAGTGGGAAAAATAAAAATAAAAACAAAGAAAAGGTTTCAATGTCCATGAAGAAGATCAATTGGAGCCACTATTGCGCTCAACTTTTCTTCAATGCTTAAATCTGAATATTTGCCTTCCATCAATCCTAACAACCATACTTCTCCTGGATGGCTCTCATCAATTTCAGTGTATACTGTCACCATGTTATCTTTACTTTTTCCATGGTTCATATAAGTCAGCTTTTTAATTTTGGAATTTCCTGAATTGCACCCAGAATCATCATCACTGCTACATGTACCACTGTCATCGACACCATCATCAACTGCTCCAGAGTCTTCGGTATCTGATTGGAATTCCTCCACTTTCTTTTAAGAAGAATTAATATGCACACGATATGTGGATGATGAAATCTTTTCAAATAATGTAATATCATTTGAAAGAGTTGAACCAGTTAAAGACTCGAGTTCCTCTATTCCACTAGAAAGGTTCAATTCAGAAATCTGCAAAACAAAAACAAAGTCCATCACTAATTCAAGTGGAATGCTGTGCTTGGCTGGTATCAACTTAATGATTAAAACATGAGAGATTATGATAACAATATTTTCAAGAAAATTACTTGCAATGACTTCGCCAACTCAGAAACTTTCAACCCATGAATTCCTTCCTCCAACAGAACTCTGAACAATTCACCCTTCAAAGTACCAGGACGTAAACCATACTTCACCGTTAGGCTCATTTCCTAGATAACAGAAGATTCAATTTGAAAAACCAAATTTCACATTTATAGATAGGTTTTTGCAACAACAGATAAAGCTTATTAATTGTAGAACATAAATAAAACCACCATAAGAAAGTAAATAAGGCTCCTGCTCATGTCTAGTCATTAAAGCAAATAATTCCAGAGACAAGCGGAGACAAAGAAACATGTGCTCAACAGATGTTATTTAGGAATGCACAATAATGCAAACAAACAAAACTGAAGAAACTATTTCCTTTAACATTCAATCACTACATGTTATATGTAAAACCTAAAATTTCTGATTTTGGTCCTTGAGTATGGAAAATGAAACTATCCAACTAGGGCTCTGCCTCAAGGTAGAAACATAATATTCAGGGTATAATGACATATCTTAAATGACTATTGCCAATAAGGCTTTGAATGCTCAAGGTTTTGGGTGATGAACACATATTATTGGGCATCTATAGCACTTAACTTGCAGAATATACAGATGTGTTGATAATTAAATACATTTACTAGGGAGGAAATGGAGCTTAGAAAAATCAATTGCAACTATGGGAGTTAAATTAGAAGACCTTGCTAAGGGCATCCCTTTGCATTGCACCTTGCTTTGAACCAAAACCAGTGGCTTGACGCAGTATTTCTGTCCATGTTAAAGGGTTTAGCGATCCTTTCCAGAATTCCAAAGTGGGTTCTTGATTTTCAACCTGCCAAATCATTTGATAAAGATGCTTAGTTATTGAGTACTTCCATTCAATTTTTTCATAAAAATATGAAATAACAATTGATTTAAGAGATGAGCAAGAGTCTCAAATATTTGACAAAAATAAGTATACCACAAACGCAAGTGGATCGTCTAAAAGTGCATATGGATGGACTACTAATAGTCTGATTATGATTTGGTTCAGAAAATTTCTTGTCGCCTAAGCTTATCTATCAGACATTCTGGAATGGACACCTTCTCTGTAGTCACACCAAACTTTTGATTATTTGCTGATATCCTCTTTACTATATTCTTTAAATGTATCTGATATCATTTTGCTACTTTCAGCGGTATTTAACTTCCCTGTAAAGAAACATGTCAACAGTCTTATAATTGCATTCACTTTTTGTTACCAACAAAGTTCCAAACATATGAGCCTTTAGAAAACTGTTGTGACATATATATGTACCCAAATGAAATGGTCAATATGACTATATACAAGATTTGCCAAATATAGTGTAATTGAGAGAGTTGAGAATGTATAATAAGAAGAACAAGATAGGTTTTGCAGAGAATTCAAATCTGCCAATTGAGTTTCTTACTTAGTGAAGGGTTAGATATACAAGTATACAAGGTGATTATTAGTTACAAACAATGCACAAGACATGGAGGGAAACATGGAGAGTTTCCATCCCTAAAACAAGGAATATGAAAACAAGGAAAAGTAACAAGGTGGTAGACAAGCCATTTAGGGATGTCTATGTTTTGTCTTTGACTTTACTAACACTCCCCCTCAAGTTGGTGCAAAGATATCACGCATGCCCAACTTGTCCAGTGAGTCATGGAAAACTTTACTTGATACGGCCTTCGTCAAGATGTCAGCAAGTTGGTTTTCCGAGTTTACAAATGGAAACTTGATTATACCCCTTTCTAGTTTCTCTTTGATGAAGTGTCGGTCGACTTCCACATGTTTGGTACGGTCGTGTTGTACTGGGTTATGTGCTATCTCGATAGCTGATTTATTGTCGCAGTACAAGTTTGTAGCTTTCAATGGTTTAATTCCCAGATCCTTCAGTAATTTCCGTAACCAGAGCAATTCACAAACTCCTTGAGCCATTCCCCTAAATTCTGCTTCAGCACTTGATCTAGCCACAACTTTTTGCTTCTTACTTCTCCAAGTGACTAAGTTGCCCCCCACAAATGTAAAGTATCCAGAAGTAGAACGTCTATCTGTGATGGATCCTGCCCAATCCGCATCTGTGTATCCTTCTGGGTTCATATGTGTATGTTTGGAGAATATCAACCCTTTGGCAGGGGCAGCCTTCAAGTACCTCATGATCCGAGTTACTGCATTCATGTGTGCCTCACTTGGTTGATGCATAAACTGACTCACCATACTCACAGCATAAGCTATGTCGGGGCGTGTGTGTGATAGATAAATCAGTCGCCCAACCAATCTTTGATACCTTTCTTTGTCAGTGGGTGCTTGGTCTGGATACATCCCTAACTTGTGGTTCTGCTCAATAGGTGTGTCAGCTGGCTTACAATCAAGCATTCCAGTTTCTGTTAACAAGTCTAACACATATTTTCGTTGGGATAGAAATATGCCATGTGTTGATCTAGCAACTTCTATGCCAAGAAAATATTGTAACTCACCTAATTCCTTCATCTCAAATTTACTAGCAAGGAGCTTCTGCAGATTCTTCATTTCTTCATTGTCATTACCGGTAACCACCATATCATCAACATAGATGATAAGGGCCGTAAGTTTGTCACCACGACGCTTTAAGAATAAAGTGTGATCCGAGTGGCTCTGAGTGTACCCAAAGCGCTTCATAGAATCTGTGAATTTTCCAAACCAGGCTCGTGGTGACTGCTTTAGCCCGTATAATGATTTTCTCAGCTTGCACACGGTGTTGGGACCAAGTGCCATGGAGATCCCTGGTGGTGGTTCCATATACACTTCTTCTTGCAATTCCCCGTGAAGAAATGCATTCTTTACATCATACTGCAATAGTGGCCAATCAAGGTTTGCAGCCAATGACATGAGAACACGTACGGTATTGATCTTGGCAACAGGTGCAAATGTCTCTTGGTAGTCAATTCCATATGTTTGTGTATACCCTTTGGCCACTAATCGAGCTTTGTATCGATCTATGGATCCATCAGCTTTGTATTTAATGGTGTATATCCACCGACATCCAACTGGTTTCTTCCCTTGTGGCAACTGGACCATTTCCCATGTAGAATTCTTTTCCAGAGCTTCCATTTCAATCGCCATTGCTTCAGCCCATCTGGAATCTGTTATAGCATCCTGCCACTTATTTGGAACACATACAGTAGATAATTGATTGACAAATGATGCATATGACTTTGACAATCTATGAGTTGAAACATGGTTATTAATGGGATATTTAGATTTGGCAGTAAGGTCAGGACAATATTGAGGCTTGGGTTTTCCTCTAGTGGTCCTAGGTGGGAGAGTGTATGGTATAGCATTAGGTGCTTCGGGAATTACCTCAAGTGTTTCCTCATCACGAGACGACTGGTCCGATGGTTGAGAAGAAGGGGTTGTATTTTGTTGTTGATCGCAGCAACCATTTGAATTGTCTCCTCCGGGATCTTCACCAAATAAGAACGACAATTTTCCAATACCTTCATCGCTGTCCAAATTTTGAAGTTCACTGGTGCTTAGCGACCGGTCGCTGGATTCTGTGCGACCGGTCGTTTTGTCACGACGACCGGTCGCTTCTGGATTACGACCGGTCGTTTTGTCACAGAGTCGATCTTCATCATCGCTGGAGCAAGGCGACCGATCGTGGTCAGTGCGACCGGTCGTTTCAGGAAAGCGACCGGTCGCTTCTGGGTTGCGACCGGTCGTTTTGTCACAGAGTCGATCTTCATCATCGCTGGAGCAATGCGACCGGTCGCTGTGGTCAGTGCGACCGGTCGTTTCAGGAAAGCGACCGGTCGCTTCTGGGTTGCGACCGGTCGTTTTGTCACAGACTTGGATATTTTCTTCCTTTTCTTCATTCTCTTCATTCCTTCTCTCCCCCTGAAGAGAAGGGGGCATAGCAGCTTTAAAGTAGGATAAATCTTCATGAAATGTGGCATCCATAGTGACAAAGAGCTTACGAGTAGGAGGATGGTAACACTTGTATCCCTTTTGAGTTGATCCATACCCAACGAACACACATCGAATGGCACAAGGGTCCAGCTTACTTCTTTGATGAGATGGAACATGAGCATATACAACACAACCAAATATGCGAGGAGGCAGCTTGAGGACTGTAGGAAGAGAGACATGACGAGCCAAGGTGTTCAGTGGAGTTTCAAACTTCAAAACACTACTCGGCACTCGATTAATTACATATACTGCAGAAAGAAGGGCATGTCCCCATAAGTAGTGAGGGACCGATTTATCCAGCATGTAAGCACGAGTAACCTCAAGTAATTGTCGATTCTTTCGCTCTGCGACACCATTTTGATGCGGAGTGAAAGATGTGGAGGTTTGATGAATGATGCCTTGGTCTCGAAAGAAATGTGCCAAGACATTGTTCACATATTCCCCACCATTATCAGACCGGAATACTTTGATGGAAGCTTGGAACTGTGTGGTAATCATAGCATGAAATTCACGGATTGCAGCAGAAACGTCACTTTTATGAGCTAGTAAATATACCCAAGTCATGCGAGTACAATCATCAATAAATGTAATAAACCATCTTTTGCCATTGGAAGAAACTTTAGCAGGACCCCAAACATCAGAGTGAACCAAATCAAAAGGGAATTCCGTTTTATTATCACTTAAGGGAAAAACAGTTCGATGGCTTTTGGCCAATACACAGGTTTCACACTGAAACTGAGAATGATCTAGGCCACGAAACAAAGACGGAAACAAACGTTGAAGATAGCCAAAGGATGGATGTCCTAGACGACGATGCCAAAGCCAAATCTGATGTTGATTGCGAGCTTGTGAGCTGGAACCTTGAGTATGAGCTGCCCTTGGTGGTGAAGAGACCGTCACGGAATACAACCCCCCTCTTCGTTTACCATGCCCAATCGTCGCGTGAGTCGTGAGGTCCTGAAAAAGACAATGGGAAGGATAGAATGTGGCATAACAGTTATGTGAGTCAAGTAATTTTCCAACAGACAGCAAATTGCAATTGATGGAGGGAACAAGTAGTGTATGAGATAAAGATAAGGAAGGGGAAAGTGATATAGTTCCTTCACCAGCAACATTAGAGGGGACTCCATTGGCACTAGTGATGTAAGGATGACGAGACTTAGAAGATATTGTGGAAAACATAGTAGAGTCAAAAGTCATATGATCAGTGGCACCTGTGTCAATTATCCATGTAGTGGGTTGTGTACCTGATTCGGAGTCGGAGAGTAGGGTGGAAGATGGAGAGGCATCGGTAGTTATAACACATGCTGCCTTGGGTGTTTTGTTGCGGGATTTGAAAGCATCCCACCACTCAGGATAACCATGAAACTTGAAGCACTTCTCAACAAGATGATCACCACCACAATGAGTGCACTTCTCAGTTCCCTTTGCATTGTCAGTTTTGGGACCCCGGGGGGGAAGTCCGGAGGACGTACGGTGTGGTGGCCGATATGGCTTGACCGCCATTGCACTCCCACCGCCAAGCATGGAAGATTGGCGATTATCTTCTTCTACCACTAGTGCATAAGCTTCAATGACTGCTGGAAGCGGATTCATGGCAAGAATCCGACTACGAACGGAATCAAAGTTGGGATCGAGTCCTCCCAAAAAATCGTACACACGTTCCACCTCAAGTGCTTGTTGGTGAAGAGCCACATCATCGGGATTGGTATGTTTGCAGGGACGGAGGCTGTCAATTTCCTGCCATATTATGTGTAATTTTTCGTAGAATACATTCACAGGTTCACCACTTTGAGAGGTGGTGACTGACTGACGACGGAGTTGGTACAACTTGGAGCTATTCTGTGTGACAGTATATGTCTTCCGAGCTGCGTCCCACACCGCATAAGCCGTTGAGCAGTGATCAAATAAGGCACGTACATTTTTGGTCATGGAGTTGAGGAGCCATGACTGCACCAAACAGTTGTCTTCATCCCAAGCTTCATAGCTAGGATCATCAATGGCAGGGGCAATCTTTTTACCATTAATGAAACCAGCCATACGACGAGCAGTGATGGCCAAGCGAACACTACGAGACCATGCAGGATAGTTGGACCCATCCAACTTATCAGGAGTAATTGGAGAGTAGTCATGAGAGGACCGGGGTGGTGGTGGTGTTGTGGAGTCGATCTTGGTGGAGTCGATTTTAGAGGAGTCGTCCGTGGAGTCGTTGATGGAGTCGTTGGTGTCACCCATGAGGTAAGTATATAAAAGGATGTAGAGGAAGAAATAGCTTAAAACTTCAGCAAACAAGAGCACAAAAAGGGCTTGTGATCAAGACCAATTTTGAGGCAAGGCAAAGTATGAGGTAGGAATAATATAACAGCAAATTATGGGCAAGGATAGGTAGAGATTTAGGCAAGAACAAGGTTATGCAGAGGCAACCAAAATCGATTGCTCTGATACCATGCCAAATATAGTGTAATTGAGAGAGTTGAGAATGTATAATAAGAAGAACAAGATAGGTTTTGCAGAGAATTCAAATCTGCCAATTGAGTTTCTTACTTAGTGAAGGGTTAGATATACAAGTATACAAGGTGATTATTAGTTACAAACAATGCACAAGACATGGAGGGAAACATGGAGAGTTTCCATCCCTAAAACAAGGAATATGAAAACAAGGAAAAGTAACAAGGTGGTAGACAAGCCATTTAGGGATGTCTATGTTTTGTCTTTGACTTTACTAACAAGATTATCATAAGTTAAATGAACTGTAAATGTCTGTGATCTGCATGATTATATGTTGTTTGTTCATAACTCACCGAGTGAATAAATGCAAGAAAATTGCATGATTTGCTCAAATGAGGTATATAGACCCACAGCCAAGCTCGGCTTCAACATTAGATAGAAGAAGCTTCAGAAGGGCCACATGAATTTTTCCAAGTAGCAAGGAATCCTAAAAGGCATTTTACGAAACAAAGATGTTGAGCAAGTAGAAGACACAATAAATCCGATGTTGGATCAAAGATAAGATATAACCTTGTCCTAAAATGCTTGGCCAAACTCATCAATAGTGAAGGAGCTTATATCTACCATAACGGCATAAGTATAAAGGAAATGGAAAACCTGCCAAAGAAAGTGAACCCAGAATATATTTGAGTACGACAACTAAACAAAATGTAGCAATCTGAATTGATGACCCCAGACACATTTGTTAATAAACCCAACGAAAAAAAAACTGCAGCAATCTAGAGTGCTTTAACACTGCACATCTTTTCACTCGCCAGTTTCCATAAGGAATTTTAAAGTTGACAAGATAATAATAAATTCCTACACTAGGTACAAACTACACAAAAGAGAGTTACAACTTACAAGTAGATTCCAATATCAAATTTAGACCACATTCCATATATCTCTAGGACTTGATATATCTTTTTCTTGAGTATATATCATAGTTTGCATAACATCTCTGCAAGAACAACCTATGAGTTCAATCAATGCAATGAGAGCATTGACGAAAAAGATTGGTAAGAGTAATGAGAGACCATTAGGTAGTATTAGCGAGCACAAAATAATTATTCCAAGCTTTTATAGGTCGTATAATCATGAATAATAAAACAGACCTCATAAATAAGAAAAAGCAAATGCAACAATAGATGGAGTGTATGACATCTTTCGCGAACGATGTCCTATATTTGCAAAAGAACTTAACAAAATCAGGCCACAAACAGTTTGCAACTCACATACCTTGAACAGTTTCTTGACAATCTTTGGAGAAGAATCCCAAGGTTGCATACAGAATGGCTGCTTCATCTTCACAGAATTTGGAGGAAACTTGGCTAGCAAATCTGAAATCCCAAAAATTCCTTATCCACAGCACAAAATACTATACATGCAGGCACATACATATTACAACATTTCATTTTAGAGTGGAAAATTTGTTCCGTTCTTCCTTCAAACCAACCTTTGCAAAGTGAACAGGCATGATCTCCATTAGTAGTAAAATGATCAGAGCACCCCAGTGCATTTGGCCTTCCTTGTAATTCTCTCAGCTCCAGCTCTTCATCATCCACAAGCATTGCAATCTTATCCGAGTGTTCTTGGGAACCTGCTCCTTCCAAAGCAAGTTCACATTTTTCTTCGCTTGGCAGAGTCTGATTCTCATTGTTAGATTCCACCTTGCATCCAAAAGCAAAATGAATGTTGCTAAATCTGCTAACTTAAACCATATATTTGCAAGAACAATTTTTTCACTCATCTCTCTTCTTTTGACGAAATGTTTCCTCTTATCTTGTACCTTATTTCGTACCCGTCCCTGTTTCTGTAAAGGCAACAAATGTCAAACAACTTTCTAAAGGTTACCACTCAGATCGACCTTGAAGATGATCATTCCGAAAGACTTTCTCACATATCTGCAAGCAAAACAGACTAAATTACATTTTTGTTGTTGCAATCTTCTTTTCCGAGTTAATGGTTTTCGCAATACACATGTTAGCAAAACCCATGTCAACAGAAAAATCTCTAGCATTAGGATTGGCTGCCCGCCAGAGTATAGCCGCCCGGCTATACTACGGTTTGTATTATAAAAATAATGGCTATACTACGGTTTGTATTATAAAAATAATGGCTATACTATTTTTGACACGTGGTGAAATGGGCGCTGGAGGACAGGCGGGGCCTTTGTTTTTATAAATACTATGGCCGAGTAGCGATACTCGGTTTTTGTTTTTTTATAAAAAAAGTGTAGCCGGGCGGTTATACTATGGTTTTTTATTATAAAAAATAGTATAGCCGCAACAAGATCATGGCAGGGCTAACCCAGCAACGGCACGCTCCGTTGAGTCCTTGGATTGCTTGCTCTCAGGTACTAATAGCAACACTGACACATCTGTGGAAGATGATGATGGAATTTCTATGCTTTTCTCGGATTGCAGAAGAAACTTATGGAACTTTGGACAGGCAATAATAGTGCAATCTCATCCGAAGAGTTTGAGAACAACGAAACAGTAGTCTCTCAAAGTTCATCAGATTTATATGTCCAAAGTCAGGGTAAGAAAAATTCCACAAAGAGAAGCCATGATCAAAGTGAGCTACATGGAGCCAATCATAGTCACTTTGGTCTTCTTCAAATGGATTCTTCTACCACGAAAGGTGGTTTTCGTCTTATCTCCGAAAACCCACCAAACTTGAAGAAGCCCAGATCAGATAAGCGTCCAAGCTCATCCAACATCAACTTTCAACAGCCAAGTTCATCTGTATCAGCTTCCTCTATTGAAAAGCCTGATCCAGAGGTCATTGCACAAATGAGAGAGATGATTTATCGTGCTGTGGCTTTTAGGCCTGTGAACTTGGGGATGGACATGGTTGAAAGGCCAAAGAGGAAGAATGTTAAGATCTCATCTAACCCACAACCGTGGCTGCAAGACAAAGGAGAGAGAGGATCAGTGAGAGAATTAGGGTTTTGCAAAGGCTGGTTATGACAGGACCGGCCCCAAAATTCCTCGGAACCCGAGATGAATCCTTTGGAAATTCCGACATCACACCGATGCCGGGCCCACTTACTAATACTATAGCCTCTTGTCCAAATTAAGAAAAAGAGGCACGAGACTTTCTGCCGAAATTTCGGTAGACTCTCCCCTGAAAAACGGACATTTACCAAATTGTTTCACTTGTAAAAATCACAGTTATAACTCAACCGGCAGCATGCACAAGTTAATAACACGCGATTTACGTAATAGGCCTCTGGCCTTACAATTAATCCTAACCAAAAACATTTTACAAACGGAACGGAGTTTAACATAAGTAGAAATAGATAAAGATTGCCTTATACAAGCTCGGGCTTTAGGTCATCGATAAAATCCAAAACTAAACAACTCTAGTAAATAGGATTCAATCCCAATGACCAAATTAAAGTCCATGCAAAAAAAATGGTTTACCTTACGGCTGGACCTGGGTGAGAACCCAGGCTACCTACGTACCCTTACTGAGATCAAACTGTAACATCCCACATCGACCAACGGAGATGGGGTGATGTGCCTTATATGTACATGCCCACCTCCATCTAGCATGAGGCCTTTTGGGAGCTCACTGGCTTCGGATTCCATGGGAACTCCGAAGTTAAGCGAGTTTGGGCTAGGGCAATCCTAGAATGGGTGACCCACTGGGAAGTTGCTCGTGAGTTCCCAGAAACAAAATCGTGAGGGTAGGGGGCCCAAAGCAGACAATATCGTGCTACAGCTGAGCCGATCCGGGATGTGACAAATGGTATCAGAGTCACTCTGCCGTGTGGTGTGAGTGTACCGACGAGTTCGTCGGGTCCATAAGAGGGGTGGATTGTAACATCCCACATCGACCAATGGAGATGGGGTGATGTGCCTTATATGTACATGCTCATCTCCATCTAGCATGAGGCCTTTTGGGAGCTCACAGACTTCAGACTCCATGGGAACTCCGAAGTTAAGCGAGTTTGGGTTATAGCAATCTAGGATGGGTGACCCACTGGGAAGTTGCTCGTGAGTTCCCAGAAACAAAATTGTGATGGCAGGGGGGGCCCAAAGCGAACAATATCGTGCTACGGCAGAGCCGATCCAGGATGTGACACAAACCACACGTAGTTCTTCAGTCAATAACCACGAACCAGATAACATACAATTATTTTCAATAATACCCACAAGTTTAATTTTGGAATCATATTTTCCCTTTAAATAAAATTTCCGGGTCTCCGCCCATGAACAACAGAGCCATTTTTCTTAACTCACTCCGTACTCAAGACTCATGACCCAATACCCATATCCCTTTAAATATGCACATATGCTAACCACAATTCTTTTAAACATTACTCTTTTTCCCGACATAGTATAATAATCATTAGTCCTGTCCCCGTTACTTTACTACATGCTGGAGAATCCAATGTCATGCGTAGTAAAGTAACAGTAATCAAAATGTCTGCATTCTTTGCCATACACCGGAATAATCCAATGCCACGTGTGGTAAGGTAACTAGTATCCAAGTGAGCACACACGCCGAAAAATCCAACACCACGTGTGGTTATGCCAAAACATGTTCTACACGCTCAGACAACTTTATCACATGCCGCAATATCCAACGTCATGCGTGATAAGCTAACAATATATTCATATATATGCCCACACGCCGGATAATCTAATGCCAAGCGTGGGTACAATAACTAAGGGAGGGTACTTAGCATTGTGGGAACCGAATTAAATCAAAACCCTAGGTCAGATAATTCCTTCCATTTGGGGATTATTTGACCTAATTGGGAATTGCTCAACCTAATTGGGAGTTACTCAATTTAATTGGGGGATATCCAATTAAATTGAGAATTACCTAATTAAGTTGAAAACTAATTTGATTCTTACCACATTTCCCAATTAAATGAGGAGTTACCTAATTAGATTGGGAATTGATTGGATACCTACCACAATTAGGGATTTGATTTAAATCCCTAATAAATCAAATCCCTAAATACACCAACCTCACCAACCTCACCAACCTTGTCGAGGCCCCCTATAAATACTTGGCTACGCACAAGGATTGAGGTACGTTTGAATTTCTACTAAAACTCTGTAGAAATCTTCCCCTCACAAATCCTAGCCACCTCCTCTCTCTCGCTCTCTCTCTCTTTTACATAAGGCTCCGCCCGCCCAATTTACACATTACATATATGTCTCCGTACCCTATTTAGCTATCGGTTTTTACCTAAATCAATTGAACTAACTTAGGCATCGGAGGGCCTTTGGCCAACAGCCCCCGGGTGCGGTCCTCTTATCCAATTTATTTTGCAGGGAGAAAGAGGCAGCGAAGAAGAAAGGGGAATCTTTCCAATTGAATATTCTTGTGGGGAAATTTGCTCCCACAAGCATGGTGTAATCCCATATTCACATAGCCCAACAACAAAGTACCCCAAACTCGTATTTATCTCTTGCCCAATCATATAATCAGAAGGTGAATAACAATATCTCAACTTATAAAATCCATATTCCGAAAAATCATAACTTCAAATATCAACATAGAAGAAGTATTCAAAATTCAACGATATAACTATATATTGTTGTGAATTAGAACCAACTCACTCCCTTTAGACCTTGTTGTTGATGGACTTTGGACAAGACTCAATGATGGATGAATCTTACACACACTCAGAAAATAATCAAGCACAAAAGACACAAGTGTTTATAGAGGTTCAGCAATTTGCCTACATCCTCTTTGGTGATCCCCTTGAGAAATTTCACTAGTGAAGATAGGTTACAGCTTTGGTTTACAAATGGAAACCCCCTTAGAACACTACCCTCACAATTTGTTTCTCTCACACCCTTGCTCAACACCTTGATACACTTGAGAATTCTCTCCTCTTCTTGACTCACTAGTTCCCAGCTACTTTTCTTCCAACTCTCTCTAACTCTCTTCAAATTTCAGACTTGCTCACTCTTTCCTTTAATACATGAGCCTCTAGACTTGAGAGGAGACCCTTGCTTTGTCTCCCACGTTCTGCCCTTGAAACCTGACATAGAGCACAGGTTAGGCCAGCCACAAGCTATGTATTGATGGTTACTTGTGTAGCCACCCTATATAGAACCATAGGGTAGCTACACCTTGAAACAAGTCTTCCAATGTCCTTCAATGCTACCTGCAACCTCCCAACTGATTTCCAACGTTCTTCTGACTTAGAAGTGACCCCTAGAGTCCTTGCAAGTAGGTAGGAGGCGATAGCCCTTGAAAATGGAGTCCAAAACTCGAGAAATCAGAAACAGCACGTGCTGGGCGACCGGTCGCATGCACTGAGCGACCGGTCGCTTTTGTACAGATCCTCCAGTCTTCGACTCTGCCGGAAAACGACCGGTCGCAAATAGCTGACGACCGGTCGCTAGTCAATCTTAGCTTCAGACTTCGACTCTGCCAGAAAACGACCGGTCGCAAATAGCTGGCGACCGGTCGCTAGTCAACATAGCTTCAGACTTCGACTCTGCCTCGAAACGACCGGTCGCTAATAGCAGGCGACCGGTCGCTAGTCCGAAAGTTTGTATCCTTTATGCGAGCCAATTTTCCAACAATCTCCACATTGGCGAGCCTAAAGCTTCTTGTGGACATTATTGCCTTCCAGGACATCTGTAATGTCTTTGAGAGTCGTCCTGATAACTCTCAAGAACTCCACCTCAATCTTTAGCATGTAACAAGATTGAGCAAGTTCAAACAATGCTTGAACTTTGCTGTTGTGACTGGCTTCGTTAGACAATCTGAAGCGTTCTCATTTGTATGAACCTTCCTTACCATGATGTCTCCATCGTTCACCGAATCTCTTATCCGGTGGTACCGAACATCAATGTGTTTTGATCTTCCGTGGAATGCTTGATTCTTCACTAGGTGTATAGTACTTTGACTATCACTTTGTATCACCACCAAGTCTTGGGCAAACCCGAATTCCTTTGCCAATCTCTTCAGCCACACCGCTTCCTTTGAAGCTTCCGTTAGCGCCATATACTCCGCTTCTGTAGTAGACAAGGCACTAACCGATTGTAACACCGCTCTCCAACTAATCGGTCCTCCACCACAAATGAAGACATATCCTGTGGTGGATCTCCTCTTGTCTAAATCTCCTGCATAATCAGAATCCACATAGCCCGACACACATGCTTTTCCTTGTTGTCTTTCAAACAATATCCCAATCCTCTTGGTGCCCTTCAAGTACCTGAGAATCCACTTCGCTGCTGTCCAATGTTGTTTGCCCGGATTCGCCATGTATCTTGACACAACACTTACGGCTTGGGCTAAGTCGGGGCATGTGCACACCATTGCATACATTAGACACCCTACCAAGCTTGCATATGGAACTTTGCTCATTTCTTCTTTCTCCTCATCCGTAGAAGGACAATCCTGCGCACTTAATTTAAAATGCTCCGCCAAAGGAGTAGACACCGGCTTGCAATCCATCATATTGAACTTTTCTAGTACTTTGGAAATGTACTTACTTTGTGACAGCCATAGCTTGCCTCCATTTCTGTCTCTCCTTATCTCCATACCTAGGATCTTTTGTGCAGAACCAAGATCCTTTATGTCAAACTCCCTTCCAAGCAATGTCTTCAATTCCTGGATTTTTGACATGTCTTTACATGCAATTAGCATGTCATCAACATAAAGAAGCAAAAGGATGAAATTACCATCCTTGAATGCATGAGTGTATACGCAGCAATCTGATTCACATCTTCTATACCCAATCTTCATCATGAAAGAATCGAAGCACTTGTTCCACTGTCTTGGAGATTGCTTCAGCCCATACAAAGACTTCTTCAACCTACAAACCAGATTTTCCTTGCTTGCTTCAATGAACCCTTGAGGTTGGCTCATGTAGATGTCTTCCTCCAAGTCACTATGGAGAAAAGCAGTCTTCACATCCATTTGTTCCACCTCCATGTTCTCTTGAGCTACTAAGGAGAGTAGTAGCCGTATAGAAGTATGTTTCACCACCGGAGAGAAAATTTCGTCATAATCAACTCCCTCCTTTTGCAAGTATCCTTTAGCCACCAATCGAGCTTTGAATATGGTGGCTCCCTTCCCATGCATATCTTCTTTCTTCCTAAACACCCATTTGCAGCCAATAACCTTTCGACCTTTGGGTTTAGGAACTAACTCCCAAACTGAGTTTTGGTGTAGAGATTCCATCTCTTGCATCATAGCTTCCATCCAACTTTCCCGTTCCTTGTTCTCAACAGCCTCTTGGAACGTGGTTGGTTCTTCTTCACTAGCATTCAAAGCATAGTGAACTGCATCCTTGTCCCATCCAAACCTTTGAGGTGGTTTGATGGTTCTCTTGGGCCTGGACCGAGCTATAGATGATGGCTCCAGCTGTTCTTGAGCCTCTTCTTCCTCTTGAGTTTGTTGTTGTTGTTGCCCAGCATCTTCCTCCTCAATGTCGGACTCCACCTCCTCCTGAACGTCTTCAGTTGGCTGCTCTTGTGAAGTATCCCTAAACACGTTCTTGAGTGGAACTTCAATGGTTGTTTCCCTCTCAACAACATCCTCCTTTGCCTCTGAATTCTTGACTTTGTTCATAGGCATGGTCTTCTCATCAAACACAACATCCCTGCTTAGTATCTTCTTGTGGTTCACCGGATCCCATAGCTTGAAGCCCTTCACACCGCTCTCAAATCCGATGAAAATGCATTCAAGAGACTTTGGCTTCAACTTGGATCTTTCATCACTAGGAATAAGTGCGTATGCACTGCATCCAAACACTTTAAGATTAGTATAATCAATTGACTTATTAGACCATACCTCCTCTGCACATTTGAACTCAAGATTTCTTGAAGGCGATCGATTAACCAAATAGGCAGTGTGGTTAACCGACTCCTCCCAAAATGATTCGGGCAATCCCGCATGAATCCTCATACATCTCTCACGCTCCATGAGAGTTCTATTCATCCTTTCCGCAGCTCCATTTTGTTGGGGCGTTTTCTTCACGGTGAAGTGCCTCTTGATGCCTTCATTTCTACAAAACTCAAGGAACTTGCTGTCTTTATATTCACCACCATTGTCACTCCTTAGAATCTTGATTTTTCTTCCGGTTAGGTTCTCCACTTCCGCCTTCCACTCTTTGAATTTGGTGAAGACTTCAGATTTCTCCTTCATGAAGTAGACCCAAATCTTCCTGAAAAAATCATCCAAGAAAGTCACAAAGTAACGAGCTCCACCTTTTGATTTAACCGGTGATGGCCCCCATACATCCGTGTGAATATAATCTAGCACACCCGTGCTTCCCTCCTCTTTGTTTCGTTGCTTGAAAGCTACCTTTGATTGCTTTCCCATGGTACATGATTTGCAGAACTCAAGCTTGCAACTTTGAACACCTTTCAACAACTTTCTGTTGTGTAGTTCCAGCATGCCCCTCTCACTCATATGCCCTAGCCTCAAATGCCAAAGCTGAGTTTCATCCTCCGAGTCCTTGCTTGTGGATACGGCTGCTCCACCTGTAATTGTTGTACCACACAATCTATATAGACAATTAGGTTGAACCTCCCCTTTCATAACCACAAGTGAACCTTTTGAGATTATGAGTTTCCCTCCATTAGCTCTAAATGAATAACCATTCTTATCAAGAGTTCCAAGGGAAATGAGATTCTTACGCAATTTTGGAATGTATCTTACCATTCCAAGCGTCCTAACAACCCCATCATGCATCTTCACCTTGATTGAACCTATGCCTTTGACTCCACAAATTGAGCCATCCCCCATAATAACTTCACCACCTTCTTCTTTCTCATATGTATCAAACCACTCCTTGTTTGAGCACATATGATATGAGCATCCGGAATCCAAAATCCAATCGGAAGAGGAACACCTTGAAGAATTAGCAAATGCATTAGTTTTAACATTGCTATTAACACATAAAAGCTCACCATCACTTTCTGTGACTTCCTCAGCTGTGTTTGCTGCATTCTTTCCTTTGTTCTTCTTCTCCTTCCATATGGGGCAATTCTTTTTCCAATGCTCCTTTGACCCACATTCGAAACAACCTTCTTTTGCCTTGGATTTGGACCTTCCTCTGTTGCCTTTCTTGCCTTCACGCTTCTTTGAACGGCCTCTCTCTCCGGTCTTTGCAACTAGACCTTCGCCTTGAGAGTTTTCTCCCGAACGTTGAGCCATCCTATGGTGTGTCATGATGTCTTGCACCACAGGCTCAAAATCCAGAGTAACCTTCCCGAACATAAGAGTGGTTCGGAAGTGCTTATAGGACGGAGGTAAGGATGTCAACAACATAAGAGCCTTATCCTCCGTACTATAATTAACTTCCATTCTCTGCAAGTCAGCAACACATCTATTGAAACTACTTAAATGTTCCATTAGATTACCTCCCTCCTCCATTTTCAGATTTAGGAGTTCTTCCTTGAGGAAGAGTTTGTTGGACAACGACTTCCCTGCAAACATCTCTTCGAGCTTCTCCTATGTTTGCTTCGCTGTATCCTTCATCACGTTGATGAGCACCTCATTGGAGAGGTAGTTTTCGATGGCTCCTCTAGCTAACTCGTCAAGAACACTCCATTCATCATCTGTCATGCTAGTTGGCTTCTTTTCCTTTCCAACTAACACAACATGGAGATTTTGTTGCGTAAGGGCTGACTTCATCCTTCGTTGCCAAAATGTGAAGTTCTCCTTCCCTGTGAAAGGCTTTAACTCCACCTTCATGCTTGTTGCTTGTGGTTGCTTCAGCTGCTGTGAGCTGCCACCACTCTCAACTTCCTTGTCACTTGCCATCTTCAACACACTAGCACTCCAAAACAAGAACTAGCACAGCTGCCAACACAGCTCTGATACCAGTTGTTGTGAATTAGAACCAACTCACTCCCTTTAGACCTTGTTGTTGATGGACTTTGGACAAGACTCAATGATGGATGAATCTTACACACACACTCAGAAAATAATCAAGCACAAAAGACACAAGTGTTTATAGAGGTTCAGCAATTTGCCTACATCCTCTTTGGTGATCCCCTTGAGAAATTTCACTAGTGAAGATAGGTTACAACTTTGGTTTACAAATGGAAACCCCCTTAGAACACTACCCTCACAATCTGTTTCTCTCACACCCTTGCTCAACACCTTGATACACTTGAGAATTCTCTCCTCTTCTTGACTCACTAGTTCCCAGCTACTTTTCTTCCAACTCTCTCTAACTCTCTTCAAATTTCAGACTTGCTCACTCTTTCCTTTAATACATGAGCCTCTAGACTTGAGAGGAGACCCTTGCTTTGTCTCCCACGTTCTGCCCTTGAAACCTGACATAGAGCACAGGTTAGGCCAGCCACAAGCTATGTATTGATGGTTACTTGTGTAGCCACCCTATATAGAACCATAGGGTAGCTACACCTTGAAACAAGTCTTCCAATGTCCTTCAATGCTACCTGCAACCTCCCAACTGATTTCCAACGTTCTTCTGACTTAGAAGTGACCCCTAGAGTCCTTGCAAGTAGGTAGGAGGCGATAGCCCTTGAAAATGGAGTCCAAAACTCGAGAAATCAGAAACAGCACGTGCTGGGCGACCGGTCGCATGCACTGAGCGACCGGTCGCTTTTGTACAGATCCTCCAGTCTTCGACTCTGCCGGAAAACGACCGGTCGCAAATAGCTGACGACCGGTCGCTAGTCAATCTTAGCTTCAGACTTCGACTCTGCCAGAAAACGACCGGTCGCAAATAGCTGGCGACCGGTCGCTAGTCAACATAGCTTCAGACTTCGACTCTGCCTCGAAACGACCGGTCGCTAATAGCAGGCGACCGGTCGCTAGTCCGAAAGTTTGTATCCTTTATGCAAGCCAATTTTCCAACATATATAACTATATATAAATCCTTTCAAAAATCATGAACATGCTTGGTAATTTAATCAATAAAAATAATGTTATTTCAAACAATGCCCACTCACTCCTAATAATTATAGCCGAGACCCACGACTCACCTTCACAACCTATCAATTGAGTTCCATGCTCAACTATTCCATAACTTCAATTATCAAAATAATATCCAAGAATTCCATAAGAATAAAACAATCTCATAATTGCAACATAATCAAAGTAACTCAAATAACAATCAAGGCATGTTTATAAGGCCGTTCTAGTACTTCTCAAAGGGTGAAACTACCTCGGAAGACTCACGGTCAATCGAGGGGTCAAACGGCCCAAACTTGGTCAACCGTGCCCGCGGGGCCCACGACCTCCGATTTTCAATCCGAAGGCTCCTATGGGTTCAACAAAGTTTACTATACATCTCCATCAAGTTTGGTTTGAAACGGATAGTCGGATCACTCGCGATCGCACAATCGGATCGTTATCGTTTAATGCAAACTTTAAGTCATGGAATCGGAGCATTCGGGGCTCCGATTCACAATCCTAGGGATGTCTAGATCAACATAAATTAAATTGGAGTCGATCCAACGGTCCGAACATATCGAACCCAGATAATGCCTAATATGCGATATCCGATCGACAGTCAAACGATAACCAAAATCATATCCGAGCATACCATCGTGCTCGGGACGACATGGGGATCATTTTAGAACCAAGAGCAAACAGTGCCCATGCGCAGTCACACGCACCAATAGCGCGTGGGTGTCTAGAGAAATTCCGGTGACTGGAAAATCTCAAAATCGTTGGTCAAGACCGATACCTACATGATTAGGACATTAAGTGGAGCAACTTTTGTTCTTGGACCAACCCCAAAAAGTAACCGGAGGTGGCCAGAATCAAGGGCCGAAACCGGCCAAAACTTCTATTGTTTAATTGACAATCAAAACGTAGAAATCAATCCTAAACAACCCAACCATCAGCTAGAACACATTGAAAGGATGAGAAAACATAGCAAGTTCGAAGAAATTGGTGGCCGAAATCGCCAGAATAAGCGATGGAAAATTTGGGTTAAAACCGGCCAATCTTTCACGTTTTTCGGCAATAGGCGGCCGTGGCTGGGGAGGCTATGGGGCGGGGTGAGTAGAGGGGAGCTGGCCGGTCATTTTGGGACTGGTCCCAGCTCCGATGGCGGCTGAAGGTGGCGACGATAGCCACAAAACCAACCAGCCCGACTGTTTGAGGGAGGGGGTGTTGCGTGAAGGAGAAGACCGGAGAGAGAGAGAGAGAGAGAGAGAGAGAGAGTGTGTGTGTGTGTGTGTGTGTGTGTGTGTGTTTTATGATTTTAATAAACCCACTTTGAAATAATTACGATTATCCCACTAAGCTTCTCTTGATTGTAACTTTTTCGTTACAACTCCGAATCGAGCCCACTACATGTTTACGGACTCATCTTGACACGATCTATGTAAAAGCATTGGTCATTTCCCCAAAATCCTTACAGATTAAAAAGTGACCATATTACCCCTACCCGGGGGCAAATTTGTAATTTCATATTTAAATTAATTAAATAATTTAAATGGATAAATATTAAATTAGGGTCAGGGTGTTACAGGTTCCTGCTGGAAGCAAGATGGACACTGCATCTATGCTTGATGAGTTATCTCAAGTTCTTGAGGTCACAGGTGAAGGCACTTGAAAATTTAGGCCAAAAAATTGAGTCCATGAGTAATTCGAATATTCCTCCGACAGGCTTTGCTTTCTCTTTCAACCCCTCTTTTCCCATGCAAACCCATCATCATGTCCTCTCCACAACCCTAATCATATCCACCAACCCCACAGTTGAAAAACTAATCCAAGACCATAAAAGAAGCAATAACCCAAAGTCCTTTCCTTTAATCATTCTCATCATCATCATCATCATTTCATCCCCAATGATTAACTTCCAAAAAAAATAATAATAAAGTAGCAAATTTTATATCCAAGATCCAAATCATTCTCTTCATCATTACATGTAATCCTGAGTTATTAACGCTTCATTCCATGCCATCATAACACCCACCACCCAAGAGCTCCACAAGTAAGACTTTTGGAAATGAAATTCTATTTCCACTACTATTTTTGCTGCTTCCACTATCCATATGTGCATATGCGTGGTGAAGGGAATTTACAGTGGAAGTAGCAAAACAATGATTGGAAAGAGTGTAGCTGCACATGATTTTGCTTTTACACAAAAGGGATTAGCAAATAATAACACCTATGATTAAGATCAAGGGCTAGAAAGCGATTACCACTTTAAGCTTTTGTTGTGTAATTATTTAATCTGTTCTTGTACTTGAAACTCAGCTTTCTTGGAGATCTTTGTATAGTGTAATTTTTTAATGTCATTGTTGGGTAACCAATGCAAGGGACATTCTCTTAAGACTTGTGAATCCTAGTCAGTGGTCCTGTCTCCTTGATTCAACCCAAAGCGTGCACTCGAAAATCACCCCAACCTCATTGCTTAGCACATGTTCTGGTTCTTTTCCTTTGGTCCTTTGGGCAGGTGGGTTTTGTACTTTGCACAAAACCCTTCCTTTTATCAAGAAAACTTGGGTATCCCAAGGATTAATTATGCAAGTAATGATATTCTTCATGATGACGCTGATCGGTTATTCTGGTGATAATGATGTGTGTTTATGAATTTTACGATTTTGGCACCTTTGCAAATGGCTTATAATAGTTTGGATTGTAGGTAAAGTTCCTAAACCAATGGTCAGCACCGTAATTTTATAGTTGCTTTTTAGTTACATAGAGAAAATTTGTGTATGCATTCTTTTATGCACTGCGTTGGATTCTCACATGTTTTGTTTGAAGTGGCTAAATGTGTTTTTCGTGGCTATTGAACAACAAGCCGCGGTGATCCATGTGCCTTTTTATTCAATAAACACGGAAAACACCTTTAACAACCACCTATAAAGGCGCGGGTGATTCGTGGGGAAAAATTAAACTTCGATTTAAAACTACAAATTCTATATTCATACCACTAATGATGTTTTCCTTGATGATGGTGATGATGATAGTGACTGTGTGATGTAAATCTGACTGTAAGGAAGGGAAAATTCGAAAATTCGAAAAGGATTCCAATAAAGAAGATAAAGAGCTGGTCATGCATTTTGTCATGGATATGAGTTGCGGGTTTTATTTGTCTTCGTCTTGTAAGGAATGGAAAAAAGTTGGTTTTGACTGGATAAAAAGATGTTATTGTGGTTGCAGATATTTAGCTAAATTTAGACTTTCTGACGTTCTCAAAGGAGCCCCGATCCCTGGCTTTGGGATTTGTTTTTTGGTTGCTCGAGCTCATATAACCCACTACTAGCAAGTTAGCAACATTGATCATGTCCCCAACTTAACCAATATATTGTTAAATTTCAAAAGGATGGACCCACGACCCACTACTTGTAACATTGATCATGTCCCCAACTTAACCATATGTGTTAGTAGGTGTGGCTTTTTATACAAAACGTCTCGATGTTATTAGTAGTGGAAGCTAGTAGGTGTAGCCATTCATTATATGGGGTATTTGATTTTATTAAATTTCCGATGTGAGACTTCAATATTCTTCAACATATATAATACATTAATTATTATTCAGTTGGCAAATTTTGTGCAGGTCTCAAAATAAAAAAAATTGCGTTGTAGGAACTAATTTGTTAAACAAAGATAGATTGAACAATTAAGTTAAACAGTTGTGATGTAGCTGTTGGTTAAAGAAACAATGACTAAAGATAGATTGAACAATTAAGTTGCTGGAACTTTGTAAAGGAAGAACAAAAGTTTCACAAAACAAAAAGAACATTTAGAGGACGAGTTGAGCAAATTTACATGTATATGAATGCTTTCTTCAACACACAAGATGAAATTTTTCAACACAATTAATTTTAAATTAATAGAGAAGTACTGCTACCTAGCTAAGGGTCTCATCTCAGTGGTGAATTTTACTGGCCTCATTTCAATTGAATCTTCTGATTCAGTGTCTGGGTTTTTTCGAGCCAACTCTACAGCCAAGGCCAAGGCTATTTCAACAGCTTTCCAGACAGAGTTGCTGCCAAAGTTTCCATTTAGCCATGGATCAACTATACTTTTGATGTCCCCTTTCTCAACCATGAAACTAACCCATTGACAAATGTACATTTCCTCATGTATCATTGATGAAACAGGTCGACTTGTGATAATCTCCAACAGCACAATCCCATCACTTTTCTCATTTAACGTGTTTGCTAGGTTGTACCTACAAACCAAACGATGTAACTCAAATCAAGTCTGTGCCTAAGCATCAATTTGTCCTATTTTTCTCATTCTTCTGGTTGCTTATGATTTATTTTATTTAAGTTTTACTTCATTGACAATAATTGGAATTCTAGAGCTGAAGTTTAAACTATAAAAACCGAAAATACTCACTTGGGGTCCAGGTACACATGAGTCCCATCTTCAGCAGAGAAAATTCCAGATAGGCCAAAGTCAGATGGTTTTGTTAGTAAAGACAAAGACAAAACATAGACATCCCTAAATGGCTTGTCTACCACCTTGTTACTTTTCCTTGTTTTCTTCTTCCTTGTTTTAAGGATGGAAACTCTCCATGTTTCCCTCCATGTCTTGTGCATTGTTTGTAACTAATAATCACCTTGTATACTTGTATATCTAACCCTTCACCAAGTAAGTAATTCAATTGGCAGATTTGAATTCTCTGCAAAACCTATCTTGTTCTTCTTGTTCTACATTCTCAACTCTCTCAATTACACTATATTTGGCATGGTATCAGAGCAATCGATTTTGGTTGCCTCTGCATAACCTTGTTCTTGCCTAAACCTCTACCTATCCTTGCCCATAATTTGCTGTTATATTATTCCTACCTCATACTTTGCCTTGCCTCAAAATTGGTCTTGATCACAAGCCCTTTTTGTGCTCTTGTTTGCTGAAGTTTTAAGCTATTTCTTCCTCTACATCCTTTTATATATTTACCTCATGGGTGACACCAACGACTCCATCAACGACTCCACGGGCGACTCCTCTAAAATCGACTCCACCAAGATCGACTCCACAACACCACCACCACCCCGGTCCTCTCATGACTACTCTCCAATTACTCCTGATAAGTTGGATGGGTCCAACTATCCTGCATGGTCTCGTAGTGTTCGCTTGGCCATCACTGCTCGTCGTATGGCTGGTTTCATTAATGGTAAAAAGATTGCCCCTGCCATTGATGATCCTAGCTATGAAGCTTGGGATGAAGACAACTGTTTGGTGCAGTCATGGCTCCTCAACTCCATGACCAAAAATGTACGTGCCTTATTTGATCACTGCTCAACGGCTTATGCGGTGTGGGACGCAGCTCGGAAGACATATACTGTCACACAGAATAGCTCCAAGTTGTACCAACTCCGTCGTCAGTCAGTCACCACCTCTCAAAGTGGTGAACCTGTGAATGTATTCTACGAAAAATTACACATAATATGGCAGGAAATTGACAGCCTCCGTCCCTGCAAACATACCAATCCCGATGATGTGGCTCTTCACCAACAAGCACTTGAGGTGGAACGTGTGTACGATTTTTTGGGAGGACTCGATCCCAACTTTGATTCCGTTCGTAGTCGGATTCTTGCCATGAATCCGCTTCCAGCAGTCATTGAAGCTTATGCACTAGTGGTAGAAGAAGATAATCGCCAATCTTCCATGCTTGGCGGTGGTAGTGCAATGGCGGTCAAGCCATATCGGCCACCACACCGTACGTCCTCCGGACTTCCCCCCCGGGGTCCCAAAACTGACGATGCAAAGGGAACTCAGAAGTGCACTCATTGTGGTGGTGATCATGTTGTTGAGAAGTGCTTCAAGCTTCATGGTTATCCTGAGTGGTGGGATGCTTTCAAATCCCGCAACAAAACACCCAAGGCAGCATGTGTTATAACTACCGATGCCTCTCCATCTTCCACCCTACTCTCCGACTCCGAATCAGGTACACGACCCACTACATGGATAATTGACACAGGTGCCACTGATCATATGACTTTTGACTCTACTATGTTTTCCACAATATCTTCTAAGTCTCGTCATCCTTACATCACTAGTGCCAATGGAGTCCCCTCTAATGTTGCTGGTGAAGGAACTATATCACTTTCCCCTTCCTTATCTTTATCTCATACACTACTTGTTCCCTCCATCAATTGCAATTTGCTGTCTGTTGGAAAATTACTTGACTCACATAACTGTTATGCCACATTCTATCCTTCCCATTGTCTTTTTCAGGACCTCACGACTCACGCGACGATTGGGCATGGTAAACGAAGAGGGGGGTTGTATTCCTTGACGGTCTCTTCACCACCAAGGGCAGCTCATACTCAAGGTTCCAGCTCACAAGCTCGCAATCAACATCAGATTTGGCTTTGGCATCGTCGTCTAGGACATCCGTCCTTTGGCTATCTTCAACGGTTGTTTCCGTCTTTGTTTCGTGGCCTAGATCATTCTCAGTTTCAGTGTGAAACCTGTGTATTGGCCAAAAGCCATCGAACTGTTTTTCCCTTAAGTGATAATAAAACGGAATTCCCTTTTGATTTGGTTGACTCTGATGTTTGGGGTCCTGCTAAAGTTTCTTCCAATGGCAAAAGATGGTTTATTACATTTATTGATGATTGTACTCGCATGACTTGGGTATATTTACTAGCTCATAAAAGTGACGTTTCCACTGCAATCCGTGAATTTCATGCTATGATTACCACACAGTTCCAAGCCTCCATCAAAGTATTCCGGTCTGATAATGGTGGGGAATATGTGAACAATGTCTTGGCACATTTCTTTCGAGACCAAGGCATCATTCATCAAACCTCCACATCTTTCACTCCGCAACAAAATGGTGTCGCAGAGCGAAAGAATCGACAATTACTTGAGGTTACTCGTGCTTACATGCTGGATAAATCGGTCCCTCACTACTTATGGGGACATGCCCTTCTTTCTGCAGTATATGTAATTAATCGAGTGCCGAGTAGTGTTTTGAAGTTTGAAACTCCACTGAACACCTTGGCTCGTCATGTCTCTCTTCCTACAGTCCTCAAGCTGCCTCCTCACATATTTGGTTGTGTTGTATATGCTCATGTTCCATCTCATCAAAGAAGTAAGCTGGACCCTTGTGCCATTCGATGTGTGTTCGTTGGGTATGGATCAACTCAAAAAGGATACAAGTGTTACCATCCTCCTACTCGTAAGCTCTTTGTCACTATGGATGCCACATTTCATGAAGATTTATCCTACTTTGAAGCTGCTATGCCCCCTTCTCTTCAGGGGGAGAGAAGGAATGAAGAGAAGGAAGAAAAAATCCAAGTATGTGCAAATCCGACCGGTCGCAACCCAGAAGCGACCGGTCGCTTTCCTGAAACGACCGGTCGCACTGACCACAGCGACCGGTCGCCTTGCTCCAGCGGTGATGAAAATCGACTCTGTGACAAAGCGACCGGTCGTAATCCAGAAACGACCGGTCGCACTGACCCCAGCGACCGGTCGCCTTGCTCCAGCGATGATGAGGATCGACTCTGTGACAAAACGACTGGTCGTAATACAGAAGCGACCGGTCGTCCAGACTCCAGGGAGGAAAATCAAATCTGTGACAAAACGACCGGTCGCTCAGAATCCAGCGACCGGTCGCCAAGCACTAGTGAACTTCAAAATTTGGGCAGCGATGAAGGTATTGGAAAATTGTCGTTCTTATTTGGTGAAGATCCCGGAGGAGACAATTCAAATGGTTGCTGCAATCAACAACAAAATACAACCCTTTCTTCTCAACCATCGGACCAGTCGTCTCGTGATGAGGAAACACTTGAGGTAATTCCCGAAGCACCTAATGCTATACCATACACTCTCCCACCTAGGACCACTAGAGGAAAACCCAAACCTCAATATTGTCCTGACCTTACTGCCAAATCTAAATATCCCATTACTAACCATGTTTCAACTCATAGATTGTCAAAGTCATATGCATCATTTGTCAATCAATTATCTACTGTATGTGTTCCAAATAAGTGGCAGGATGCTATAACAGATTCCAGATGGGCTGAAGCAATGGCAATTGAAATGGAAGCTCTGGAAAAGAATTCTACATGGGAAATGGTCCAGTTGCCACAAGGGAAGAAACCAGTTGGATGTCGGTGGATATACACCATTAAATACAAAGCTGATGGATCCATAGATCGATACAAAGCTTGATTAGTGGCCAAAGGGTATACACAAACATATGGAATTGACTACCAAGAGACATTTGCACCTGTTGCCAAGATCAATACCGTACGTGTTCTCATGTCATTGGCTGCAAACCTTGATTGGCCACTATTGCAGTATGATGTAAAGAATGCATTTCTTCACGGGGAATTGCAAGAAGAAGTGTATATGGAACCACCACCAGGGACCTCCATGGCACTTGGTCCCAACACCGTGTGCAAGCTGAGAAAATCATTATATGGGCTAAAGCAGTCACCACGAGCCTGGTTTGGAAAATTCACAGATTCTATGAAGCGCTTTGGGTACACTCAGAGCCACTCGGATCACACTTTATTCTTAAAGCGTCGTGGTGACAAACTTACGGCCCTTATCATCTATGTTGATGATATGGTGGTTACCGGTAATGACAATGAAGAAATGAAGAATCTGCAGAAGCTCCTTGCTAGTAAATTTGAGATGAGGGAATTAGGTGAGTTACAATATTTTCTTGGCATAGAAGTTGCTAGATCAACACATGGCATATTTCTATCCCAACGAAAATATGTGTTAGACTTGTTAACAGAAACTGGAATGCTTGATTGTAAGCCAGCTGACACACCTATTGAGCAGAACCACAAGTTAGGGATGTATCCAGACCAAGTACCCACTGACAAAGAAAGGTATCAAAGATTGGTTGGGCGACTGATTTATCTATCACACACACGCCCCGACATAGCTTATGCTGTGAGTATGGTGAGTCAGTTTATGCATCAACCAAGTGAGGCACACATGAATGCAGTAACTCGGATCATGAGGTACTTGAAGGCTGCCCCTGCCAAGGGGTTGATATTCTCCAAACATACACATATGAACCCAGAAGGATACACAGATGCGGATTGGGCAGGATCCATCACAGATAGACGTTCTACTTCTGGATACTTTACATTTGTGGGGGGCAACTTAGTCACTTGGAAAAGTAAGAAGCAAAAAGTTGTGGCTAGATCAAGTGCTGAAGCAGAATTTAGGGGAATGGCTAAAGGAGTTTGTGAATTGCTCTGGTTACGGAGATTACTGAAGGATCTTAGAATTAAACCATTGAAAGCTACAAACTTGTACTGCGACAATAAATCAGCTATCGAGATAGCACATAACCCAGTACAACACGACCGTACCAAACATGTGGAAGTCGACCGACACTTCATCAAAGAGAAACTAGAAAGGGGTATAATCAAGTTTCCATTTGTAAACTCGGAAAACCAACTTGCTGACATCCTGACGAAGGCCGTATCAAGTAAAGTTTTCCATGACTCACTGGACAAGTTGGGCATGCGTGATATCTTTGCACCAACTTGAGGGGGAGTGTTAGTAAAGACAAAGACAAAACATAGACATCCCTAAATGGCTTGTCTACCACCTTGTTACTTTTCCTTGTTTTCTTCTTCCTTGTTTTAAGGATGGAAACTCTCCATGTTTCCCTCCATGTCTTGTGCATTGTTTGTAACTAATAATCACCTTGTATACTTGTATATCTAACCCTTCACCAAGTAAGTAATTCAATTGGCAGATTTGAATTCTCTGCAAAACCTATCTTGTTCTTCTTGTTCTACATTCTCAACTCTCTCAATTACACTATATTTGGCAGGTTTGGCTTGAAAGTTTTCATTCAACAAGATATTTGTAGATTTCACATCTCTGTGGATTATAGGACGTTTGCAACAATAGTGAAGATACTCCAATCCTACATTTCAAAATTTTCACAACACATATCACACAAGATAAAAAATATATGGAAGTATGAAGGGATTGTGAAATTTTTACTTGCCGACCATGCGCTGCGTCCATTGCAATTGGAAGTCTGCCTGCCCAACTCAATATATTTGAACTGTTATCTGCATGTGTACATAATAAATCAGTCTTTTCCCTTCGTGCTTGTAACTAAGGGAACATCAAATCATGTGGTGATGTGAAAAAAATTTCTGTTGAATCACATTTTACTCTTCACTCATTCTCTTAAATGTGAAAAAAATTTCACCAGTATCTACTCAATCAGTCTTTTCCCTTCTTTTAGTCAAATATAAGGATATATGGGAATTTCTGATATATTTCTTCTCTCAAAGGAGGTGTATATATAGTGTACAATGCCGAGAGCCACATAAAACACTTCAAAAGTGTCATGATCCTCCACAAAGCCGACGACGCGTTAATGTGCAAGGTGTTTGTGATGACCCTGCGGGGAGCAGCTCAGGACTGGTTCCTCACCCTACCATCTGGGTCGATCAGCAGCTTCAAGGAGTTGACATACGTCTTCGCGAAAGAATACACGTCTTACCGGACAATCAAGAAGAACCCCGACCACCTGTTCAACCTACGCAAGAAGTCCGACGAATCCCTTCGAGATTACATCAAGAGATTCAAAGCAGAAAAGGCCAACATCGTAGGATGTGACGACCGGATCGCGTCCTCTGCTTTCAAGAAAGGCCTTCCAGCTGAACACGACTTATACCGCGAGCTGACTATAGCTCCCAGCCAGACTCTAGCAGAGGTCTTCGCAACCGCGAAACGTTATGCGCTCTGGGATGACGATCGAATCGCCGCAAAGAAGTCTACTAAGCAGGAAGATCAACCAACCAAGAGGGCAGGCCAAAAGAACGACGGGTTCGGCAACAAAAACAAGGACAAGCACAGGTCACACCCAAAGGAGGGCGCCACGGTAGGAGAGAACTACACTAAGTTCTCCATCCCCATAAACCAGATCTTGGCCCAAGTGAAGGACAAACCTTGGGTAAGAAGGCCGCCACCCTTGAAGGGAGATCCGGACAAAAGGGATACCAGAAAATACTGCGCCTTCCATGGGGCGCACGGGCACACCACAAACAACTGCTTTGCTTGGAAAACGCACCTTGAAGAACTCGTGAGAGAAGGTCACTGCACGGAATTCATTGCGAAGCAGGCCATCCAGCGGATTGAGGATCGCGACATCGCCAAGGAGCCACCTCAGAAAGTCATAAGGATTAACACGATCCTAGACGACTCCGAAGAGTCTGGGCTGACCAGCAAAGAGAAGAAGAGGAAGATCAAGCAGGCCACGGTGGTCTCCCAAGTCTCGACTGACCTTCCACCGGCGGAAGACGACCCAGTGATCGGCTTCCAGAAGAAAGATTTGATTGGCCTCGACATGCCACACAACGACGCCCTTGTCATTAGCATTCAAATCGCTCAGGCCATGGTCGACCGAATCCATGTAGACGAAGGCAGCGCAGCCAATATCCTGCAGTTGACTGTCATCCAACAGATGGGCTTGGAAGCAAAGATCAACAAATCAGCCAGGTCGCTGACTGGCTTCAATGGCTCAACGACGGTTACCATGGGCACCATAGATCTCGACGTCTACTCCCCACCTGTAATCAGCTCACAAACATTCATGATTATTGACGAAGTCTCACCCTACAATGGCATCCTGGGCAGACCATGGATTGGTAAGATCAACGCCATCACCTCCGCCACTCATCAGAAAATCCGCTACCCAATTCCTGGGGGCGGTGTTGGCCAGATCAACAGCGACCAGGCAATGGCGAGGAAATGCTCAGCTCAAGGGCTGAAGAAAAGCAAGCCAACACAGTTCCTCCCTGTGAATCAAGCAGACCTGGAGGGAGCAGAACAGCCAGACCCCGTTCCTAGCAACCGAGCAAGCCAAAAGGGGAAGGGGATAGCTATCCCCTTATAGCAATCAAAGCATCAGGACCAAGTCGAGGAAATCCGTCCGGAGGTCTCCCCTGAAGAAGGATGGAAACCCGAAGAGGACGTGGAGCTAATACCCTTGGATCCTGACCAGCCAGACAGAAAAGCGAGGATCGGCTCGCGCCTAAGCCCAGATGAGAAGGCGGAGCTGACCACCTTCCTCCATAACAACAAGGACATGTTTGCATGGTCGCCGTCAGACATGCCAGGCATCGACCCAAACATCATCTGCCATCGACTCCACGTCAACCCTGCCAGCAAGCCAATGGCGCAGAAGAGACGCAACTTCGCTCCAGAGCGGGTCGCAATCATTGAAGCCGAGATCGACAAACTTTTAGCAGCCGGCTTCATTGAAGAGGTCTCCTACTCGGAGTGGTTGGCCAATGTTGTTCTGGTGGCGAAACAAGAGAAGGGCAAATGGAGAGTTTGCGTCGACTACACTGACCTCAACAAGGTATGTCCTAAAGACAACTTCCCACTGCCGAGAATCGATCAACTCGTGGATTCCACCTCCGGCAATCAGCTGCTCAGCTTCATGGACGCCTACTCCGGCTACAATCAAATCATGATGCACGAGGATGACAAGGTGAAAACTTCTTTCATCATCAAGAGAGGGACCTACTGCTACAAGGTCATGCCCTTTGGACTAAAGAACGCCGGAGCAACATACCAAAGGCTCGTGAATAAAATCTTCAAGGAGCAGATCGGCAAGACTATGGAAGTCTACGTGGATGACATGCTGGTCAAAGCCCCAAAACGTGCAGATCACATCAAAAACCTCACCGAGGCATTCAGCTTGCTACGCCAGTACCGCATGAAGTTGAACCCAAGTAAATGCACGTTTGGTGTATCCTCCGGTCGATTCTTGGGATACCTAGTCACGCAACGAGGTATCGAGGCACACCCACAACAAATCAAGGCCATTCTCGAGATGAAGTCACCTTCCACAATGAAGCAAATACAAAGTCTGACGGGCAGAGCAGCAGCCCTCAACTGATTCCTCTCGAGATCTACCGACAAGTGCAGACCATTTTTCAAAGCTTTGAAAAAAGGACAAAGAGACAAGTGGGATGAGGAGTGCGAAGTAGCTTTTCAGAATTTGAAGACTTACCTCACTTCACCTCTCCTGCTCTTAAAACCAGTCCCAGGCGAGAACTTGTTCGTATACCTGGCAGTGTCCAACTCGGCCGTTAGCTCAGCTCTCATTCGAGAAGAACTAGGGGCCCAACATCCGGTATTCTACACATCAAAAGCTCTCCTCGATGCAGAGACTCGCTACCCGAAATTGGAAAAACTTATTTTGGCCCATGTAGTTTCCGCGAGAAAGTTACGACCCTACTACCAAGCTCACCGAGTCATCGTCATGACCGACTTTCCTTTGAGATCAATACTTCACAGCCCTGACGCTTCCCAGCGACTCATGAAATGGGCTATAGAACTAAGCCAGTATGACCTCCTCTACCGGCCAAAAACTGCAATAAAAGCCCAAGCTCTAGCAGACTTTGTGGCAGAATTCACCTCACCAGCCGAAGAAGAGAAGTTGGTCAACAATAAGAAGGAAAAATCAAAAGCAGATGGCACCTCCGATGAACCTGACGAACCCACAGACATGTGGCAATTGCGCATAGACGGAGCGTCGAACCAAAAAGGAGCGGGAACAGGCGTCGTCATCATCACCCCGGATGGGACCCTATTAGAGCAAGCCATCACGCTTGGCTTCCCAGCCTCGAACAACGAGGCAGAATACGAGGCATTGCTCGCTGGCCTGCGCTTGGCAAAGGAGTTAGCAATAAAGAAGCTAGCCATCTACTCAGATTCCCAGTTGATCATAAATCAAGCGTCAGGTGAATACATGGCGAAGCACCCAAGGATGATCTTGTACCTTGACAAAGTCCAAAAGCTATTGAAGGCGTTTCCTACATTCACCATCCAACAGGTGCCTCAAGCAGAGAACGCGCATGCAGATACCCTGGCAAGCCTAGGGTTCGCAATGGATACCCAATTCAGACGCTCCATCCCAGTCGAACACTTAGACTGACCAAGCATTGAAGAAATAGAGCCAATCGACGCAATGCAGATTGACGAGGACCCCAGCTGGCAGGACCCCATCATCGACTACCTGAGGAATGGAAATCTACCAAAGGACAAGTCCGAAGCCAGAAAAGTCCAGCAGAAAGTCGCGAGATACTACATGCACGGCAACAAGCTCATCCGCATATCATACTCCGGCCCTCATCTTACCTGCATAAAGTACCCTCAAACACTCGAGATCCTTTGCAAAATTCACGACGACGAGTGTGGCAACCACTCTGGGGGCAGATCACTAGCCCAGAAGGCTCTAAACGTAGGCTACTTCTGGCCTACCATGCGCCACGACTCCACTGAATATGTCAAGAAATGCGATCGCTGCCAGCGATACAAGCCAATTCCTAACCTGCCTGCCGAAGTCTACCATCCACAAAACAGTCCATGGCCATTCATGCAATGGGCCATTGACTTAGTGGGTCCTCTGCCGCCGGCGCCCGCCAAAAAGGACATAATGATCGTTGCCACTGACTACTTTACTAAATGGATCGAGGCCGAGGCTCTATCATCTACTAAAGAAGCCGATGTGGAGCGATTCATCTGGAGAAACATCATCTGCCGGTTTGGCTGTCCACAGTCACTGGTGACTGACAATGGCTCACAATTCATCGGCAAGCACATCACCGCCTTCTTCGCAAAATACAAGATCAAGCAACACCTGTCCACCCCGAGGTATCCACAAGGAAATGGACAGGCTGAGGCATCCAACAAAGTCATATTAGACTGCTTGAAGAAAAGGCTAGAAGGCGCCGAAGGGAAATGGGTGGATGAACTCCCAGGAGTACTGTGGGCTTATCGCACCACCAAACGAAGATCGACTGGCGAAACCCCATTTTCCCTCGCCTATGGGACGGAAGCGATCATCCATCCTCACATCACTGTCCCCACCATAAGCCTTGAGGTAGGCAGTGTTGATCAGAACTCCGAGCAGATGAAGCTCAACCTCGACTTTCTTGAGGGCGAACGAGAGAAGTCTATTGTCCGAGTCGCCTCCTATCAGCAACAGTTGAAGTCTTACTACGACAAAAGAGCCAAGGTCATACAGTTTCAACCAGGCGATCTCGTGCTCAGAAAGGCTTTCATCACTGCACCAAGGCAAGGGTCCAAAAAGATGAATCCTCACTGGGAGGGCCCTTATGTAGTCAGTCGGTCCGGGGGCAGGGGGAGCTACACCCTAGACACCATGGAAGGGACGGAAATTCCACGACAGTTGAACACTTACCATCTCCGAAAGTATTATCCATGACATTTCCTCCTCAGTCTCAAGCAGATGACTGAGCCATGCACACCTCTAAAGAAGAGAAGCAACTGCTAGAAGATTCTGGTTTTTGTATCAAGTTATTTCCATTCTCGAATAAAGCACTGTAACCTTATAAACATCAATATAAGTTCAGTTTCTCATTCTAGAATGTCTTATCTGCGTACTCATTCCAGAACATCTCTATATAAGTTGCCCATAAGTAGCGTCCTTCGGGAGACGCAGGGCGACGACTAAAGCGTCCTTCGGGAGACGCAGCCCATAAGAAGCATCCTAAGGGAGACGCAGGGTGCGCCATGAATTTCCTAAGGGAGGTATCCAGGTTCCTATCCGTTTCCTAAGGGAGGCAGGATAGTCACACAGTTGCCCATAAGCAGCGTCCTTCGGGAGACGCAGGGCGACGACCAAAGCGTCCTCCGGGAGACGCAGCCCATAAGACGCGTCCTAAGGGAGACGCAGGGTGCGCTAGGAATTTCCTAAGGGAGGTATCCAGGTTCCTATCCGTTTCCTAAGGGAGGCAGGATAGTCACACAGTCGCCCATAAGCAGCGTCCTTCGGGAGATGCAGGGCGACGAGCAAAGCGTCCTTCGGGAGACGCAGCCCATAAGAAGCATCCTAAGGGAGACACAGGGTTCGCCATGAATTTCCTAAGGGAGGTATCCAGGTTCCTATCCGTTTCCTAAGGGGGGCAGGATAGTCACACAGTTGCCCATAAGCAGCGTCCTTCGAGAGACGCAGGGCGACGACCAAAGCGTCCTTCGGGAGACGCAGCCCATAAGAAGCGTCCTAAGGGAGACGCAGGGTTCGCCAGGAATTTACCTACAACGACTAAAACATCCTACGGGATGCGCAGAACACGCCCGGAGTCCCTCAAGGGGGACCCTGGCCCTCGCCTATTTCCTGAGGGAAAACATCATACAGGATATGCAAAACATGCCCGGAGTCCCTCAAGGGGGACCCTGGCACTTACCAAGTTCAACAAAAAGAAGATGGTCAGACAAGACCAATTATTCTAAATAAGAAAGCAGACTACAAGGTGAAAAGAAATAAAGGAGTCTTCATTTACTCTGAGACGCCAGCATGAGATCCTTGATCTACAGCCTCTTCAGCGTCCGCCTGATCAGCCACGTTCTCAGCAACTCCACCTGCTTGGTCCGCGACGTCTGCCACTATCTCATATGCTACATCCTCCTCTGCTTCACCTGCTCTTCAACTACCGCTTCTTCGGCCGCCTACTCTTCAACTCCTTCCATGTTCACAGCATTAACCTGCTCACTTTGCACATGGAGCAAGTCAGAACAGAGCATCTCGATATCTCCATCTCCAATGGCATAGAAGGGATCATTTCCATTTGAACAGTCTAAGTAGCCCAACTTGTACGCATTCATGGTAGCTTAGAACCTGGACTTCTCAACAGACTTATGATATGCGCCAAATCTAGCCCAAAGCTTGTCATGACTAAAGGAGATGTCAGCATTCTTGTGCTCAAGACGGAAGTAGGCATCTTTTCGACTAACCAAGTCAGCAACAGAAGAGGGGGCAACAACAGACGAGTTTCGGATAGTTTCAGCAACAAGAACTACTCCTTTTTGAAGCAGATGAAATGTTGCTTCATTTTGTTTTTCCAAGGAAAGACTCGAGAATGTGCCAAGATCGCCGGCCTGACGGATGTGATCGACCAACTCAACACAGGAGGCCGAGTTTGATAGGAAGTTCGTCTTGAGCAGATCAGACATGCATGCATCCCCTGCAGGGCTAGACTTGTTCGCCTTGGGATCAACCGCCGACGCTGAAGAAGAACCCTTCGCCTAGGCAGATGACTCTCTCATCTTCTTAGCCATCGCCAACCTCACCTCCAAAAGAGTCAATGATACTGAATCAACTCCACGCTTGACTGCCTGTGACTCAACAGCTAGATCATGAGCAGACCTCCCGCTCCGATCTCCATCTTTTGACAGATGCAGACGACTCGAACTTCGAGGAGGAATGTCTGCATCTATTTGACGCTCGGCAGAACAAGATTGGGCACGAGCTGCTTCATGAAGCAGATCATGGTTTTCAAGATTGTCAGCAGGAGGCTCGGGCAGAACACCCCGAACATCGCACATGCCACCAACCTTCGTACTATATGCGTCCATGAAATGTTTGGCCCTGGCAGATGATGACGGAGCAGACCCCATTGGAGTCTTCTCAGCATAAGGGAACCTTGGCTTCTTCCTCAATGGAGACACATTCTCTGCTTGCGAATGAGTAGCTTCATCTCTTGAAGACTTGGCAGTAGCCTTTCTCTTTGGGGGAGATTCAGCAGAACACTTCTCCTACCCAGCTGGCAGATCATCATAGTCTGGACCATTTAGCTTCCATGTCTCAACATCCTGGGCAGGGGGCAGACCACCGACTTTCTCCCAATACTTGCCCAACTGATGACGCCCGCAACGCATAGGCAGTGGCTGGTCCACATGCGCACCTGCTCCACCACAGCTGCTGCCCACTGACAGCCGTCACCTGTCACGACGACATCTAGTCGGGCTGTCCCTAGCTGATCCTCGAAGCACAAAAGAAGAAAAAGAAATACACGTGCTCGACTTACCTTGGGATGCACGACGACTCCTCTCTTCGACAAGCAATACAAATTCTCCAAGATCTCTCTCAAGCTAGAAAGTAGAGAAGTTAAGTTTGCAATGTGAAGAAGAGTGAAGAGAAGCCCTGCATTTACACATGTTCGGCATCCTAGGTCAAGAAAGAATCGCAAGCCCATTCCTACTGGGAACCGAACTCCAAGTGCAAGTCATATACTTCCTCCACTCAGGAGCCCAAATCCAAGAAGGAAGCCCAGTTACAGCTGGACAGCCCAACAGATGATTTACATCTCCCACATGCCACCACGCGCCATGCAGAAGCTGGGGGGCATTTGTGGGAACCGAATTAATTCGTAACCCTAGGTCAAATAATTCATTCCATTTGGGGATTATTTGACCTAATTGGGAATTATTCAATTTAATTGGGGATTACCCAATTAAATAGAATGTTACTTAATTAGGTTGAGGATTGATTTGATTCCTACGAATATTCTCAATTAATGGAGGAGTTACCTAATTAAATTAGGTATTGATTTGATTGCTACCCTGATTAGGGATTTGATTTAAATCAAATAAATCAAATCCCTAATTAGTCAAATCTCGCCAAATTGGGGAGGAATAATTCCCTTCCATTTACGGAATTATTCCTCTGAAACCCTAGCCCCCGAGACCTCTATAAAAGGATGGCCACACACAAGGGTTGAGGTACGTCTAAACTCCTATTGAAACTCTGCAAAAATTATCTCTCAGAAACCCTAGCCGCCACTTTCTCTCTCCCTTTTTACACAAGGCTCCGGCCACCCGGCTTTTACCACACATACATATTCCCATACCCTATTTTAGCCATCGTTTCTCTTCAGATCGATTGAACTGACTTAGGCATCGAAGGGCCTTTGGCCAACACCCCCCGGGTGTGGTCCTCTTATTGTTATTCGTTTTGCAGGGAGAAAGAGAGGTGGAGAAGACGAAGGAATCTTTAGACGAATATTCCCGTGGGAGGAAATTGGCTCCCACAATAATGATAATATATCATGATACAGATACAAATCCAAATACCATACCGGTACATTTTTTACAATTACATAGTTGCAGAGCCTTACTGAAGACCCCCACAACCACAAAGCTTCAACACAAGATGATATAACAAATACAATTACAAAAGCATTGGACAATGAATGAAGCTTAAAACAGAGGAAATGGAAAATGAAAACTACTCCGCTTTCGAAATTCACCTTCTGGACACAAAGAATTACCTTGCAAAAGGACTGAGTTCAGTAGTCACATTCATAGAGTACACAACTGAATCTGTTGATTCAGTCACACGGCTCACGTTGGTTCGAGCCAACTCTGCTGCCAAACACTCCTTCAACCCTGTCACTACCGCACTCATGTTTGGCCTTCTGGTGGATGTTTCAGACACACACTCCATTGCTAGTTCAACAGCCTTCCAGGCAGAGTTAATTTCGTAATCTCCACGTAACCTCGGATCAACGATAGTTTTGATATCCCCTTTAGCAAGCATGGAGCTAACCCATTGACTGACATGAACTTTCTCTTGTGTTCTAGATATCGCATGGCGGCTAGTGATGATCTCCAACAGCACAACTCCGAAGCTATAAACATCACTTTTCTCATTCAGCCATCCTGTTGTGTGGTACCTGCAAGCCAAATATGACTCACGTGTAAAGTTGCCATTCTTCTATATAAAGTTCCACATTGCCTTAAAGAAAATTGAAAACCATGCATAAATAAATGACACAGAGACTTCTTACTCAGGGTCAAGGTATCCAGGGGTGCCAGCTACAGCTGTGGACATATGAGTGCCTCCATCAGTTGGGAAAATTCTGGACAGGCCAAAGTCAGCTAATTTTGCTTGGAAATTTTCAGCCAACAAAATATTTGTTGCCTTCACATCTCTATGGACAATAGGCGGCTTACAACCGTTGTGGAGGTACTCCAATCCTACATTTCAAATCCATTGTTTTGTTACTGCAAACAAAATAGGAAAGCATTGAATAGATTTTGATTGCCCAAAGTCTCCACTAGCTAACCTTGTGCTGCATCTGTTGCTATTTGAAGTCTACCTTCCCAAGTCAACACGTTTGCATTACTGTCCTCACCTATACAATTAAGTGTCAAAACCCAGTTTATTTTTTGTTTAATATTTGTTTCAAAGTAGGTCGAGTCCCAATTTAATTGAGATCCCTACCTAGAAGATGTGATTCCAAATCTCCTTGGGCCATAAATTCATAGATGAGTGCCATGTTGGTTCCTTCATTGCAGTATCCAACAAGGCTAGTCAAGTTTCTATGATGAACTCTGATAAGAAGTTTGACCTGCAAGTTAAGCTTCAAAGTCATATTTTGGTCCTAAAAATATAAATGAGGTCATTATAATTTTATCCATGAGTTCTTAGAGTACATGCCTCTGCTTGAAATTGTTGGTATCCTTGACCTGATGTTGGAGAAAGCATCTTCACAGCTACTTGAGTATCATCAACATAACCATGGTAAACTTTTCCGAATCCACCTCTCCCAAGTACTTTTGTCTGAAAGTTATTTGTGATCCTCAGGACGTCTGAGTATGTGAATTGGCGTTTTTTGGACTCGAATGAATCAACTTGATTATTGGGTTGTTGTGGAACTGCAGAAATAGATCGTCAGGAGTTTCATAAGCATAGGAATACAATTTCTCTGTGTTTACTTCAGAACATGTATTCTTGATAACCAAATTTTCAATCGTTTAGTCTTAAACTTTATAGTTTACCTCCTTGTTTTCTTCCTCTTTTCAGGCCCATGAATATAGCCACTGCTGCTACCACAAGAATAGAAAACCCACCAATTGATGCTATTATTGGAATTACTATATTTTTCTTCTTCTTCTCCTTTTTGCATGAAATTGATGCACATAGGTCTGCATTTTCTCCCACGCTATCATCAACAAGGTTGATGATCAATAGTCAGTCATGGAAATTGGAATTGTAGCCAACAACATAATAGTCAATGTGGCATGAATAGGTCTAGTAACTCCTACAGATTTTTATACTTCTTTTCGATAAAAGAACAGAAGATTGTAATGGAAATGAAAAAAGAAACTACTATGGCCAGAAGCAGACCTCAATGATAGTGAACCACTTGTTGATCTTTGAATAAGGTCAGCTGGAACGGAACCATTGAGCTTGTTTCTTTCCAGGTTACTGCAAAGGAATAGAAAATTTATTGATCCCCTGCTTTCCTAATTTATCAACAGCTTTGCAGTCAAGGTACTTACAGGACTTTCAGGTTTGGCAATTTAGACAAAAATTCGGGTACTGCTCCAGTCAAGCTATTGTTTGATAAATCCCTGAGTTAAGCAATATGCATAGATTTAGTGCTGATGACCAGATCATGAGGAAACTATATGTATATACCTTGCTAACTTGTTGAGCTTCTGATCGTGAGATACTTACAGAGATTGTAACATGGCAAGATTGGATATATATGAAGTTATCTCCCCAGTCAATCCACTCGAGGACAGGTCCCTATATTCAAAGTTCAATAAATTCATTCATGATGTTGAGGAAAAGAAAAACCAAAAAGAAAGCAGGCATAGACTTACATGGATATGATTCTAGGGGATCCGCTGTAGCTACAGTTAAGACCTTCCCACATGTAGCCTTGGGGAGTACATGGGTCTCCCTGCCAATCTTTGTCCACTCCATATGTTGACTTTACGTTTATGATGGCAGCCACTATTTTTTATCACAAGCAAATTCATACAGCAGTCAATTTAATCATGCAATACTTGAATACTGAAAATAAATTGACAAAAAAGATTTTGAAATGATCATACCATCATCTCCATCGGTTTCTGGTTGAGATAAATCGATCAATGTGTAGATCTCCATGGCATTGAGGATTGGTGGGAGAGTTGAATTCTCAGTTTGAACAAGTGAAAAACTATAGTTGCCTCCAGTTAAGGATGAGGGACTGAACACAGTGATTGTGGACAAGTACTTTGGAACAAAAGGTCCAAACCAATAATCTCCATTCAGAGTGATATTGAATGCTCTGGACTGGTTGGCTTCAAGCTGCTGGAGTTCAGCAAAGTGCAGGTACACATAGTATGCAGTCGATGTATCCGGGGATTCCCAGCTGAAGTCCATGGAAGCACTGGCATCAATCGGCGTGCTGGCAGTTCTCATTGCTATAGATGGTGCTTGGTAGTCATTGTGACTTTGAGCATCTACGGTAAGCGAGGTAGTTAACTGTGTCCACTTATTGAAGGTGTAAGGTACCCAAATCCGATCCAAAGCATCATAATCATACCTTAAGTAATAGTACCACTTGTTATCAGTAGCTAGAAAATAGAATACATTTGAAACCAGTACTACTTCAGATATGAAATAGCTCACCTGTATGATTGATTGGATGATGAACCAACATCTAAGCGAAGGAAGAGTTCCAATGAACCTGTTGGAGTCACATAAGTAGTGTTCTTCAAAGGCCTCAACTCCAGTGCTGAAATGAATGGTGTTCCAGTGCCCTTGTTGACTAGACACACGTGTATATAGTCCAATGTGGGAACATGAACAAGTTCTTTGATAGTACTCGAAGATGCATCAACAAATGCCACTGAGTCCCAAGAATTAGCTCCAAAGAGAAGATCAAACTTTGGCAGCTTATTTAAACCGTCATAGTTGCCATACACGAAACTTGCTCGGATCAAATATTTAGTCCCTTGTGTAATGTTTACTCTGTAACAGTTCTTGACCCCCTGAGGAAAGCTCCTGACATAAGCTGCTTGCTGTTGATGAGTAGCTTTGTACTGAGGGGCAATACTTTTGCTTACACCAGTGGATATGAAGGCTGCATCTGAAATGTAGTCAAGACCTGTTGTTGGCTCAGAGTAGCTAGAATTTGTAGGCAGCCCACAATCCAAGCTGATGAAGCCTGAGTGATCAGAGAGATAGTACATTAGCTAGCCAAATTGTTAGTGAACAATGCATTTATGATCAAAATTAATAATTTTTCAAGTTTTAAATGATCAATATATGAACATACCTGATTGATCATCTTGTGCATGAACTAGAAGTATAAGAGCAAAACCACAAAGCAATGCAGAAAGAAGATGTTTGAACATCTCCATTATGCAGAAAGAAATTTATTTCCAAGAGAAGAAATGAAGCTGCAAACTAACATCTTCTTCTTGAATATTCTCTTGTAATATATATTGAAAAAAGAAGTAGAATTGGAGCAAGAAATAAATAAACATGTACGTAGTCAATTTTTGCGTCTGAAAAGGGAATCTTTTGCAAGTTGACACTTCATGAATATCAACTTGTAGTATATATTGCCAAAGCAGTGAAATGAGAAACTAAGAAATTTTTTGCAGTTTTTGCGTTGACAATTTGATAATTTATAATCCACAGAATTGTTAAATTTGATTCAACGATCCTATCGTGATCAATACTACATCCAATTGGTACTTCATTTCCAAGTGAACACATGAGTTTACTTTGACTTAGACTAACCATACAAATCAATCAGGGAACCCAAATTTGCTGTCACCACAAGTTGAAGAGAACCCAAATTTCAAAATTTGTAATATGTTTTTTTTTTTTTGGCAATCAGAAAAACAACCCAAACTTAGCGAGCGTCTCCAACAGTAGAGCATTTATCTTCGCACTCATTGTGAGATCTACGTGTATCTATATAGGAAAGAAATACCCACATGCGATTGAATATAACACTAATTGAAATAAACCCAAAATAAAAAATAAATAAAAAACTTAGCAACACAAAACATATTTATCAGTGTAAAATTCTTATAAAGGGCATGAGCATATATATGATTCAGGCTTTGGATCCGAACGACCAAGTCATTTTCATCTCTTTTGTTTTTAATTTCTGTTTCTTTTTCCAAATTTATGAGGTTGTAAATATAAGGTGGTGTTGTGGTAGGTGCACCAAAGTCTCTCAAGTCAGCCGATGACCGAAAAAGGGTCTAAAGTCAATCGATACCGTGTCGCCGCACTTTGAGGCAGCTCTTTGTAATTTCACTACCAACCTGCACAACAAAGGAACATTCATTAACGTTTGACCCCCAAAAAAAAAACAAGGAACATTCATTAACGTGGAATATATATTTCTATATTTTTTATTATCAAAATATATCTATATATCTAATTATTTGTATAAAAAAATATTCTAATTCTTGAAAGGTTCAATAAAGTCATTGCCTAAGTTGGCGGAATTCTTCAAAAGGTTCAATATTCTAATTATTTTTTTATGGTACAGAGAATGAATATTGGGCCCAACGTTAAGGGCTAAAAATAAAGAAGGAACTCTATAGTTTGGGGATGGCTTGGTTTGTGGCAGGAGCCCAATATCACATAGGAATAAAACTCCTTTATATAATATATATATATATATATATATATATATATATATATATAGGGCTAATTAAACTACAGCTAGGGTTCCAAACATATGTGCAGGGAAAACCGCTAGGGTTTAGTAGCGTACAATAATTTCTCTTTTTAGTTTCTTCAGAAAACATTCATCATTCATCTAGTATGGATCGACTATCGCAGTTGCCGGAATCCATTATGCAACAAATCCTCTTTCGCTTGCCTGCCCAGGATGCAGTCCGTATGAGCTTCTTGTCAACAACATGGAAAAGTCTATGGAACTCACTACCTGTCTCTGAATTTAATTTTTGTATGGAAAGTGAAGATGGTCTGGATCGAAAGAGGAAAAGGTCAGAAGAGGAGTCTGTAACTTCTGTGGACGAGTCCTTGAGAGTTCTACATCAACATGAAGATCAGAAAAGGATAATTAATTTTAGGCTGAGAGGGACACTTCACAAGAAAGAGCAAGCCTCTGATATCGACCGTTGGATCAAGTTGCTCATCAAACACTATGTCCAAGTGCTGGACCTCCACATAAACAAATTATTCAATTCTATTGATAAATTAATCCCAAGGTACAGTTTTCCTCCTGCTAGTTCTGATCTTGAGTCATTAGTTGTATTGAGGTTAAGTTATTATTGTGATATTTCCAAGGAAGCCTTAAAGCAAGAGGGCATGAGATTTAGCTGCCTAAAAGAGCTCAGTTTGTCATATGTGGATTTGAATGGATTAACCAATGAGCTCCTTTCTAGATGTCCTTCTATTGAGAATTTAACTTTATATTTATGTGAGAACCTAAAAGATCTTCGGCTCTGTGGATTTTCCAAGCTCAAGAATGTTTACCTAGCCACTATTAGAGCTCATAGCTACAAGATTGAAGCATCCAATCTTCAAACTCTTCGTTATTACAATTTTTTAACGCAAAAATCCCATTTGGACCTTGAAGCAATCAACTGCAGTAATTTAAAGGAGTTGATAATGGAAACTCCTAGCGGTGAAATTAGCCTTCAATATATTGAGACACTTCTTTCGAAATTTCCCTTTCTTGAGAAGATAAACTTGTCAGTCTCTTATAAATCAACAGAGCTGAAAATCTTGAGTCACCAACTCAAGGCATTAACATTGAATTTCCAAGATGACACTATGATAAAGAAGATCAGCATAGAGACTCCCAACCTTGTTTCTTACAAATACATCAGTCACGAATTTCCGCCGTCCTTTTCTTTGAATTCTATGAAGCTGGAAAAAGTTGATCTTACCGTAAAACCCAGGAGTGCTATTGGCACTTCATGGTTTCTTCATCTGCAAGAATATCTTGGAAAGTTCGCGCCAAAACAAGGGTTGAGCTTAACAGTTTTCTCTCCCCCAGTTGTAAGTCCACAAATACAGCTCACTTCATTCTTCTTCATGATGCATTTATTGTATATTTGTCACCTTTATTAACTTATTTTTCTAAAATATGCATACAGATCAGATTTGCTCGGGAAGAATTAAGAGAAGAAACAAGTTCTCCGGTTTCGAAAATCAAGTATTTGCGGGTTGGTCTTATTAGGTCTTCCATAGATCATACAGCTCTCATTGATGGCTTGCTTTGGATTTTTCGTCCAATCACCCTATACATCTTCTCAGTTGAAAAAAACCTGGCGATAAAGGTAATAATTTGGTAATCTTATAGGACAATATTGGCTGCTTAATTTCTTATGTGTGTGGGTTCCATAACTATTCACTGCATGTGACCTTCGTACGTTTCAGGATTTATACAAGAAGTTAATGTCGTATAGGGAAACAAATCTCCTCTGTTGTAAAGAAAACCATATCAAATGTTGGCGGCATGACTTAAAGTCTGTTAAGATTGAAGGTTTTGATGGTATTAAAGATGGAAGACGCGTGATTGGTCGTGAAGGTCTAGCCCGCCGTGGATTATTGAGAAATCTTGAAGAAGTTTCTAGGATCACTTTAAAGCTACAGTGGTACTAGCATTAGGGTAGCTATTTTTATTGACAATTGTAGTTTGTAGTTTCAGTGATAGCTTCCTATTATTGTTTGAAAAGAATCTGCTTTCCTTTTATATAGAATTTAAGCACTACATGGATGGATGCTGCTTGTTTTGTCTAAATAACTATGTTGATTATTCAAAATTATTCAAAATTTTACATTGCTAATTATCAAGAAGCATATGTTCATCAGGTGATCTTATTGATGCTGTTACATTCCTTTACACCCAGTTACTCAATGACACAGATATATACTATCACGTGTGTTAGTATGAAAATTGTATTGTCATTTCCTATACTCTAGCATAGGTTGAAAATTAGTGTGTGAAGAATTGTTACTAGACGTTTTGGCACAACTCATTCAACCCCATTCATCCGAGGCATGACTTGACCGATATGAGAAACTTGACTTCAGGTAAATCATGACATAATCATGCATTCATTATAGGATTCCTAGTTTGAGTTTTTTTTCAATCAAGTATTTTTAATAGGATTAAATTTTATCTCTTAAGATTACTTTTCTAGTTGGACTCTACTTTGATTTAAGTTAAAATATTATCTTTTCCTATTATGTCTTGCACGTTGAAATCATCTCTTACTTGATTGGTCTAATTCTTTTGTTTTAATAGATATTGTTTTTCTATTAAAAATTGGCTGGTTGGCGTTTTCACTAAAAATCCATATTGAACTAATATTCATGTTTGAATATACTATTTGTGGTCTCCTATTTGGGGTCTTCACAAGAGTCCAGATTGAGTTAATATCTTATAGTAATAATTGAAGTGGGTTTGGTACTCGGGTGCTGCCAGCTGACTAGGCATAGGAAGCTTTGAATAAAAGTAGCATGCCTCTCCTTGGTTTTTATATAGCTTTCATATATTCGTGTTGAGCTGATAGAATTCTGAAGCAAAAGCTAATGTGCATTTATTTGAGATAAATCATCAAGTGTTCGATGTTCATTCGGTGATTTATCAAATCTTTTTATCATTCATATTGAATTCATATGCATGTCGATGACTCATACGGTTGAGGGCACCAAGACCGTGGTGGCGATTTTCCTCCAACGAGCTTGAAGCAATCGTGACCAATATTGTGTTCAATATAAGGAGTGTCGAAGATCATCCCGTGGCAGAAGTTGAGTTATGAAGAAGTCGGTAAACATTATCTAGAATGTGTCTAGGATAAGTGTGTGAGTACTTCTTGTAATCATCGTTCTATAGTGGATTTGTGTTGGACAGAGGAGTCCCGTGGATTTTCCCCAGAGGTGGGGTTTTACCACTTAAATTATTCTCTTTGTGTTCGTTTATTTAATTCCCAACACGTTCCAGTTTGCCAATTATTTTTACTTTCCCTATTTTTAAGTTCCTAGATTTCGTACTTCCCCTAATGCTAAGTTTCTTGATTTCTTTTAGTGCCAGCTGGAAAATTTACTTGTGATAGTATACAAAACATGAAAATTGGGCCCAAAATTAAGGGTTAAAAAATCAGAACGAACTTGTTGCACAAACCCTAATCCAAATATCGCACAGGATTGGATGATCCTATTTCATTTAATTTCTTCATTTTCCTGCTATTTTTGTGTTTGGGAGCTCAACAAAATCGTCCTCTTTGAGTCTTGACCAGGTAAACTCCTCAATTTTCAGTATTCAGTAGATTTTCAGGAAAGTTCCTAACTTTAAACCCCAGTTTGTAGATTAGGGTAAAAAAAAATTTTGATTTAGTTTCATATTTTATTTTGGGATTCTTAGTGTTGGTGTAGTTGGCTCTATACAAGCCATGATGCGTAAGCCCTGCATTGGATCAATACAACAATAGGTGGTCCACTACTAATTTGCACCAAGACTTTTTGAGTTTGGAAGATCTCCTTGATGTTGTATTGATTGACATGCTGTGTCGACTTCCTTGCTATAAATTCATTTTCTCTAGTAATACACACTCTCATAATTTTTTTTTTTTTAATAGATTGCTGTTACAATTCTTTTGTTGGTAGTCATACAATATAAGTTTCATGAAATAAACCACACCGACTATCCAGGTTTTGGGAGTAAATGTGGATCTTCTGTATCTTGTTGTCCAAAAGCTATTCATTTACCAAGTGGCAAGAACATGGTTCCTGCAAATTGCAAATTCTATGTGGTTTTCAAAAGTCAACCTCTCAATATGTTAAATCTGTTACCAGCATCGACTTCTCTATGCATTGTTGTTTATGTCTTTTAAATTAAAAAGGGAAAGGATCACCAACTATAATGATATTACATCATGATTCATGATACAGATACATATACAAATATCATACCAGTACATTTTTTACAATTACATAGTTGCAGAGCCTTACTGAAGACCCTCACAACCACAAATCTTCAACACAAGATGATATAACAAATACAATTACAAAAGCATTGGACAATGAATGAAGCTTAAAACAGAGGAAATGGAAAATGAAAACTACTCCGCTTTCGAAATTCACCTTCTGGACACAAAGAATTACCTTGCAAAAGGACTGAGTTCAGTAGTCACATTCATAGAGTACACAACTGAATCTGTTGATTCAGTCACACGGCTCACGTTGGTTCGAGCCAACTCTGCTGCCAAACACTCCTTCAACCCTGTCACTACCGCACTCATGTTTGGCCTTCTGGTGGATGTTTCAGACACACACTCCATTGCTAGTTCAACAGCCTTCCAGGCAGAGTTAATTTCGTAATCTCCACGTAACCTCGGATCAATGATAGTTTTGATATCCCCTTTAGCAAGCATGGAGCTAACCCATTGACTGACATGAACTTTCTCTTGTGTTCTAGATATCGCATGGCGGCTAGTGATGATCTCCAACAGCACAACTCCGAAGCTATAAACATCACTTTTCTCATTCAGCCATCCTGTAGTGTGGTACCTGCAAGTCAAATATGACTCACGTGTAAAGTTGCCAGTCTTCTATATAAAGTTCCACATTGCTTTAAAGAAAATTGAAAACCATGCATAAATAAATGACACAGAGACTTCTTACTCAGGGTCAAGGTATCCAGGGGTGCCAGCTACAGCTGTGGACATATGAGTGCCTCCATCAGTTGGGAAAATTCTGGACAGGCCAAAGTCAGCTAATTTTGCTTGGAAATTTTCAGCCAACAAAATATTTGTTGCCTTCACATCTCTATGGACAATAGGCGGCTTACAACCGTTGTGTAGGTACTCCAATCCTACATTTCAAATCCATTGTTTTGTTACTGCAAACAAAATAGGAAAGCATTGAATAGATTTTGATTGCCCAAAGTCTCCACTGGCTAACCTTGTGCTGCATCTGTTGCTATTTGAAGTCTACCTTCCCAAGTCAACACGTTTGCATTACTGTCCTCACCTATACAGTTAACAAAACCCAGTTTACTTTTTGTTTAATATTTGATTCAAAGTAGGTCGAGTCCAAATTTAATCGAGACCCCTACCTAGAAGATGTGATTCCAAATCTCCATTGGCCATAAATTCGTAGATGAGTGCCATATTGGTTCCTTCATTGCAGTATCCAACAAGGCTAGTCAAGTTTCTATGATGAACTCTGATAAGAAGTTTGACCTGCAAGTTAAGCTTCAAAGTGATATTTTGGTCCTAAAAATATAAATGAGGTCATTATAATTTATCCATGAGTTCTTAGAGTACATGCCTCTGCTTGAAATTGTTGGTATCCTTGACCTGATGTTGGAGAAAGCATCTTCACAGCTACTTGAGTATCATCAACATAACCATGGTAAACTTTTCCGAATCCACCTCTCCCAAGAACTTTTGTCTGAAAGTTATTTGTGATCCTCAGGACGTCTGAGTACGTGAATTGGCGTTTTTTGGACTCGAATGAATCAACTTGATTATTGGGTTGTTGTGGAACTGCTGAAATAGATCATCAGGAGTTTCATAAGCATAGGAATACAATTTCTGTGTTTACTTCGGAACATGTATTCTTGATAACCAAATTTTCTGTCGTTTAGTCTTAAACTTTATAGTTTACCTCCTTGTTTTCTTCCTCTTTTCAGGCCCATGAATATAGCCACTGCTGCTACCACAAGAATAGAAAACCCGCCAATTGATGCTATTATTGGAATTACTATATTTTTCTTCTTCTTCTACTTTTTGCATGAAATTGATGCGCATAAGTCTGCATTTTCTCCCACGCTATTATCAACAAGGTTGATGATCAATAGTCAGTCATGGAAATTGGAATTGTAGCCAACAACATAATAGTCAATGTGGCATGAATAGGTCTAGTAACTCCTACAGATTTTAATACTTCTTTCCGATAAAAGAACAGAAGATTGTAATGGAAATGAAAAAAGAAACTACTACGGCTAGAAGCAGACCTCAATGATAGTGAACCACTTGTTGATCTTTGAATAAGGTCAGCTGGAACTGAACCGTTGAGCTTGTTTCTTTCCAGGTTACTGCAAAGGAATAGAAAGTTTATTGATCCCCTGCTTTCCTAATTTATCAACAGCTTTGCAGTCACAATTCAAATCCAAGGTACTTACAGGACTTTCAGGTTTGGCAATTTAGACAAAAATTCAGGTACTGATCCAGTCAAGCTATTGTTTGATAAATCCCTGAGTTAAGCAATATGCATAGATTTAGTGTTAAAGACCACATCATGAGGAACCTATATGTATATATCTTTCTAACTTGTTGAGCTTCTGATCATGAGATACTTACAGAGATTGTAACATGGCAAGATTGGATATATATGAAGTTATCTCCCCGGTCAATCCACTCGAGGACAGGTCCCTATATTCAAAGTTCAATAAATTCATTCATGATGTTGAGGAAAAGAAAAACCAAAAAGAAAGCAGGCATAGACTTACAAGGATATGATTCTAGGGGATCCACTGTAGCTACAGTTAAGACCTTCCCACATGTAGCCTTGGGGAGTACATGGGTCTCCCTGCCAATCTTTGTCCACTCCATATGTTGACTTTATGTTTATGATGGCAGCCACTATTTTTTATCACAAGCAAATTAAATGCTGAAATACTTGAATACTGAAACTAAATTGACAAGAAAGATTTTGAAATGATTCACATACCATCATCTCCATCGGTTTCTGGTTGAGATAAATCGATCAATGAGTAGATCTCTATGGCATTGAGGATTGGTGGGAGAGTTGAATTCTCAGTTTGAACAAGGGAGAAACTATAGTTGCCTCCAGTTAAGGATGAGCTGGTATACACAGTGATTGTGGACAAGTACTCTGGGACAATTGGTCCATACCAATAATCTCCATTCAGAGTGATATTGAATGCTCTGGACTCGTTGGCCTTAAGCTGCTGGAGTTCAGCAAAGTGCAGGTACAAATAGTATTCAGACGATGTATCTGGGGATTCCCATTTGAAGTTCATGGAAGCACTGGCATCAATCGGCGTGCTGGCAGTTCTCATTGCTATGGATGGTACTTGGTAAACTTGATCAACTACGGTAAGCGAGGTAGTTAACTGTGTCCACTTATTGTAGGTGTAAGGTAACCAAATCCGATCCAAAGCATCATCATCATACCTTAAGTAATAGTACCACTTGTTATCAGTAGCTAGAAAATAGAATACATTTGAAACCAGTAGTACTTCAGATATGAAATGTCTCACCTGTATGATTGATTGGATGTCGAACCGACATCTAAGCGGCGGAGGAGTTCCAACGAATCCATTGGAGTCGCATAAATAGTGTTCTTCAAAGGCCTCAACTCCAGTGCTGAAATGAATGGGGTTCCAGTGCCCTTGTTGACTAGACACACATGTATGTAGTCCAATGTGGGGACATGAACAAGTTCTTTGATAGTACTAAAAGATGCATCAACAAATGCCACTGAGTCCCAAGAATTAGCTCCAAAGAGAAGATCAAACTTTGGCAGCTTATTTAAATCGTCATAATTTCCATACAAGAAAGTTGCTCGGATCAAATATTTAGTCCCTTGTGTAATGTTTACTCTGTAACAGTTCTTGACCCCCTGAGGAAAGCTCCTGACATAAGCTGTTTGCAGTTGATGAGTAGCTTTGTACTGAGGGGCAATCCTTTTGCTTTCACCAGTGGATATGAAGGCTGCATCTGAAATGTAGTCAAGGCCTGTTGTTGGCTCAGAATAGCTAGAATTTGTAGGCAGCCCACAATCCAAGCTGATGAAGCCTGAGTGATCAGAGAGATAGTATATTAGCTAGCCAAATTGTCAGTGAACCATTTATGATCAAAATTAATAATTTTTCAAGTTTTAAATGATCAATATATAAATATACCTGATTGATCATCTTGTGCATGAACTAGAAGTATAAGAGCAAAACCACAAAGCAATGCAGAAAGAAGATGTTTGAACATCTCCATTATGCAGAAAGAAATTTATTTCCAAGAAAAGAAATGTTCTCTTGTAATATATATTGCCAAAGTAGTAGAATTGGAGCAAGAAATAAATATGGACCTAGTCAATTTTGCGTCTGAAAAGGGAATAAGTAAACACGATAATACATGAGTTTACTTTGACTTATTCTAACCATACAAATCAATCAGGGCACCCGGAAAGAGACAACATGCACAAAACACAAACCTCAAAAACATATTTATTAGTGTAAATTTCTTATAAAGGGTATGAGCATATGATTTAGCCTTTGGATCCAAACGACCAAGTCATTTTAATTTCTGTTTCTTTTTCCAAATTTATGAGGTTGTAAATAATAGGAGGTAGGTGCACCAAAGTCTCAAGTCAACCGCTCACAGAGAAAAGGTCTCAAGTCAATTGATGCCGTGTCGTGGCAGTTTGGGGCAGCTCTTAAGGAACATTCATTAACGTGGAATATATATTTCTATATTTTTTTTATATCAAAATATATCTATATATTTAGAGTGCTGTTAAACGAATCTTAAAATTAGAGATTTTCTATTTAAACCCCACACTTCTCTTAGTTCACCCCATGTTCTAAGTTCACCCCAACTTTTAATTTAAATTTTCACAATTTCTAAGTAAACCCCACTATTTTCCCAAACTACCCTTAAATACACCCAAAGCTGAAAAAATAAAAAATAAAAACAGATTTTCTATTTAAACCCCACAATTAAGCAATGAATTTCAGTTAAGCAATGCTTTTATATTAGATGAAATACACGATTAATCTCCATGAGCTTCTGGAAAGCATTGGGATATTTAAATGGTACTTGTCAAGGTTAAGCAATTGGTCAGTGTTTTTTATTTTTGATTAGCTAAAATAGTATCTTTTGAGGAAATTTACAACTGTGAGAGAGACTTCATGGGAATGTAAATCATAAATGATTTTATATGCTGCCGTTGACCTGTAGACAATGACTACATGCTGACCTTTTCCAACTTTGTTTTTTAAATCATATTCTGTTTCTTTCAATCTTTGTCAAGAGCTTGCTGTTTTTGATACTCAATCTCAGTGAAATTTCGTATGAAGGGTATATACTTGGAATTTATGTGATCATTGGTATAATATTTTATAAGATTCAAGAAACTTACTTGGCAAAAAGAATGAAAGGAACTTATAGATACTCTAGAGTTGCAGTCTCAACTTAAGAATATCTGCTTAATGTTAATATCTACATGGTTTTAGCCTCATCACTAAATATGCAGAAAAATCAGATGTATCAAATGAGATTTTTCTGCACTTGTATCTGTCATAATACGCAGGTGGTGCTCAGACTCACAGGTGGTCGCCTAAAATCAGATTTTTCTAGAGAAAGAGAAGAGCTTTATCAAAACATCATGTATACATTTTAAATCAAAAATCAAAACAACCAAGCAATCAACAGCCAAGAGTACCAAAAAAAAAAAAAAAGCAATCAACAAAGGGAAAAGAATAAGATCATTACAGCGAAACAATCAACAAGTCTTTCTATCAGCTCCTGCGCAGATTTCAAAGAGGTAGGCTCGTCAATGTTCTACGTCTTTAAAAGAGAAAAGTAATCTGGCAATATGATGTAGAAGAGTTTGTATTTTTCTAAAACTTAATTTGAAGAGTTGGGGGGTGTGTGTATAGTTTGTATTTTTTAAGTTGGATGACTTTTCTTGTCTTTTTACACAATAATAAAACTTACAGCTTAATGATTTAAGTATTGGGGTGAACAAAGAGAAATTCGGGGTTTAAATAGAAAATCTCTAAAATTAACTGAGTACATCTTACTACTAAATTATTTATTAAATTATTAATTTACCTTAATATCCCTCCCTTTGATTGTGTTATAATGCTATTTTTAATAATTAAATATATTCAAGATCAGGAAATCAAGTCATACAGCAAAAATGAGTATACATATTTTGATTTTTTGTTTTTTGAAGTAGTTTGTATACTAATTCACTTTGTTTCTCTCTTTTGAGTTTTCCTATATACCCAAAAAAAAAAAAAAGGGATTTATGAATATCTTTTGCAGCTTATTACCACTCCGAATTTCAGTAATTGAATATATAATGCTACATGCACAAGAGCAAATATCAAAATATATTGCAGATTCAAAAAAATACCAACTAGAGTTTGGGTTTGATCAATCAAGGACAACAAAGTCATTGCCTAAGGGGGTGTATTTAATTGGGATTTTAAAAGACTATTTTGGGATAAATAAGTCTTGTGGTATTCAATTAAGACTTTTAAATAATCTAAAAAGTCTTGTGGTATTCCATTAAGACTATTAGGATTTTTTAAATAGGGTTACCAAATCTGGTGGTATTCAATCAAGACTTTAAACAAGTAACAAAAAGTCTTATGGTATTAAAAAAACTTGCTAATTTTGAAGAATTTTTTTAAAATGCGGAATGTGTGAAATTTTTTAGTGAGAGGTATAAATACCAAACCCTATCTCAAATCCCACCTTAACCCATCAGATTTTCACATGGGAATTTTTTTATTCATTCCTTCCTCACCTTGACCTCCACCCAAGCAGTTGTGCACTGGCCTGACGACCAAACCACCAATACCTAGAGCTACTTGCTGTTGGGTGTAAGCAACGACCTTCCTTCCATCCCCATCTCCCTCTCTGTTGCATAATAAAATCTTGTGAATTCTCCATCACCTTCAACCCCCCAATTCACCAATAAAAATCTCAACTTTGTTCTCCGATTTTTCTGTGGTGGGGCAGTGGGGCGGTGGTGGGCTGACGAGATAGAAGACATATGGAGGGGCACATAGAGAGTTTTTTTGTTTTTTTTTCCTCTGATTCTAATTCACCAATAAAAATCTCAACTTTGTTCAATGACATGTTTGATTCTAGCTCTGTTGATTCTCCGTCATGCATAGAAATAAGAAGTGGGTTTGTTGCCAATGTGTATGCCTATAGGGCGTTTGATGAAATGCCTGTGAGAAATGTGGTGTGGACATCCATTATTTCAAGGTTTTCACAAGAGTGGCAGGTTGATGTGTGTGTGCAGCTTTTCAGTGAGATAAGGCATTCTTCAAAACCCGATGATTTTACGTATGCAAGTATTCTGAGTGCTTGCACAGGCAGTGGAGCTCTTGGGCATGGCAGAAGTGCTCTTTGCCAGCAATTAGTGATAGGGTTGTCATCTCAATAAATAAGTCACTACCGACAGTCACAAACTAAGCCATAAAAGTTGAAGTCAACTAAGAAATCTTTTAGAGCACTTTAAAAGTATTGCTCAGTTGTTTCATAATCAAGAATGCCCTTCATAAATTTAAGCAAAGTGGACCCTGAAAAGTCACCAGAGCCAAAACCTACTTAATGAAAGAACTACAACTGGGTAATGTATCTTGGAAGGCAAAGATAATGTATCTTGGGGATGTCAAAGATGCGCTTTACATATTCAAAAATTTGGATGGCAAAGATTATGTATCTTGGGGATGTCAAAGATGAGCTTTACATATTCAAAAATTTGGATGGCAAAGATAATGTATCTTGGAACTCCATGATTGCAAGGTATATATGCCCAGCACAGCCTTACGTCGCAGCCTTTCGTCCTATAGGGTTCATGGAAATGTGTGGATTGGGATTGAGGGTGCAGATAGCGTGGCAAACCTGCGCAATTGGAGCTAGAGTGTGGTTCTACCCATGTGCAATTGGCAAACCTATATGCCCAGCACAGCCTTATTTCTTATTTTTGTATTGAGAAAGACATACAAACAATGAAATAATATTAGCTTTTAATTTTTACGGGTCTGTTTCTTCTAAAAAAATCTTATGTCGAACCCAGAAAAAATCCATGTGGTCCTTTCAAATCTTATAAATCCTATTATAGAAATCTTGAAAATCCTTAATTAAAAAATCTTTATTATATAAATCCATAAATAAAATCCTATAAGTCATTATATTCTGGTTAAATCCACTAGACTTTTTTATCCTCAAATAGTCTTTTAAAATCTTAATTGAATATTCTAATTATTTATATAAAAAAAATATTCTAATTATTTTTTTATGGTACAAAGAATGAATATTGGGCTAAAAATAAAGAAGGAACTCTATAGTTTGGGGATGGCTTGGTTTGTGGCAGGAGCCCAATATCACATAGGAATAAAACTCCTTTATATAATATATATATAGGGCTAATTAAACTACAGCTACGGTTCCAAACATATATGCAGGCACTAGTAAAAAAAATCCCTTGCGCGACCAAACTTTGCGCGACGAAACACAATTTGTCGCACAAAGTGACTTTGCGCGATGAAAATTAAACTTTGTCACTCAAAGTCTTACGTGACTAAATTTTGCGCACCGAAACACAAATCGCCGCACAGAGTCACTTTGCGCGACAAAACTTTGCGCGACGACAAAGCATCGTGGCGAAAAGTAACTTTGCGCGACGAAACACTTAAATTCGTCGCTCAAGGTCTTGCGCGACGAAGTATGGTTCGTCTCGTAAAGTCTTTTAAAAAATAAATTAAATAAAAAATTATTTTTAAAAATCTATGCATGACTTTGCGCGACGAAAGGAAAAAATTCGGTGCACAAAGTCTTGCGCGACGAAGTGTCATTTGTCTCGCAAAGTCTTTACAAAAATAAATAAAATAAAAAATTATTTTTAAAAATTTTTGGATGACTTTGCGCGACGAAATAATAATCTTCGTCTCGCACAGTGTTTACAAAAATAAATAAAATAAAAAATTATTTTTAAAATATTTTGGATGACTTTGCGCGACGAAATAATAATCTTCGTCTCGCAAAGTATGTACAAAAATAAATAAAATAAAAAAATTATTTTGTTAGAAAAATATATTATTGTAGTTCGGATTGGGTTTTTGTTAGAAAATATATATTTTAAATTGACGGTCGAATTGGTTCATTCTATTCATATGGGGTCAAGGAGTGTAGCTGTAAAAAATCATCAAAATCGAAATTGAAATAACCGTTAAATCGTGAATTTTCGTTTATAACCGTCGAAAAATTTTGTCCTATTACTTGATCTCTGAATGTTTATTTTTTCCGATTTTTGGCGTATATGATCTCGAAGTATAAACAAACAAGTTTGACGGTTGGATCGTTGAAAATAGTTTCATAGAATACATATGCCATCAAAACAATATATTCACTAACAATTAAGAGTTTATTTATACTTTTGTTAAATGTAACATAAGATTTTGTGGTATCCACTAGTGTAAATATTTTAAATTGACGATCAAATTGGTTCATTGTATTCATATAGGGTCAAGGAGTGTAGCTGTAAAAAATCATCAAAATCGAAATTGAAATAACCGTTAAATCGTGAATTTTCGTTTATAACCGTCGAAATTTTTTGTCCTATTACTTGATCTCTGAATGTTTATTTTTTCCGATTTTTGGCGTATATGATCTCGAAGTATAAACAAACAAGTTTGACGGTTGGATAGTTGAAAATAGTTTCATAGAATACATATGCCATCAAAACAATATATTCACTAACAATTAAGAGTTTATTTATACTTTTGTTAAATGTAACATAAGATTTTGTGGTATCCACTAGTGTAAATATTTTAAATTGACGATCGAATTGATTCATTGTATTCATATAGGGTCAAGGAGTGTAGCTGTAAAAAATCATCAAAATCAGAGTTGAAATAACCGTTAAATCATGATTTTTCGTTTATAACCGTCAAAAGTTTTGTCCTATTTCTTGATCTCTGAATATTTATTTTTTCCGATTTTTGGCGTATATGATCTCGAAGTGTAAACAAACAAGTTTGACTGTTGGATCGTTGAAACTAGTTTTGTAGAATGCGTATGCTATCAAAACAATATATTCACTAACAATTAAGAGTTTATTTATACTTTCATTAAATACAACATAAGATTTTGCGGTATCCACTAGTGTATATATTTTAAATTGAAGATCAAATTGAGTCATTGTATTCATATAGGGTCAAGGAGTGTAGCTGTAAAAAATCATCAAAATCGGAGTTAAAATAACCGTTAAATCGTGATTTTTGTTTATAACCATCGAAAAGTTTTGTCCCATTACGTGATCTCTGAATATTTATTTTTTCTGATTTTTGGGGTATACGATCTCGAAGTATAAACAAACAAATTTGACGGTTGGATCGTTGAAACTAGTTTCATAGAATACATATCCCATCAAAACAATATATTCACTAACAATTAAGAGTTTATTTATACTTTTATTAAATATAACATAAGATTTTGTGGTATCTACTAGTGTAAATATTTTAAATTGACAATCGTATTCATATAGGGTCAAGGAGTGTAGCTGTAAAAAATCATCAAAATCAGAGTTGAAATAACCGTTAAATCTTGATTTTTCTTTTATAACCGTCGAAATGTTTTGTCCCATTAATTGATCTCTTAATGTTTATTTTTTCTGAATTTTGGCGTATATGATCTCGAAGTATAAACAAACAAGTTTGACGGTTGGATCGTTGAGTAGCTTTAAATTTGTTTATTTTGAACGTATAACACTTAAGAAATTGAATAGTATATATATTTATTAGTAGCTTTAAATTTTTTTAAAAAATTTGGGCAGGCAAAAAAATGGGAATTTTTTAAAAAAAAATGTACAACTCTGCGCGACCAATATATAATATTTCGTCGCACAAAGTATACTCTAAAAATTTGGGCGGGTACCAAAAATGGGAATTTTTTTTTAAAAAATTTACGACTTTGCGCGACCAATATATAGTTTCGTCGCGCAAAGTATACTCTAAAAATTTGGGCGGGCAAAAAAATGGGAATTTGAAAAAAAACAAAATTTACAACTTTGCGCGACCAATATATAATATTTCGTTGCGCAAAGTATACTCTAAAAATTTGTGCGGGTACCAAAAATGGGAAATTTAAAATTAAAAAAATTTACGACTTTGCGCGACCAATATATGTGTTTCGTCGCGCAAAGTTTGCTCTGAAAATTTGGGAGGGTACCAAAAATGGGAATTTAAAAAAAAAAAATTACAACTTTGCGTGACCAATATATAATGTTTCGTCGCGCAAAGTAGACTCTAAAATTTTGGGCGGGCACCAAAAATGGGACGCTGGAATATTTTGGTCGCGCAAAACATTGAGCGACCAAAAATTCGTCGCGCAAAACCCTAAACATTTGGGCGCGCACCAAAAATGGGAAAAAAAAATTTAAAATTTTTTCGAGACTTTGCGCGACCAATATATTATTTCGTCGCGCAAAGTGATACGGCTTTTAAAACCAAAATAAGTCCTCCACCATTTTCTCAATGTCTTCTACTCTTACCTCTCCTCTCTCTTTCCCTCTCCCCAAATCCTACCCTTTCTCTCACACTCATTCCTCTCACTTAATCTCTCATCTCTCTCTTCACTATCTCTCACTCTCACTCACTCTCTTATCTCTCTTTTCATCATCTCTCACTCTCACTCACTCTTTCATCTCTCTCTCACTATCTTCTCAAATTCTCTCACACTCACTTCTCCCTCTCTCATTCTCACTCACTCAAAATCTTGCCAAAAGGTATATTCTCTCCAAATTTTAAATTTTGTTCATTAATATGTGTTTTTGGAGTTAGTTTTGAGTTTATGCCAATTTTTTGTTATTATTTATGTTATTTTTTTGTTATTTGACAATATTTTTTTTTTTTTTTTGTAGGGAATCGTCGAGACTTTTACGGCTAAAGTTGAGGAAAATTTGGGAATCCTCCGCCACTACCACCACAATAGGCTTGTAGATTTTATTATTGTACTTTGTTAATTTATGTGTACATTTTGAATATTATATGTATTGGATAATTTGACCAGTATTTTTCATATGTAATTTTATTTTGAATATGTCAATTTAAATTAAAGTAATTAAAAAAAATAATATCATACAATTAAATTAAATTTAAAAAGTAAAAATTTGAAAAAAAATTAATATAATGAAATTGATATAAGAGAAATAATAAAACAAAATGTCAAAAACCTTGCGCGACAAAATATTTAGTCGGCCCAAACTATTAAACTAGTTTATTTTAATTAAAAAAATTTAAAAAACAAAAATTTAAAAAAATTGAATATTTCGTCGCGCAAAGATTTGCCCGACATTAGGATTCATCGCGCAAAGTATATTTGGCGACGTTAATTTTCATCGCGCAAAGTAAATAATATTCGTCGCGCAAAGTAGATCATATTCGTCGCGCAAAGTGTTAGTATTCGTCGCACAAAGTAGTTAGCATTCGTCGCGCAAAGTGGTTAAGATTCGTCGCACAAAGTAGCTTTGAGCGACGTTAGTGTTCGTCGCGCAAAGCCTTATCATTCGTCGCGCAAAGTGGCTTTGCGCGACAAAGAATATTTTTCGTCGCGCAAACCCTTTCTTGACGATCTTTGAGCGACAGAACTTGCGCGACCAAAATTTCGTCGCCCAAACTTTGTGCGACGAAATTGTACTTTGCGCAACAAACTTATTTCGTCGCGCAAAGTGTTTTTTTTGTAGTAGTGAGGGAAAACTATAGCTAGGGTTTCAGTAGCGTACAATAATTTCTCTTTTTAGTTTCTTCAGAAAACATTCATCATTCATCTAGTATATATGGATCGAATATCGCAGTTGCCGGAATCCATTATGCAACAAATCCTCTTTCGCTTGCCTGCCCAGTCCGAATGAGCTTCTTGTCAACAACATGGAAAAGTCTATGGAACTCACTACCTGTCTCTGAATTTAATTTTTATATGGAAAGTGAAGATGGTCTGCATCGAAAGAGGAAAAGGTCAGAAGAGGAGTCTGTAACTTCTGTGGACGAGTCCTTGAGAGTTCTACATCAACATGAAGATCAGAAAAGGATAATTAATTTTAGGCTGAGAGGGACACTTCACAAGAAAGAGCAAGCCTCTGATATCGACCGTTGGATCAAGTTGCTCATCAAACACTATGTCCAAGTGCTGGACCTCCACATAAACAAATTATTCAATTCTATTGATAAATTAATCCCAAGGTACAGTTTTCCTCCTGCTAGTTCTGATCTTGGGTCATTAGTTGTATTGAGGTTAAGTTATTATTGTGACATTTCCAAGGAAGCCTTAAAGCAAGAGGGCATGAGATTTAGCTGCCTAAAAGAGCTCAGTTTGTCATATGTGGATTTGAATGGATTAACCAATGAGCTCCTTTCTAAATGTCCTTCTATTGAGAATTTAACTTTATATTTATGTGAGAACCTAAAAGATCTTCGGCTCTGTGGATTTTCCAAGCTCAAGAATGTTTACCTAGCCACTATTAGAGCTCATAGCTACAAGATTGAAGCATCCAATCTTCAAACTCTTCGTTATTGGACCTTGAACCAAAAATCCCAATTGGACCTTGAAGCAATCAACTGCAGTAATTTAAAGGAATTGAAAATGGAAACTCCTAGCGGTGAAATTAGCCTTCAATATATTGAGACACTTCTTTCGAAATTTCCCTTTCTTGAGAAGATAAACTTGTCAGTCTCTTATAAATCAACAGAGCTGAAAATCTTGAGTCACCAACTCAAGGCATTAACATTGAATTTCCAAGATGACACTATGATAAAGAAGATCAGCATAGAGACTCCCAACCTTGTTTCTTACAAATACATCGGTCACAAATTTCCGCCGTCCTTTTCTTTGAATTCTATGAAGCTGGAAAAAGTTGATCTTACCGTAAAACCCAGGAGTGCTATTGGCACTTCATGGTTTCTTCATCTGCAAGAATATCTTGGAAAGTTCGCGCCAAAACAAGGATTGGTCTTAACAGTTTTCTCTCCCCCAGTTGTAAGTCCACAAATACAGCTCAATTCATTCTTCTTCATGATGTATTTATTGTATATTTGTCACCTTTATTAACTTATTTTTCTAAAATATGCATACAGATCAGATTTGCTCGGGAAGAATTAAGAGAAGAAACAAGTTCTCCGGTTTCGAAAATCAAGTATTTGCGGGTTGGTCTTATTAGGTCTTCCATAGATCATACAGCTCTCATTGATGGCTTGCTTTGGATTTTTCGTCCAATCACCCTATACATCTTCTCAGTTGAAAAAAACCTGGCGATAAAGGTAATAATTTGGTAATCTTATAGGACAATATTGGCTGCTTAATTTCTTATGTGTGTAGGTTCCATAACTATTCACTGCATGTGACCTTCGTACGTTTCAGGATTTATACAAGAAGTTAATGTCGTGTAGGGAAATAAATCTCCTCTGTTGTAAAGAAAACCATATCAAATGTTGGCGGCATGACTTAAAGTCCGTTAAGATTGAAGGTTTTGATGCTATTAAAGATGGAAAACGCGTGATTGGTCATGAAGGTATAGCCCGCCGTGATAGATTGAGAAATTTTGAAGAAGTTTCTACGATCAATTTAAAGCTACAGTGGTACTAGCATTAGAGTAGCTATTTTTATTGACAATTGTACGTAGTTTGTAGTTTCAATGGTAGCTTCCTACTATTGTTTGAAAAGAATACTGCTTTCCTTTTATATAGAATTTAAGCACTACATGGATGGATGCTGCTTGTTTTGTCTAAATAACTATGTTGATTATTCAAAATTATTCAAAATTTTACATTGCTAATTATCAAGAAGCATATGTTCATCAGGTGATCTTATTGATGCAGTTACATTCCTTTACATTACATCCAGTTACTCATGACACAGATATATACTAGCACGTGTTACTGATTTCCTATTGTTTTTTTCATTCCTCTGAAATGCATTGTTAAAGTTTTTACCTTTAGATTACATTTTAGTGAGGCGTCATCTCTATTTTTAGAGTCAAGGAGATCCTAGCACAGAAAATTTTAGCACTTTCGGATCAATCCCCCAAACATTATGTGCAATACCCAGATCTTTTTTTTTTTTAATCTGAAGAGCGTTATCTAGAATAGAATAACAGATTGTGTCACTTTCTAAGACATGACTAACTTGGGAGCGTTGGTTAAAGATTGCTCAGCAAAACATTGAAATTGCCATGGCCAACACAGTCAAATTTCTTTGTCTCTACATTCTATTAGCAACTCTCTGTTGTAACCAAGAGTCACCACTGCAAAACCTGGATTGACCATTAAGCTCATCCACCGTGATTCCCCAGAGTCACCCCTCACACAAGAACAAAGAATCCAAAAGCTTATTCTCCTATCCAAAGTTCACGCCAAACACTTACGCAAAGCACAACAATTCCAATGTTAATGTTGTGCGTCCCATAGTTGATCATAAACTGGGATCTGCATACATTGCTAAAATCGGCATAGGCACAGCGTCACCCATTTCTTACTTTCTCCACATGGACACGGGGAGTCGCCTTATTTGGATCCAATGCCAAGGGTGTAGGGATCAAGGGCACCATTGCTTTTTACCAAAGACAACCAATTTTTTTTCTATCTCCTTTCTCACGTCCCCCCTTTCCAGCTGTGTTTCTCTTCTTTCTTTCTCTGCAGCTTCTTCACCCAATTGCACAAGTATTTTTATTTTTTATTTTATTGGAGAAAATGCAATTCTCCTATTTTGTTGGTTTGATTAAAGACAACCTGCTTTCGTCGTTTGTTTGCTGTAATCCTGAGTCTTTTTTTTTGGTCTAATTAATCCTGGGATATTCTATTTCTTTCTCTTTTTTTTTTCATATCAGAGAGTGCAAGAGACGTGAGACAGGGATTGACTCAAAAAAAAAAAGTGAGACAGGAAGAAGGAAGAAAAGAAAGAGGACATGATGTTAACTTTGCCGTTAGTTGGATTAAGGTTTTTTTTCTTTTTTAATTAGGAGTAAATTGGGTTTTTGTTAGAAAGATGATGTGTCAATTTTTAAGTCCCTTAGATTAAATTTTAATGAGGTGGTGTATGGAGAACAAAAGTAAAGTAAATCATGGCAGAGAAAATCAGAGCAGATCGAGGATCCGGATCCAGTTTGCCAATTATTTTTACTTTCCCTATTTTTAAGTTCCCAGATTTCGTACTTCCCCTAATGCTAAGTTTCCTGATTTCTTTTAGTGCCAGCTGGCAAATTTACTTGTGATAGTATACAAAACATGAAAATTGGGCCCAAAATTAAGGGTTAAAAAATCAGAACGAACTTGTAGCACAAACCCTAATCCAAATATCGCACAGGATTGGATGATCCTATTTACGTAAGAAGCAAGGAAAAAGAGTCCTTTATATATACGGCTAATTAAAGTACAACTAGGATAGGAACTTGTAAATCTGAGAGGGAGGAGGTTCTCTCTTTGCTTCTCCATAGATCATTCGTCATCTGTCATTCATCCAAACAAACTACACATAGTCAGGAAAATCAACCTTATGGATTTAATATCGCAGTTGCCAGAATCCATTATGCAACAAATCCTCTTTCGCTTGCCTGCACAAGATGCAGTCCGTATGAGCTTCTTGTCAAGAACATGGAAAAGTGTATGGAACTCACTACCGGTCTCTAGATTTTTTTTTTTCATGGTTGATGAAGATGGTCAGGGTCGAAAAAGGAAACGGTCAGCAGAGGAGTCTGTAACTTCTGTGGATGAATCCTTGAGAGTGCTACATGAACATGAAGATCAGAAAAGGATAGTTCGCTTTACCCTGCTGGCAGGGAAACTTCACAAGAAAAAGCAAATCTCTGATATTGACCGTTGGATCAAGTTGGTCATCAGACACTATGTCGAAGTGCTGGAGCTCATGTTCAAATGCAGTAATAAATTAATCCCAAGGTACAGTTTTCCACCTGCTAGTTCTGATCTTGGGTCATTAGTTGTATTGAGGTTACATTATTGTGATATTTCCAAGGAAGCCTTAAAGCAAGAGGGCATGAGATTTAGCTGCCTAAAAGAGCTCAGTTTGTTAGAGTCTGATTTACATGGACTTACCAATGAGCTCCTTTCTAGATGTCCTTCTATTGAGACTTTAAAATTCAATTTCTGTAAAAACCTAAAAGATCTTCAGCTCTGTGGATTTTCCAAGCTTAAGACTGTTGAGCTACTCTTTACTAGAGTTTATCGCTACAAGGTTGAAGCATCCAGTCTTCAAACTCTTCGATATTCCTACCTCAATGACCCGTTGGACCTTGAAGCAATCAACTGCATTAATTTAAAGGAGTTGATAATGCAAACTCCTCTGCTTGCAATTACCACTCAATATATTGCGACACTTCTTTTGAAATTTCCCTTTCTTGAGAAGTTAAACTTGGAGGGCAGTTTTGTATAAACAGAGCTGAAAATCTCGAGTCACAAACTCAAGGCATTATCTTTAAACTTCGACGGTAACACTACAGTAAAGAAGATCAGCATAGAGACTCCCAACCTTGTTTCTTATGAATACAGTGGTGGTGACAAATTTCAGCCTTCGTTTTCTTTGAAATCAACGAAGTTAGAAAACGTTGATCTTTCCGTAAGTCCCGTGCGTGCTATTGGCACTTCATGGTTTCATCAACTGCAACAATATCTTTGGAAGTTCAAGCCAAAAGAAGGGGTGGTCTTCAACTTTCACTCTCCTTCTATTGTAAGTCCAGAAATACAGCTCAGTTCATTCGTCTTCATGATGTATTAATTGTATTTTTGTCACCTTAATTAGCTTATTTTTCTAAATGCAGACCAGATATGCTCGAGTAGAATTAAGAGAAGAAACAATTCGTCCAGTTTCGAAAATTCAGTATTTGGAGGTTGTTGCTACTAGGACTTCAATAGATCGTGCATCTTTTCTATTGAAAAAATCCTGGGATAAAGGTAATAATTTGGTAATATTTTGAGATAGGGCTATGGCTGCACGTGGTGTAGCTTGTATATGTGCTCTTTATAACACGCGGACAAGTTATACCACATGACCATACTATCGTATTGCACTATAATTACTCTTTTAGTTTCTTATGTGTAGGTTCCATACCTATTTACTGTATGTGACCTTTTCGTATGTTTCAGGATTTATACAAGCAGGTAATGTCGTATAGGAAAAAAAATCTCCTCTGCTGTGAAGACAACCATATCAAATGTTGGCGGCATTACTTAAAGTCCGTTAAGATTGTAAGTTTTTGTGGTATTAAAGATGGAAAACGCGTGACTGGTCGTGAAGGTTTAGCCCGCCGTGGATTATTGAGAAATTTTGAAGAAGTTTCTACGATCAATTTAAAGCTACAGTGGTACTAGCATTAGGGTAGCTATTTTTATTGACAATTGTAGTTTGTAGTTTCAGTGGTAGCTTCTTCCTATTATTGTTTGAAAAGAATCTGCTTTCCTTTTATATAGAATTTAAGCACTACATGGATGGATGCTGCTTGTTTTGTCTAAATAACTATGGTGATTATTCAAATTTATGCACAAGTTGCTATATATCAGGAAGCATGTTAGTGTGATTTTGGCAATAAAGGTCTAAATTTTACATTGTTCAGTTACTCAACGACACAAATATATACAAGTGTTACAGATTTCCTACTGTTTTTTCATTCCTCTAAAATATATCGTTAAAGTTTTTACCTTTAGATTACATTTTAGTGAGGCGTCATCTCTGTTTCTAGAGTCAATAAGGAGATCCTAGCACAGAAAATTTTAGCACTTTCGGATCAATCCCCCAAACATTATGTGCAATAACCAGATCTTTTTTATCTGAAAAAGCGTTATCTAGAATAGAATTAACAACAGATTGTGTCACTTTCTAAGACATGACTAACTTGGGAGCGTTGGTTAATGAAAAACCTAATTAAAAAGAACTCATGATATCTCTGACTTGATGAAGCTTAATTACCAAATCTCTATTGTTGATTAAAGGTTTCTTTTTTGCCATTAATAAATCATCTGATGAGTGTTTGAGTTTCAAAAGTTAAAGATTGCTCAACAAAACATTGAAATTGCCATGGCCAACACAGTCATAGTTCTTTGTCTCTAAATTCTATTAGCAACTCTGTTGTTACCAAGAGTCACCACTGCAAAACCTGGATTGACCTGAAGCTCATCCACTGTGATTCCCCAGAATCACCCCTGTTGGCGCTAAATCTTGAATAGATAGAGATGAGTGCAACTTACAAATGGGATGGACGATCAAGAGATCGATTGAATATTGGATGCCGATTCTTCCTGTCCTTGGATGCTGATCCTGAATAGAAAGAAGTCGAGACTCGTAAGGTCTATGGAACCGGTGTGGAACCAGCCTAAGACCCTCCGATGCTGAAGTAAGTTTGTTGTTTTAAGAGCTCTTGCTGTTGACCATATAGAAGTATAAAAGTCAAGCTGAAAAGTCTTACCCCTGTATTGTAGTGGGAGGGGCATATTTATAGAGGGCATTTAGTATGCTCTTAGTGCTCATTTTCGATGTGGGACTCGTGGGAGGGCCCTATGAGGTTGACACGAGTCCTTAGATATTTCAGGCGGGTGCTTCGAGGTTGATTCTGCAGAATTGGTAGGGGATACCGATTGTAGGTTGTGTCCGGCTTGTAATGATCTTTTGCTGCTTTGAGACAATATCATCAGTAGCATATGCCGATTGTCCGAGGCCTTGGGTGCTTGGGCGAGTTTATGAGATCCACGTGTCGTTGTACGAGTGGAGGGTCAGATATGGTACAAACAGTAGTCCCCCAAGTTGCCGATTGAGAAGCTTCTCGGTTGGGGACTTGAATGTGTATTCGGCGTTCTGACCCGGACACAATGGTCCCATAATTGCCGATGGTGGTATGTAGTCCCCCAAGTGCCCAAGGGAGTGAGCTTGGATAGGAGACGGCATGATGTGCCGGTTGTTGCAAGGGGTGAGTGAAAACTCATGAATATGCGGCTGCCGTTCGGCACGAGAGGTGAGTGGGAACTGATCAATGTACGCCTGCCGTTCGGCACGAGAGGTGAGTGGGAACTCATCAATGTGCGCCTGCCGTTCGGCACGTGAGGTGAGTGGGAACTCATCAATGTGCGCCTGCCGTTCGGCACGAGAGGTGAGTGAGAACTCATCAATGTGCGCCTGCCGTTCGGCACGAGAGGTGAGTGGGAACTCATCAATGTGCGTCTGCCGTTCGGCACGAGAGGTGAGTGGGAACTCATCAATGTGCGCCTGCCGTTCGGCACGAGAGGTGAGTGGGAACTCATCAATGTGCGTCTGCCGTTGGTTAGTGGAGTTGTGCTCGAAGGTGGCTAGATCTGCCACGTTCGGGAAGTTGAAGCGTCTCCGAGGATTGGAAGCGTTGCAACTGACGTTTGGTCTCTCCCATGCATGCGTGACACGTGTCGGCATGGCTGTGAAGAGCCGCGTCGTTTCGTATCCCGATGCGTCGCTTCGCTTCCCGATGCTAAATCGGCCTTATAAATGTGAGGAGAAGACGAGAGTACAAATACTTGGAAATTTTGAGAGCAAAGAGAGCTTGTGAGAGGCGATTTCCGGCAACCGTGCTAAGGCTGAGCAGGCGATTTCCGGCAAGTTTGAACAAGGCGGAGGCGATTTCCGACGAACTTGAGCCACCGTGCAAACAAGGTATGTTGCCGTGTTTTCGTATTCCCATGGATCAAAGTGTTGAATTGCAAGAATTTATGTTTGAACAATGTATGAACAAGCATGAACACGCATGAACACGTATGAACGTAGTGTTTTTAGGAGGTAGAATAGGATTTGGATTCTAGCACAGCCCTTAGTGTACGTTCGTGTGTTGTTTGTAGATGTCAGATACCGAATCCGAGCGTAGGCGTAGTCCGAGGGCATACGAGGATGAGTCGTCCTCGGGGAGTTCTGCCGAAGAGAGTGGGAGTTCTGAATCTGCGAGCTCTTCGAGCTGTGAGATAGTGGAGGGGGCAGGAGGGCGTGCCGAGGCTGGGGGTACTTCAACGAGGGTGCCTGGGGGTGATGAGCCTTCGACCTCGGGTCGTGAGGCCGATGGGGGTGGTGTCTCTGTTGCCGTTCCAGGGGAAGGGGTGCTGAGGGTCGTCAGGGGTAGGCAACGGATCCCGATGGCGAAGCCCACGGAACCTGTGTTCGGAGTAGATGACTTAGAGCCGAACACACTGACCGAATCCGAGTTGGCGAAGATTCGGTCGGAGTACAACATTCCGGAATCGGTAGGGATGCGAATTCCGGAGCCCTTAGAGTCGCTAAGTGACAATGACAAGGGGTGGTCTTCTTCACGGATGTGTTTAAGCATGGCCTTCGGCTGCCGTTAAAGCATTCGGTGCAGAAGATCCTGGCGGCGATCGGTTATGCGCCAGGGCAGTATAACCCAAATTTTTGGATTACGCTGCTCGGGACGATCACGGCGTTCAGCTTGGCCGGTGAGGGGGAGCCAAGCTACGAACAGTTCGCCCAGCTGTACAGTGTGACGAGGGGGAAGAGTGCCGATCATGGAGGGTGGGTTCAGTCCAACTGTCTCTCGGCAGGGCAGCGTGGGCACTTTGTGGTGGGGGTGCCGAGCTCTCAAAAGACGTGGCGCAAGCGTCGAGTGATTGTCTCCGGTGATTGGGAATCGGCACCCGGAGTTATCGTTGAGAGGAGGATTCCTACGTCCTTCCAGACAGTCGGTAGGGTAGAACCTGCCGTTCGGCAGGGTTAATAGTGGTTTTTTTTTTTTTTTTTTTTTTTTTTTTTTTTTTTTTTTTTTTTTGTACTGACCGTTGGTATTTTGGTTTCAGTGTCCTTGAAACGGCCGGCCGCACCGATCAGAGAGATTGAAGCAATCGAGAGGGTGAGAGCGAAGATTGCCGAAGAAGATCGGTTTTGTAAGGAGCTGCTTTACTTCCGGAATCTGTTCAAGGCAGGCCTGATCGGTAGGGCCGAACACGATCGGAGGGTGAAGGAGGAAGAGGAAGAAGAAAAAAAGGCAAAGTAAGAGATGCCGTTCGGCAGGGTCGGTGTTTTCGATTTACCGATGCTGCCATTTCCTTTCTGACTTCGTGCTTTTTCTGTTTTGCAGTGGCAGGAAGGAGGCCTATGAGCGAGGCGACGAGGAGGCGTCTGGAGGGGCAAGGGGCGCCAAAGACGAAGAAGGTTCAGTCCCCCGGGCCGAAGAAGAGAAAGACGGCAGGGCCAGCGGGAGGGACGTCGGCTGATGAGCAGACGGTGGCTGACCGCCGGAGGGAGAAGAGGGCGGCGGAGGCAGAGGTCGTTCGGGAGGCCCACCTCCAAATGACGGGCAAACGGCAGATCGAGGGTCCCATCGATGTGACGCCGTTGCCGAAACGGCCAAGGGGCCCGAACGAGGGGACATCGGTGTTGATCCCTGATGATGAGGTGGAGGGGGAGGAGGGACCGGTTAACATCGCGTGTCCTCGGAAGGCTGTGCCGTTCATCAACTGTATGATTGACGGTGCCCAGATGGAGCTGGCTGAGCTGGAGCAACTGTCAACGAAGACGTTGCGTGAACAAACCGGTCGGGCCTTCCGTCTCCAAGCAGCGGTAAGTGTAGGATTTGTAGCTTAAGGATACTTTGATTCGGCATGTATTAATGTGTCCGTTGGTGTGGCAGGCTAATATGGACATGTGGCTCTGCGCGAAGCGAGCTGTGAATGCTGCCGAACGGTACCAAAAGAGATTTGAAGAGGGCCGTTCGAAGATCGCTGATGCCGGAAAGATGCTGCAGGAGGCGGACCAGCGTGCCGAGGAGAATGCGGCGAAAATTGCTGAGCTGACGTCGAAGCTGGCGGCGACCGAGCTGGACGTGGTGGCTGCCCATGAGGCGAAGGCAGCGGTAGAGGTGGCGATGGATGCGGCCGAGCGGTCGCATGCCAAGGAGCTGGTAGAGGAGAAGGTGAAGGCCGTTACGGACTACCGATCGTCGGAGGAGTTTACGCGTTTGGTGGATAGAGAGGTCATGGAGCAATGTGACGACTTTCTCTATCGAGTCAAACGGTACAATGCTGACAAGAAGCTGAACCTGAACTTCCTCCGGGATCCACCACCGCTGCCGGAAGGGGTGACCGAAGAGATGGTGGAGGCCTACAAGGGCGAGGATGCCGAGGCCGAGGAAACCGACGACACCGATTCAAGCAGTGGGGAGGAAGAAGGTCATCCCGGGCCGAGGGCTGCCGTTGCGTCTACTGCCGAGCCGTCGACTGATTCTGTGCCTGCATCAGCTGATGCCGATGTTGTAGCGACCGAAGCCGATCCACCCACCTCGTAGACTTTTTGTTTTTAACATTTTTGAGCGTGCCGAATGGCGTATTGTAAAGACAGATGGCCCTTCTGTGGCCTTTTATTTATCAATGTTCAGTTTGTTTCGGGTTAATGTGCTATGTCCCTTAATTCTGTATGTGTGCATGTCGTATGTAGAATATGTTTGATATAATATTGCTGAATGGTAGTGCCGTATGTATAGAATAGGGAGTTCCAAATTAAACCGATTACAAAAGTGGATGACCGAAGGTGACGACCGAAGGTATGATACAGAGGTGATGACCGAAGGGGCGTTCACTTGTAGTAATATTTGAGATGTTCTACATTCCAAGGGTGGCCGAGGGTTTGACCATCGGTACCACGCAAACGGTAAGTGCCTGGGCGGCAGATGGTGACAACTTCGTAAGGACCTTCCCAAGATGGACCAAGGGTGCCGTCGTTGGAGTCCTTGGTGGCGAGGGAGATTTTGCGTAGTACCCAGTCCCCTACTTTAAACGATCGACGTCTGACGCGCGAGTCGTAGTAGCGGGAAGTCCGTTGTTTGTAGGCGGCATTCCGAAGCTGAGCCTGGGAACGGTGTTCCTCAATGAGGTCCAGGTTGAGAGTGAGCTGGGCTTCATTTTGCTCTGGCTCGTAAGATGCCGTTCGGCACGAGGGTGCGTTGATCTCGACTGGAACAACGGCTTCGGAACCGAAGGCAAGGGAAAATGGCGTCGCGCCAGTCGACCGTCGGTAGGAGGTATTAATGGCCCATAGCGCTTCCGGAAGGAGATCGGGCCATGCTCCTTTAGCTGTCCCAAGCTTTTTCTTCAGCGTCTTCTTGATGATCTTGTTGATCGCTTCGACTTGGCCGTTCGACTGCGGATGTGCTGGGGAGGCGAAGAACAGGTTGATGCCAAATCGGTGGCATAGGTGCCGGAACTGAGAGGAGTCGAATTGTTTTCCGTTGTCGGTGATTATTGCGTTCGGGAGGCCGAATCGACAAATGATATTCTTCCATACGAAATGTTCAACCCTGGCTGCAGTGATTGTTGCCAAAGCTTCGGCTTCGGTCCACTTGGTAAAGTAGTCGACGGCGACGATGGCAAATTTGACCTGTCCCTTGCCCTGGGGCATAGGGCCGATAAGATCTAAACCCCATTGGGCAAAGGGCCATGGGCTAACAATCGGAGAGAGTGGTTCGGCAGGCAGCTTTGGAACGGAGCCGAAACGCTGGCATTGATCGCACTTCTGGACCAAGGTGGTGGCATCGGCATGGAGAGTCGGCCAATAGTACCCTTGCCGAATGGTCTTGAAAGCCAATGATCTAGCCCCATAATGGTTCCCACAGGCCCCCTCGTGAATCTCTCGTAGGACGTAGTTTCCCTGCTGCGGGGTCATGCACCGAAGCAATGGTAAGGAGTGACCACGCCGATAGAGAATCTGATTCAGAAGGAGGTATCGTGCCGATCGGCGGCGGATAGTCGTTGCTTCAGGTTTGTTGTCAGGCAACGTGCCGTTGGCGAGGTAGGCGTGGATAGGATCCATCCAACTTGGATCCTGCCGAACGGCATGTACTTCGAGGTCGGTGGTACTGCGCCGAGTGAGGACCTCGATTGGCACATGGCGCCCTATGTTGTCGTCGATCGCCGATGCAAGGCGTGATAGAGCATCGGCGTGGCTGTTCTCGGATCTGGGGATCTGTTGAACTTGGTACGCAGTGAAGTGGTGCAGCAATCGGCGAGCGTGTGTCAAGTAGGCAACCATCGAAGTGTCCTTGGCTTCAAATTCAGTCAGTATCTGGTTCACGACAAGTTGTGAGTCGCTACAGATCCTGAGTTGCTGAGCGCCCATTTCTTTAGCGAGCCGAAGGCCTGCCAACAGAGCTTCATATTCGGCTTCGTTGTTGGAAGTCCGGAATTGGAATCGGATGGCATATTCGATGGTTGTCTGGTCAGGGGCCTTGAGTACCAAGCCGGCTCCGCTGCCCTGTCGGTTGGACGAATCGTCCACGTAGAGAGTCCAAAGTGGAATTGACGGATTAAAGATTCCTTCGGTCGGGTGGGCGACTGGTACCGTCGAGGATGAATCGGATGCGGCGTCCTTCGGAACTGGCCCCTCGGACGCGGTTAACTCAGAGATGAAATCGGCTACAGCCTGTCCCTTCTCGGCAGGACGAGGGTGGTAGCGGATGTCGAATTCGCTGAGCTCGATGGCCCATTTGACCAGCCGACCGGATGTCTCCGGTCTCTGGAGTATCTGGCGCAGAGGCTGATTGGTGAGGACGGTAACACTGTGAGCCTGAAAGTATGGCCGAAGCTTGCGTGCTAAAAGGACGAGAGCGTAGGCGAGTTTTTCGAGCTCGGGGTACCGAATCTCAGCGTCTTGCAAAGCATGGCTAATGTAGAAAATGGGGAGTTCGATGCCGTTCGGCTTGCGAATGAGCACAGAGCTAAGTGCCGTTGCCGAAACCGAGAGGTAGAGGATGAGTTCTTCGCCAGGGAGAGGAGTGGATAATAGGGGTGCTCTGCTCATGTAGGCCTTAAGATCTTGGAAGGCGCGATCGCATTCGGCAGTCCAGACAATCTGCCGTTTGCTTCCTTTGAGGGCCTTGAAGAATGGAGCGCACCGATCGGTAGCCTTGGAGATGAACCGGGCTAGAGCGGCGACACGCCCAGTCAGACTCTGAATGTCCTTTTGTGTCTTCGGGACCTGCATGTCGAGTAATGCCTTGATTTTTTCAGGGTTGGCCTCGATTCCTCGTTGGCTGATCATGAAGCCGAGAAATTTGCCCGAGGAAACGCCGAAGGCACACTTGCTCGGGTTGAGGCGCATGTTGTACTTTTTTAAGACGCCGAACATGAGCGAAAGGTTGTGGAGATGAGAATCGGCCGTTCTGCTCTTGACCAGCATATCGTCCACATAGACTTCCATCGAGGTGCCAATGAGGTCGGAAAAAATTTTGTTGACCAATCGCTGGTATGTCGCCCCAGCGTTCTTCAGGCCGAACGGCATGACGTTGTAGCAGTAAAGTCCCTTGTCGGTGATGAATGCCGTGTGTTCGCGATCGGTAGGGCTCATGAATATTTGGTTGTAGCCTGAGTATGCATCCATGAAGCTGAGAAGTTCATGGCCTGCTGTGGCATCCACCATCTGATCGATCCGTGGCAGAGGAAAGCTGTCCTTTGGGCAAGCCTTGTTTAAATCGGTATAGTCTTGACACATTCTCCAGGCGCCGTTTGATTTTTTGACTAAAACCGAATTTGCCAGCCAAATTGGGTAGGTTACTTCCTGGATGAAGCCGATGGTCTTCAGTTTGTCTACTTCGAGCCTCATTGCCTCATACCGTTCGGCATCGTAGGCCCGCCGTTTCTGCCTGATGGGTTTGAAAGTGGAGCAGATGCTGAGCTTGTGGCTGATGACACTCGGGGCGATGCCGGGCATATCGTCGTATGACCAGGCGAAGACTTCTGCATTGGTTTGCAGGAAGGTGACAAAATCGGCCCTCAGTGCCGGACTCAAGGTTGTACCGATTCGAACTTGTCTGTCCGGTTGTGCTTCGGAGAGGGTGACTGATTCTAAATCTTCGGCGGGTTGCGCTTGCGGGGTTACAGCCTCATCTCGGGGGTCATCTGGTTTGTCCATCCCCCTGCCGTTCGGTACGCCCAAGCTGGTGGCGACCGAGTATGTTTCGCGAAGCGCAGCCCTTGCCGATTCCTTGGTTGCCGAAACGTAACACGTCCGTGCACTCAATTGGTCCCTTCGCACTTGGCCGACGCCAGCGTGTGTGGGGAACTTGAGGAGGAGCATGTGTGGTGACAGCATGGCCTTCATTTTTGTGAGCGCCGTCCTGCCGATGATAGCGTTGTATGCCGTTGGGCAGTCGACCACTAGAAAATGAGTGTAGAGGACCGTTCGTCTGGGGATGGTACCGACGGCGAACGGGAGCTGGACACTGCCGATTGGTTCAACCACGTCGCCAGAGAAGCTCAGGAGAGGGGTGATATCCTTGTTCAGATGCCGAGGGTCCACGCCGAGGGCGTTGAAAGCGTCGGCGAATAGCACGTTGACCGAACTGCCGGTGTCGATGAGGATTCGGCCTACGTCGAAATCCGATATATCAGCCCGTATGATCATAGGATCAGAGTGGGGGAAGATGATGCCTCGCTCTTCTTCTTCAGAAAAGGTGATAGGTTCCCAACCGTTTCGTTGAATTTTGTCATTGCGTCCTCCCGCCACGCTGAGGATCTGTGGATGCCGTACGGCACGAACGTAGTTTTTAACGGATCGGTTGCTGGCTTCGGCAATAGGCGCCCCTCCACTGATCATATTGATCTGCCGATTCAATGAGTTATCCGTTGCTGGCTTGGTGTTTAAATACTGATCCAGCTTTCCGTCATTGATGAGGCGTTCAACGATTTTGCGCAGCGCGATGCATGATTCCGTATCATGGCCGTTGTATTGGTGGTACCGGCAGAAGACACCGGTGTCTTTTTCGCTCTGGCGAGGGAGTTTCCGATTGTTCGGCTTCGGTATCATATCCCCTTCGGTCAGGAGAACTTGCTCATAGGTGGTGTTGAGCAAAGTGAAGATTTCGTCTGGCCGATTCCCCTTGTGGTTGCCCTTCTTGTTGTTGTCCTGCCGTTCCCGGAAGTTGTCCTTCCGCTTGTTTCGCTGAGTGGAAAAAGCAGGGACAGGGGGTGCCGTTCGGTAGGGGGCCTGGTTTGCCGATCGGTCGATCGGAAATCGGTCGTAGTTCTGCGTTGGAGGCTGATCGGTCAACGCCGTTTTGTTTATTGGGGTCGAAGCCGATCCCTTGGAGTTGAAATGCTCAGCCTTGGCGTGGATAGCCGCCTGTTTCATTAATTCGGAGTAGGTGGTCCAGTTGCTGCTGTGGACCAAATAACGAAACTGAGACGACCGAAGGCCGCTTTTGAAGGCACCGAAGGCCGCCCTGTCGTCAGTTTCCGGACATCTGGAGTACTCATGGCTGAACCTAGCCGCATATTCCCTCAACGGCTCATCGTCTTGCTGCCGAACGGTATATAGATCATCGGCGGAATATAGGCGATCGGTCTGAATCATAAAATGGTTGAGGAAGGTTTGCTTCAACTGATTGAAATTGTCGACCGTGTCTGGCTCCATCCGATAGAACCAATTCAGAGCGGCTCCGGTCAGGGTGGAGGGGAATAGCAAACATTGGCCTTCGTCCGTCAGTCCTTTGCAACCCAGAGCTGATTGGAAGGTATGAATGTGGGTAACGGGATCTTCGACCCCCGAATAGAACGATATGCGGAGTGCTTGGACCTCCTTCTCGTGTCTGAATGTCCGGATTCGATTGGTGAACGGCCCTGGCTGTACTGTTCCCCATGTTGGTGTCCGAGCCTGGTCTTGCTCCTTCTCGATGCGAGTCATCTTCTGTAGGAGGAGACGAATAGTCGGATCGGTAGATGGAAGATCGTCACCAAAGGGTTCGACCGCTCGGTTCCCTGTGCGTTGGTCAGTATTGTGACCTCGCCTTCCTTGGTCTGCCGTTCGGCTGGGGCTTCTCTCGTAATTTCCTTTTCGCCGATCGTTGTCTTGGTTTGATCGGTGGCTGTGGCGTCGTGCAGAGGGCCCTGCTGATGAGATTGTGGTTCCTGGGGATGTTGGAACATAATCTGATTCGTCCGTCTCTTCCAGGCCGATCGCACCGTACCTCTGGCGTAAGGGGGATTTTGGTCCAAGTACCTCCAGGCGTGGATCGTCTAGCTTCGCCCGGACCTGGATGGGCGATGACTGCCGTTCCCTGCGCCGATCGTTGATCCGCTCGCGGCAATCAGAATAAACGCGATATTCGGGATGGCGTTCCTTCGGAGTGGGCACGAACAGTCTTCGGGAGACAGTTGGTCCGTTCGCGGCCTGCTGCTTCCCTCTATCCTGGAAAGTGGGCTTTCGTACGCTTTTAAACGATTTCTCCTGCCGAAGCTGTGTGGTTGGTTCCCGATCGTTCTGCAACTGGGCGGAGAGTGTTTGTTGTTGATGCAGTTGCCTCTGGGTGTCATCCAGTTTGGAGGCGAGAACATTGTTGTGCTCCTGCATTCTTGCCATATCCTGCTGTAGGGTCTCCATGCGAGCCTCCAGGGTGGTCGGTCGAGCAGGTGTCTGAAGCAAGGGAGTTGGATTTGGCTCGCCAACGAGGCCGAGGATGGGGCCATCGGTAGGGAGGGCCGAAGATGGATTCATTTTTTGGTCTCAGAGTTCTTTGTTTTGAGATATGGGTTGATCGATAAGCGATTCCCACAGACGGCGCCAATCTGTTGGCGCTAAATCTTGAATAGATAGAGATGAGTGCAACTTACAAATGGGATGGACGATCAAGAGATCGATTGAATATTGGATGCCGATTCTTCCTGTCCTTGGATGCTGATCCTGAATAGAAAGAAGTCGAGACTCGTAAGGTCTATGGAACCGGTGTGGAACCAGCCTAAGACCCTCCGATGCTGAAGTAAGTTTGTTGTTTTAAGAGCTCTTGCTGTTGACCATATAAAAGTATAAAAGTCAAGCTGAAAAGTCTTACCCCTGTATTGTAGTGGGAGGGGCATATTTATAGAGGGCATTTAGTATGCTCTTAGTGCTCATTTTCGATGTGGGACTCGTGGGAGGGCCCTATGAGGTTAACACGAGTCCTTAGATATTTCAGGCGGGTGCTTCGAGGTTGATTCTGCAGAATCGGTAGGGGATACCGATTGTAGGTTGTGTCCGGCTTGTAATGATCTTTTGCTGCTTTGAGACAATATCATCAGTAGCATATGCCGATTGTCCGAGGCCTTGGGTGCTTGGGCGAGTTTATGAGATCCACGTGTCGTTGTACGAGTGGAGGGTCAGATATGGTACAAACAACCCCTGTACCAACCCAACCTCACACCATAACAAACAATCCAAAAGCTAATTTTCCTATCCAAACACTTACGCAAAGATATTCAGGCCAAGCACAACAATTCCAATGTTAATGTTCTGCGTCCCATAGTTGATCATCAACTGGGATCTGCATATATACATTGCTAAAATCGGCATAGGCACATTCAGGAGAGCGTCACCCGTTTCTCACTTTCTCTGCATGGACACAGGGAGTGTAAACATGTCTTGGTTCCTAGTCAGCTAGCTAGAGAGTGCTAGCTACTCATCAGGAGTTAATATCAGTTATATATCAAGTAATAAAATAAATTTCAAAGAAAAAATTAACGTCATTGCCTTCAACATGCATATATCTGTGACTTATTTGTTTTCATATTGTTACAATTTGAAATTCATTGAGATGATGTGATATGCAGGGTAAAACGTGTAGGAGCAGATCTTCTTAGAAAATCTCAAGATAGACATATTGGTCTTTCCATTTTATGTTCATGTAATTGCATTTGTGAAGTTACCTTAATTTTTCTAAAATAGGTAATCAAATTTTACTCTGAAAAAATGAAAGATAAAATCAAGCAATTCAGGAATACAAACAGATTCGAAAAAATATCTCAGTTTCTCTCTATTTCTTGCTTGCCAAACACTTTTCCAAATTACCAAGTAGTGTATATATACATGCTTAACCGATACGATCTTTGCACATAAAACAAACACACAAATTGTGATCTTACCTTATTGAATAATACAAACAAAATCAATAACAGTAAACAGTTAAACAAACATAAATTGATCATTAAAGCTTATATACTTGTATTGAACTAAAATCCAAAGAAAATCATAGAATCGAAACAAAAAGCAAAAACCACCCAAAACCTACTCCAACACTTTTGTGAAGTCCCAAAACTTATGGGGTGCTATGCATAAATTAAGACTCATCAAAACATCGCCCCCCAATAATAGAGTCAAACTTATTAGCTCTTCTGCTATTTATCTGAGCTAAATATGATAATTTACATTTGCTCAATCGTTAATATTTCAAGTAGTAACTCAAAACTGGATAACAAAATTGAGTTCAAAATTCAATGTTCACCGTCTTGATCGGTTTTGTAAGATTACCAAGTTGAGTATGCTGAGTGTTTTCGCACCGGTAGAATTCCAGTGTTTCAAGTGAAGGGCATCTAGAAAGGAGGTCCGTGACTAGCCCATTCAAATCAACATAAGAAAAATTAAGCTCTTTTAGGCAACAAAACCTCCTCTCCTCTTGAACCAAAGCTTGGTCCAAAACACAATGGCTTAAACTCAACACAACTAATGACCCAACATCAAAGCTTGCAGGAGGAAAACGATACCTTGGGACCCCGGCAACATAACTGAAGCGGAGATGTAGCTCTTTGACAAAGTGTTTGGTTACCAGCTCGATCCAACGGTCGACATTCCAGGCTTGGCTTTGCAAAGGAACTCTCCCTCTCAGCCTAAAGTAATTGATTATCTTTTTCTGATCATCGTCATACTCATGGAGCATTCGCATTGATTCGTCTAGTGCGGTGGAGGCAGACCTTTTCCTTTTAGGATACCGGCCTGCTTGATAATAATAAGAGATGGGTTGTCCCGTATCAGAATTGAAATCAAAATGGCAGCCTGGTAGTGAGCCCCATAGGGTTTGCCATGTTTTCGACACGAAGCTCATGCGGACAGCATCTTCATAGGCAGGCAATCGACAGAGGATTTTCTGCATAATCGAATCCGGCAAATCCGATATTCGATTCAGAGGATACCCAATTGGTTGAATGCTTGAATCATTTCTCCCTCTTCTTTTTCTTCTCTTTCTTTTTGTTATTTTTTTTGACAAAAAAATACTGTAAATTAGTCTAGTGAACATGGAGGAGAATACTCGAGCGTACTGGCCTAGCCCTAAGTCTGCGAATTATGTCTCCCTCTCAGAGATAATGTGTTACTCGCGAGCCTTCTATATAGATAAAGATTCCTTTTCCTTGTTACCTAAGGAATATGGCGTGGGCTGTAGATTGTTAGCCCATAGCCCATAGGAGCTGGATTGGGCTAAACTTTTATAAACTTGCTCGCATCTCAATCAGATATTATATTTTATATGTATTATTGAAAAATTTCTCAAATAAGTATTTTATGTTAAAGATTGGTCTAATGAATGCAATCCAACGCCGGAGATTAGAAATAGGCTAAATTATTGAAATGCCCCCTGTAACTCAATTTCAATCTTAGTTTCCCCCCTGAAACTCTAAGTATCTCACTTTCCCCCCTGAAACTTCATATATTGTCTCACTTTGCCTATATTCCATCCAGCCAAAGTTGTCAAATCTTAACCCCCCCAAAAACAACCTTCCCTTACAAATTCAGATACTCTCTGAATCTGTAACTACACCCAGACTCATTTGCAAAACCAAACCCCTCTCCAAACTCCAAGAAACGAAGAACAACCTCCAACAATGGCGGCATCCCAACTCCTTCTCTCTCTCATCGTCCTCTCAGTTCTCTCTCTCTCTCCTCCGCCCTCCCCACCCAAACCCTCGTCAATGCCGCCGAAATCCTCTCAGATTTCGGCTACACCTCCATGGCTCTGACCCTCGACCTCGCCTCTCAAACCCTCCTCCTCTCCCAGTCTCCTTCTCTCACCATCTTCGCCCCCACCGACGCCGCCTTCTCTCACTCCGGTCAACCACCGCTGAACCCCCCTGCAATTCCACATCATCCCCCTTTATTTCTCTCTCCGATCCTTCAAGTCCCTGCCTTTCAGCGCCAAGATCACAACTTTACTCTCTGACCGCTCTCTCTCCGTCACCACTTTGGCCTATGACCCCAAAGCCTCACTCAACAATGTCCCCATCACTGTTTCCCCATCATTGTTTCCCCAATTTTTGACTTTTGCTAGGGCTGGAATATAAGCAAAGTGAGACAATATATGGAGTTTCAGGGGGGAAAGTGAGACACTTAGAGTTTCAAGGGGAAAACTGAGACTGAAATTGAGTTACAGGGGGCATTTCAATAATTTAGCCTTAAAAATATTTAACTAATCCTTAACTTAAGTACTTATTGAAGAATCTCCATGCATAATTTGGTACAAATTAATTCTAGATTTTTTTTTTTTTTATATTAAAAAATTCTAGATATTTAAGTTAGAAACTTGTTTACCCTGTACTGAGATTGTTTACCATTTCACTATTCTTCAACTTTTGACAAAAGCTACGACTATTGCATTTATCAATTCCTTCTTTAGTAAAGATATATGTACACAAGGGAGCAATCATATCATGGCATGAAAGGATACTAATACAGCAATTGCCAGTTATGTCAAAGCTTTAAATTTCTGAAGGAGGAAAGAAAATCATTTCGAGTAGCTTCCTTCTCCCATTCTGACTCATTCCACCAGTCTTCCTCGCCTTCGATGATGATATTACGTTTGCTTGCACTGGAATCCAGTGGGAGCTGCCTCAGTTGTGGAAAGTTAAATACAACAATTGTCTTCAGATATGGAGACGGCAATGCATTTGCATATATGCTGTTCAACTGTGGCAGATTGATCAATATCAGGTTGTTAAGTTTTGCAAATGAACTCAAATCTTCTACCACCTCCTCAACTTTGCTCAATTGCCCACAGTTGATTATTTGTTCCATTTCAGGGCAGTCATGTAAGTCTATAGTTACAAGATTTGAAGCAAAAATAAGCCATGTTAAGTCCTTTAGTTTGGGAAACTCATACACACTTACCCGCTGAAGGCTGTGGAAGCAACTTTTGATCATTGTGAATGAGTTGCAAGGACCGTTAGGTACTTGTGCAGCTGCTGCATCCTGAACCAAATCAAGTTCAAATCTTCCATGCTTTCGCAATCACAAATATTAAGGATATCCAGACATTTCATGTTTGTCAAGGGAGCTCACACAGGTGAAGGACTCAAGGCATAGAACTTGAGTGCAGGTCAGTAAATTGAGGGAGGTGAAGAATCTTTTGAAAGCAGAGACACACCTTATGGTGATAGTCAACACATCCAAGTGTTTCAAACACACCAATTCCTCTACTAAAGCTTCTTCTCCACCAAATAGAATATCATCTGATGAACCACAATCATACATTCTCAACACCCTCAGCATCAGAAAACTTGAAATTACATTCCTTGGAACCATATTCAATTTACTGGTAAACTCCAAGTTCAAATATTTGAGCTTGTCTAAGGCCTTCAACTCAATTGGCAAGTCTCTTATGCCCGTTTGCGATAGATTGAGATATTGTGGTGACTTCAATTTTGATATTCCCATTGGCAAATGAGTTATACCCTTGTTTTCTGACAGGTCCAAGACTCTTAAACTGGGCATATGCTGAAAGAAGCCTTCACTAATCATTTTCAAACGATTATTAGTGAGAAACAGGGTAGACAAACTAGGGCATATGGATCTTTCTACTAGATTCTCAATCTGATTAGCCATTAGTGACATCCTTTTCGCACCTTTCCATGTTTCGAAATTGGGTGCTTCAATCAAATGAGCACCTGTATGCACCAGGAAATTCTCCTTGGCCTTCCCACATTCACAAGCCAACCATATTGCCGTGTCACGAATCACATCGTGCATTCTCACATAATCTTCTCTACCTTCCAATAAACATGCATTAACCAGAGTACCTATAATATCATACCCTTGGTTTTGAGCTCCAGTTATGTCATCATACTCATCCAAAATTTCCTCACCAACCCAACAATATATTAATCTTCTTTTGTGAATGAGAAAATCTTCTGGAAATAATGCACAATATAAGAAGCAAGATCTAACTTTCTCGCTAGGTAGATTATCATAACTAAATTTCAAAAGAGGGAATACCTCATCTCCCATACCTGAAAATTCAGAGGCAGATCTTTTTAGAACTTGAATTGCATGATTCCATTCTTGGGGTGTCTTCTTGCAAGCCATGGCCCGACCAATTGTAATTAGAGCTAATGGCAAACCGTCACACACTTTGGTGACGATTTCTGCTAGTTTAGGGATATCTGGATGAATATAAAGTGTTTCTTCACCCACCTTCTCTTGAAACAAAGCCCATGCTCTGTCCCATGCCAAACACTCCACCTTAATCTTTTTTTGAGCCCCCATAAGGATACACACCTCCTCAGAGCGAGTTGTGAATACTAGCTTGGACTTATTCTGTCTGTCGGGAATAGGAACCCCAAGTTTGGCTAAATCAACCCTCTCCCATATATCATCCAATAGCAATGCAAATTTCTTTGATTTTAAGACCCTGAAAATGTCTTCAGCTTTTCTAAGGTGATCTTTATCCTTCCATGTGTCATCACAACACCCTGTCTTTTCCCCAATGCTATCTTGAATATTTTCAAACTTTAGGTCCTGCGAGACCACCATCCAAATCACAAGATCAAAATCATTGGGGGTATGGAGGAAGTTATTGTTGATCTTGGTCAAAAGGGTAGTCTTACCTACACCTCTCATGCCATACAAGCCAATAATTCCCATATTTCGCATATTCCAACCAAAAGAAGTGGTATTTATCTGAGCTAAATATGGTAATTTACATTTGCTAAATCGTTTAATACTTCAAGTAGTAACTCAAAACTGGATAACAAAATTGAGTTCAAAATTCAATGTTCACCGTCTTGATCGGTTTTGTAAGATCACCAAGTTGAGTATGCTGAGTGTTTTCGCACTGGTAGAATTCCAGTGTTTCAAGTGAAGGGCATCTAGAAAGGAGGTCCGTGACTAGCCCATTCAAATCAACATAAGAAAAACTAAGCTCTTTTAGGCAACAAAACCTCCTCCCTCTTGAACCAAAGCTTGGTCCAAAACACAATGGCTTAAACTCAACACAACTAAGGACCCAACATCAAAGCTTGCAGGAGGAAAACGATACCTTGGGACCCCGGCAACATAACTGAAGCGGAGATGTAGCTCTTTGACAAAGTGTTTGGTTACCAGCTTGATCCAACGGTCGATATTCCAGGCTTGGCTTTGCAAAGGAGCTCTCCCTCTCAGCCTAAAGTAATTGATTATCTTTTTCTGATCATCGTCATACTCATGGAGCATTCGCAGCGATTCGTCCAGTGCGGTGGAGGCAGACCTTTTCCTTTTAGGATACCGGCCTGCTTGATAATAATAAGAGATGGGTTGTCCCGTATCAGAATTGAAATCAAAATGGTAGGCTGGTAGTGAGCTCCATAGGGTTTGCCATGTTTTCGACACGAAGCTCATGCGGACAGCATCTTCATGGGCACGCAATCGACAGAGGATTTTCTGCACAATCGAATCCGGCAAATCCGATATTCGATTCAGAGGATACTCGATTGGATGAATGCTTGAATCATTTCTGCCTAGCCTAGTGAACATGGAGGAGAATACTCGAGGGTACCGGCCTAGCCCTAACTCTGCGAATTATGTCTCCCTCTCAGAGATGATGTGTTACTTGCGAGCCTTCTATATAGATAAAGATTCCTTTTCCTTCTTACTCATAGGAGCTGGATTGGGATACACTTTAATAACCCGCATCTCAATCCGATATTATATTTATATATGCATTATTGGAAAATTCTTAAATAAGTATTTTATGTTAAGGATCGGTCTAATGAATGCAATTCAACGGCCGAGATTAGAAATATTTAACTAATACTTAACTTAAGTTATTTAAGTTTTATATATATATATATATATATATATATATATATATATATATATTAAAAAATTCTAGATATTTAAGAAAGAAACTTGTCTACCCTGCACTGGGATTGTTTACCATTTCACTATTCTACAACTTTTGACAAAAGCTACGACTATTGCATTTATCATTTCCTTCTTTAGTAAAGATATATGTACACAAGGGAGCAATCATATCATGGCATGAAAGGAACACTAATACAGCAATTGCCAGTTATGTCAAAGCTTTAAATTTCTGAAGGAGGAAAGAAAATCATTTCGAGTAGCTTCCTTCTCCCATTCTAACTCATTCCACCAGTCTTCCTCTCCTTCAATGACGATATTACGTTTGCTTGCACCGGAATCCAGTGGGAGCTGCCTCAGTTGTGGACAGTTAAATACAACAATTGTCTTCAGATATGGAGACGGCAATGCATTTGCATATATGCTCTTCAACTGTGGCAGATTGATCAATATCAGGTTGTTAAGTTTTGCAAATGAACTCAAATCTTCTACCACCTCCTCAACTTTGCTCAATTGCCCACAGTTGATTATTTGTTCCATTTCAGGGCAGTCATGTATGTCTATAGTTACAAGATTTGGAGCAAAAATAAGCCATGTTAAGTCCTTTAGTTTGGGGCACTCATACACACTTACCCGCTGAAGGCTGTGGAAGCAACTTTTGATCATTGTGATTGAGTTGCAAGGACCGTTAGGTACTTGTGCAGCCGCTCCATCCTGAACCAAATCAAGTTTCAAATCTTCCATGCTTTCGCAATCACAAATATTAAGGATATCCAGACGTTTCATGTTTGTCAACGGCGATATGTCAAGGGAGCTCACAAAGGTGAAGGACTCAAGGCATAGAACTTGAGTGCAGGTCAGTAAATTGAGGGAGGTGAAGAATCTTTTGAAAGCAGAGACACACCTTATGGTGATAGTCAACACATCCAAGTGTTTCAAACACACCAATTCCTCTACTAAAGCTTCTTCTCCACCAAATAGAACATCATCTGATGAACCACAATCATACATTCTCAACACCCTCAGCATCAGAAAACTTGAAATTACATTCCTTGGAACCATATTCAATTTACTGGTAAACTCCAAGTTCAAATATTTGAGCTTGTCTAAGGCCTTCAACTCAATTGGCAAGTCTCTTATGCCCGTTTGTGATAGATTGAGATATTGTAGCGACTGCAATTTTGATATTCCCATTGGCAAATGAGTTATACCCTTGTTTTCTGACAGGTCCAAGACTCTTAAACTGGGCATATGCTGAAAGAAGCCTTCACTAATCATTTTCAAACGATTATTAGTGAGAAACAGGGTAGACAAACTAGGGCATATGGATCCTTCTACTAGATTCTCAATCTGATTAGCCATTAGTGACATCCTTTTCGCACCTTTCCATTTTTCGAAATCGGGTGCTTCAATCAAATGAGCACCTGTATGCACCAGGAAATTCTCCTTGGCCTTCCCACATTCACAAGCCAACCACATTGCCATGTCACGAATCACATCGTGCATTCTCACATAATCTTCTCTACCTTCCAATAAACATGCATTAACCAGAGTACCTATAATATCATACCCTTGGTTTTGAGCTCCAGTTATGTCATCATACTCATCCAAAATTTCCTCACCAACCCAACAATATATTAATCTTCTTTTGTGAATGAGAAAATCTTCTGGAAATAATGCACAATATAAGAAGCAAGATCTAACTTTCTCGCTAGGTAGATTATCATAACTAAATTTCAAAAGAGGGAATACCTCATCTCCCATACCTGAAAATTCAGAGGCAGATCTTTTTAGAACTTGAATTGCATGATTCCATTCTTGGGGTGTCTTCTTGCAAGCCATGGCCCGACCAATTGTAATTAGAGCTAATGGCAAACCGTCACACTCTTTGGCAACGATTTCTGCTAGTTTAGGGATATCTGGATGAATATAAAGTGTTTCTTCACCCACCTTCTCTTGAAACAAAGTCCATGCTCTGTCCCATGCCAAACACTCTACCTTAATCTTTTTGTGAGCGCCCATACGGCTACACACCTCCTCAGAGCGAGTTGTGAATACTAGCTTGGACGTATTCTGTCTGTCAGGAATAGGAACCCCAATTTTGGCTAAATCAACCCTCTCCCATATATCATCCAATAGCAATGCAAATTTCTTTGATTTTAAGACCCTGAAAATGTCTTCAGCTTTTCTAAGGTGATCTTTATCCTTCCATGTGTCATCACAACACCCTGTCTTTTCCCCAATGCTATCTTGAATATTTTCAAGCTTTAGGTCCTTAGAGACCACTATCCAAATCACAAGATCAAAATCATTGGGGGTATGGAGGAAGTTATTGTTGATCTTGGTCAAAAGGGTAGTCTTACCTACACCTCCCATGCCATACAAGCCAATAATCCCCACTTGCTCTTCTTCAAGGTAACCCCAAACCTTGCCAAATGTTGAGTCCATGCCCACAGTTGGTTCAGTACTTCTTTCATACACTATAGCTGCAGGTACCCTTTCAGCCACAACTTCAAAAACTCCCCTCCTCTGCAAAGTATTCACTTCTACCAACAATTTAGTCAATTTTTTCCCAACCTTGTATTGGGTTTTGCAGTTACTGAATAACCCACCTCCAAATTTACACAATTTCTCAACTTTTTGAGTGCTATTATCTTTATCTCTTACCAAGTTACTGACTTTAGCTTCCATGGCTTCCACTCTTGATATCCATCTCTGTACTTGGTCTAAGCGTTTCAAATGCTGTTGCTGCTCAGCATTCTCAACCCTTCTCTGCACATCATTCTTTTGATCTGCTAATTCTTCTATAGCAGTTTGCAGATCATGAAGGTTGGATTTCAGCATGCATGGGTATGCTGCTTGCCCAACAGTGCAATCCCAGCAGCCAGAAAGAATGCCATCACATGATATAGAGATTGAGAAGATGTTGCCCATTATTAATTCTCTCAGAACTTAGATTTGTTTCTAGCTAAGAGAATGAAGGGAGAAATTTAGCCAAAAAATTAATTTGGAAACTGATGAGAGCAAGTCAATCCAGAATTGATGGAATTATACTGTAGATCCAACTTGGAAATATCCAATCTCATGACCATTGACCAGTGCCACTGCCACCCATTCAGATAATAAGATGTGGCATGTAACACGTTTTCATCCTACTCAACAAAGCACTATGAACTTTTTTATTTACATTTTTTGTTTTTATGTACATCTCTTTTTCTTTTGCCTTTTGATACAAGTCTATATGTGTAAATGCTAGAGTGTCTAGCCCTAATAGTAAGATGAACATGCAAAAGAGGAGTAGAGAAGAGTTGAGAGCTTTGAATTATTTAGGGTTGAAAGTTGTGAGAAAATTTTCATACTTATTTGGTTGATATTTGATTTTCAATTTCTTTTCGCTCTCGGATAAACAAGTTTGTTGAACCACATAAATCCGTGTGTTTTCTTGCTTTTTGTTTCTCCTTGCTTCTTAAATTAGCTATATCTCCCATTTTCTTCTTCTTTTCTCCATAATTTGAAAACTTTGAAATTTAAGAATATTGAAGGTTTGAAGGTGAGTTGCACCTAGCCGGAAATTGATCCCAAACCATTGGGAACCTACTAGAATTATTCAAAGAAGAATGTTAACAAAAATCAAGGGAAAATGTTTTCATTTCTTTTTCTTGGTGCTCGTGGGCACACTAGAGCACTCAAAGCTCCTAGCCTAAATTGAAAACTTAATTTGTTCTAAACAATTATCAGAATATAGGGGTCAATTTTAAGGAGCTCATCATAGATCCACCAAATAATCCATTGAATAAGTTAGCGAGTGATAGAGTAAATGTGCTTCATACTATCTTGTTACTCAATGGTAAGATTATTTGCTTGCAATTTAATGGTCTCATAGGTTTGAAACATAATGACACCTATCCTTCCCATTACAAATATAGTGTGTGAATTCAATTCGATACATTCGACATTGACTAACTCATATTGAATCCATTAAGTATGAGATTCTCCAATAAGTATTTAAGTTAAAGATTGGTTACATACTTCTAATCTTAATCGTTGATTGCATCTAAGAAACTACAAACAGATTTAATAAATGCAATCCAACGGCCAAAATTAGAAGTATGTAAACAATCCTTAACATAAAATACTAAGTATTCAGATCACATTTACTAAAGTGAATCCAATCTCTATTGCAAGGAAAGCTTTTGGTTGGTTAAAAAATCTCAGCGGGGCAAAACAGAACTTTCGCGAGGTTACAAAATTGCCCATGAATTTTATTTTTTTTTATAGGAATTTTGCCCAAGAGATTCGATTAATTAATCAGTGAGGAAAGTCATAACCTCTCCCTGCCCGCCCGCCCGCCTGTTGCCTGAAGAGGAGGCAGAGTGAGGAAGAAGAGAATCAATGGCGACGCCACCGATGGCACCGCCGAGCATGGAGGGCACTCCGCCGCCCATGGCAGTACAGCCACCGGGCACGGACATGACCGGAATATGCTTCAAGGACCAGCTATGGCTGAACTCGTATCCTCTCGATCGCAATTTGGTCTTCGATTACTTCGCCATCTCTCCTTTCTACGACTGGACCTGCAACAATGAACAGCTTCGTCAACGCTCCATTCACCCCCTCGACCCCTCTCACCTCTCGTAAGTAAAACCCACCTCCCCAATTTTTGGAAATGTTCTTCAGCTTTTGCCTTTTCTAGTGAATTTTAGGTAGCTAGGGTTTCTGAAATTTTTTGGGAAGATTATATTAGTGTCCTGTATGTTGGACTCTTCTGGAGTTAGAATAAGTGAATTTGTGTGACATTTGTAGTGGTTAAAGCTAAAGGGCCGTGGAAGTTTAGGGATTTGAAAGAAGAGGTTTAAGAAACATTACTGCGTGGTATTTGTGTGTTCTACATTGGCATGATCATTAAAAAGAAGAGGTTTTTAATGTTATTAGCAGAACCCAGTTACAAATTATTTTGGTTGTATGGACTATTGAAACCTGACTAGGTTAATCGACGGAGCAATTTGAATAGATATAGATATAATAAGGAGCTACTTAAAATTGTGTGGTTTCGTTGGCATCACCCCACTCAACCAGAATGCTGATTGTTCATATGGCTATTGTGGTTGACCCCATATGGTTGGGATTAGGCACAGTTCATGATGGTTAGTTGATTGGTTTACAGGAAAATGACAGGCACTGAATACTCGCTGAATGAAGTAATGGAGCCACACCTTTTTGTTTTCCGCAAGCAAAAGAGGGATAGTCCGGAGAAAGTTACACCGATGCTGACTTATTATGTCTTGGATGGTACAATTTACCAAGCACCACAGCTTTGCAATGTTTTTGCAGCTCGGATTGTAAGTTTTTTCTTCAGAGTGGTTTAAACAAATTAGGACTTAACTCAATGGCATTTGCCTAGCGGGGCCATCAGAAAATCATAAAAGATTATCTTCGAGTAATTTCAAATTTATGCTTGAAGTCCTTGTATGAACCTGTGCTTAGTTATTGTTCTGTCTAGTATCTAAGTTAAGACAGCGCATGCCATCCATTTGTTGGATAGTGGTACTATTATCTGGTGTGTTCATAGATCTTGGGATTAATATTTCAAAGGAAAATCTTTATTCATTCTGATTGTCTGTCTACACATGTTGCAGGGACGTGCTCTCTACTATATATCTAAGGCTTTTACCACTGCTGCCTCGAAGCTGGAAAAGATTGGATACGGTATATTGAGTTCCATTTTCTTCTATTGCTTAATTATATAAGTATGAGCTTAAACAAATGATAATATGTCAGTCAGTGGGAAGGGTTCTCAACAGTGTTTTTGTTGTTACAGCAACAGTAACTTACTTTTGTTGGTATTCCATCAAAGTTTATGGGAAGGGTCTAGTCATATCAGTTGATTTTCATATTACATCTCAAGCTTGAAAGTTGAAAATTGAAATGCCTTGCAAAACCATGATGTTTCCCAAATTCTCATGGTTTGATTAGTTTTACCATGTGCTCGTTATGTGGCTTTAGGTGTCTTTGAGAGTTACGAGTAATAGAGGCAAGTTCAATCATGATAAATCACTATATTTTAGCTCATCAAAGTAGTATCATGCAAAACAGATTAGTTCAAAATGAACACTTCATTGGTTTAGTTTTGGCAAGAAAAGAGTTGGAATAGGGCTTAATAGCATACGAAATCATACAACCACCTCTTGTTGTCCAACCTTTGCTTTCAAGTTCTAGGGACGTGTATTCTAGTTATCAATTTTCCTGAAGTGCAGTATCCATTACTGGTTTGCTTTTGTGTTTCATGAGAGATTTGTTTAAGGAACACGATAATCTTGGACACTAGGGATGTACATGGGACAGTTCAGATCAGATTTAAGGTCAAATTCCAACCAAATTGACCTCGGGGAGTTGATAGATTAAAAAACCAATGCCAACTCAAGCTCTGTACAAACCAATCGAATCCAAGAATTTGTTGGATTAGTTTGGGCTGGGTTGATATGTATGCAACTATGCCTGGATCATACTGCTCTCTGATCACAGTTCATCTTGGTTGAATTCTTGAAACCATACCCTTTTAAAGATGGTCTCATATAGTATCATGCATATAAGGATGATTGGTGAATGCAATGCTAAAAACCTTCTGCATATTGTGCACAATTGAAATATGAGAAGGCTAGTTTGTGCATGTCCATTTTCCATATGTTTAAGTGGTTGCTTTTTTGTGTGTCACTATGAGTTCAATGTTCATGGTTTTAATTTGTTCACATTTTTTGATGCAGTTGATTCTGAAAATGAGGCTGCAGCCTTTGAATCAAAGGTTACCAAAGAGACAATTGACTTTAAGGAAGTAAAGCGAGTGGACCATATTCTTCAATCCTTACAGCGCAAGGTAATTATGCATAGTATTGCTACAAATATTATCCCATGCTCCTATATTGAAATGAATAAATTTCATGGCACTAAAGCAATGGATGAATGTTAATATGATGGATGACAATGTGCAAGACGATCAAGATTGCTTTGCAGTTAATGTACTGAAGGCTATTCTGGGAAGGGAAACTAGTGATTTTTATCTCATCACAAATGTATCACTAGGAATAACTCCTAACAATCACTCTGTTTATGCAGCTACCGCCAGCCCCACCACCACCGCCATTTCCAGAAGGCTATGTTCCCGCTCCCACTGCAGAAGCTGAGAACGGCCCTGAAACCCAGCAAGCTGGAGAGCCCCAACAACCTCAGATGGATCCTATCATTGATCAAGGCCCGGCTAAAAGAATGAAATTTTAGAGTAGAGTTTCCAATTCTGCATCCTGTTAAGAGTAGAAAACTATGTATAACACTGAAGCTACTACCCATTTGACAAGAATGGATACTTATTTTGCAACTTTGACAGAGTATCAACCAATCTCTATTGTAACTTTATAACTGAAGATTCTGAGTTTGCCTATTACCAGTACTCAGAATGCTTAGGTAGGGTCGTACGATGCTGTTTAGATATGTAACATACTGACATGCTTAAATGAAAATGGCTTTTGTACAAGATATTACTCATGTATGAATGGAACATTATTGTTACTTTCTAGCAGTCCTTGTATCCTTAAATATCTCTGTTAGATATTTTTTTAAACATTTAAGGTGGAAATTCAGGTTAATTCAACAATAGTTCAAAGACAATTATTTCATATAACCTAAGGCCAAATCCAAAAAATCCTAAATTTTAGCCCAATTTCTCCCTCAATTCAAGAAAAATAAGGGGTTAAAATTTTAAAAAACCCAAACTTGGACCAAATACCAGTCTAGCAGCCATTGCCTGGATTGGAATTTTTTTTGGTGAAGGCCACACAGTCATGAAGCAACCCATGTGCAAGGAGGAAACACTAGGGGCTGCGCTGGTTGTGCTTTAGAAGCTGTGGCGCCAAGTGTCGTTCGCCGGTGTCACATCACTTTTTATTTTCTTCCTTTTTTCTAATATTTTGTGATAATGTCAGTTTCAACTTTCATTGTAACTGCCACTTGTCGCATGCAAATGAGCAGAGCCGGTGAAAATATTTGTGTCTTTGCCTTTTCCTTTTACTCCATATGGACATATAAAATAAAGTGACCATAGCAGGAACATATATATATATACTTTGGCCTGTAAAATGACTCGCCCGACAAATCTGATTAAAGAGATTTGTTGAAAATGAGAGGTAAAGGCATGCGTGCCGACCGTGAAAACATGAAGGAAAGCCATCTCGTGATTTGTCATGCAAAGAGGAAAGACTCCGTAATCCAAAAAAGGATGAGTCGGTCCTGACTTGAACACATGTCCAAATAGCATAACAAGACTATTGCACGGACGATAGGTAAAACCTATGCTCATAATATCAAACACCTTTTGTCCAAAAAACAATCTCAAGGACAAGCACCTGGCCGACGTTGTCGTAATGCAAAATAGTGGTAGTTCGTAAGGCAAAAGTCATTGTCTTCAATCACACACCCAACACAAATATCACTACCAGATCTATTTTCAGTGTGGATTGCAAATGCTTTTTGAAGGACCTATTTGTGAAGAACCCAACTTTAAAAACAGTGTCTAGACTCAACTCTTTATAAAAATTCGATTCCGTCCTACGTGCCCGTAGTAAAGTAAATGACAGAGAAAATCTAAATTGAGTCTGACTAATCTACCACAAAGACTTTTGTAACCTAATCTAAGATATAATTTATCATGCATGCATGAACTTACCCAAATTGGCTAGAACGAATGTGCTTTCTTATGTACTTGAGTTCGAATCCCACTCAAGGTAATTTATATTAGATTAAAGTAGAATGCCACTTGTATTAAAAATATATATATATATATATATATAAAATAACTCGAAATTTAACTAAAAGTTGGGAATTTAAGAGGAGAAATTGACAATTCTCTTGTTTGGCAATTTAAGCATGGAATTGATTAAATGACACGCGGAAAAAATCGTGGAAATTAGGGCATCAAATTCCTGAGTTTAATTTCCGCCAAAATAGGTGTCATTTCATAATTTCCATAGTGCAATTTACAAAATTCTACATACATAAATCTAAACACTGAAATTTTCAATTGCTCGAAATTGAAATGATGAAAATCTAAATTCCGTCATTTTAGAATTCTATGTAATTTTCAATTCCTTCATCCAAACAAAATTTAGTCCAACCTATGAAATGTTGACAAAACTAAAATAATTCCTTCATTTTAGAATTCTATGAAATATTGAAAAAACTAAAAATAATTTTGCCAATAATTCTATATTTCTTCCTTAATCTAGTCCAACCTTATCTGTAGACATAAAATTCTACATTTTTGACATATAAATTGTTGTCCTTATCCCATAATCCAGTAAATAAAATGGTTATTTTTACTTTAACACATTTGATCCCCTAAAAAAAAATATATATATATATATTAGGAAACAAAACTTGAAATCTGATGGCTACGTGGCGACTTGTAACCCTACAGCCAATGTACTACAGGTGTCTCTTTCTCTTTGTGGAGCTCATGAAACTACACGCCGACGAATACAAGCTCTTAACAGCTGCCACTCTTACACTTGTCGCGATCTCACGGTCCCAGCAGCCACACGCCGCGATTCGCAGCTGGACGCGTGACACCCACCAGACCAGAGACTCTGTGACCGACGCTACCCCACTAGCAAGAACGGCAGTGAAAAAGAGTAATCGCCTAGTAACGACAACACGCACGCTGCCGTAGGTGGTGGTGCTGCGTCACGTCCAACGCAAGGCTGACTCAGCCCTGACAGAACCCCATGGGTCCCACAAGGTGGATTATTTTTTAAATATTTATCAATTATTTCTGCTGTCTCTATTTATTTTTTGGGTGCATTTTTGCTCACTACTTTAACCATAAGTGTACCATCATCACTATCCTCAATGCTTGACACGTGTTCATAAACATAACCATAGTTAACTTTTGCTTTGTATTTATAGAATCATGATTACACCTATGAACAGTGTAAAGTATTGAGGATGATGGTGATGGTACACCTATAATTAAAGTGGTGAACAAAAATACTCCCTTATTTTTTTTCTTTTCTGCTTTTACTTGAGTTGGAGTTAAAATAATATTTTGTAGTTTGACCTCTGCTTTTACTTGCTGTCTCTGTAAATATTGCAAGGAAGGAAGCAAAAAAGTTTTGTGAATTTTCAGGGAAGGACATGAGACCTCCGAATTGTCAGGAAAGGACTCTCCGGCCAACTATAAATACTTATCACTTTCCAAGCCACAAGATGCCACCACTGCCCAAATTCTGTGGTCAAACTGGTTAATTTTTTTCTTCATTATTTTGGGTTCAATATTTTCCTCTGTTTTCTTGGGTTTCTCTGCTGCTTCAGGTTTGATTCAGGATGACCATCCTCATTGAGCAGCCTGAATTTGGTACATTATTAATTCCCACTTCCTAGTTTTTTTATTATTTTATTTTCTTATATTTTTGTAAATTAATTTTCTTCATTGTTGATCATGAATTTCCAAGTTGGTATTCTCTATTTTTAGTTTTTTTTTAATATTTATTTTTATCCTTGTTCATCTGGGGCAGTTTGGTTTGGTGGGATCTTTTGGGATTTTCAGTGTGAAAAAAATAATATTTATTTTCATTAATGATTCCTTTAAAATATGTGATATATATATATATATATATTTATATTTATATATGATTTTCCTCTGATTTAAAATCACAGGAGTTGAAGTTGGAACTGAGGCAGGGAAGAAAAAAGTGTTTGAGGATGAGAAGGAATTGGTGTTGGATGATGGATTATTTGTGGTGCCACATACCAACTCATTTGGACAGACATTTAGGTTATACACTTTTGCATACATAAATTTATTTTATATGTACCCTTCAGGATTAAATCTATAGAGATCTGAATTACGACCGGTTTGCCATGAACACGACAAACACGACCCGTTTGCCAGTCCAGATATGATATGATATGAGATGATTATTGATGACTATTAAAATGTATACGACCACTTCAATAATTATTGATCATAAATGAGACAAAAAGACCTGGTAATTTGATCCCCTTGAAGCTGTGCCTTTTTCTCAAGAATTTTGGAAGAAAAAGAGGAAAATGATAAAAAAGAACAGAGATTGGGAAATCTGGACACCAAGGTTTCAAAGCATTTGCTTTCACTTTCATTTCTAATTACCCAACTAAAATGGTCAAAAACAAAATCTTTCCTATGATGGCAAAGGAAAACCCAAACGAAAGAAAACCTTTCCCAGCATGGAAAGACATGGGTTCTCATCATTAGCTCAAGCAACAGAAATAGTGAAGGTCTATTTGTTCATCTTATTTTTGACCAACCAAGGCTTCTTGTGCAGCCCTCTGTGCTGGGCCTCTGGCCAGGCCCATACTTTTGCCTTCAACAAAAAGTTTTCTGTCTTGTTTTGGAAATTCATTGAATTTTTTCCCCTCTGCATTGAATTATCAATTAAATTTAGTTATTAATAATTTTACATGGATTGAAAAACAGGGATTATGATGCAGAAGGTGAGAGGCAACCAAGTGTGGAGATTTTCTACCGGATAAATCACATCAACCAGTCTTATGACTTTGTAAGTAACTTTCCCTAACATCACTATACTTCATTTTCGTGACACCATTTTACTTCCTAGGTATGAGAAAAGATTGAAACATAGGTCTATTTTCATTTGCATCTGCCTTGCTAAAACCAAATATTTATTACAAAAAAAATGTAAAACAGGTTCAGAGAATGAGAAAAGAGTACAGAAAATTGAACAGGGTGGAGATGAGCATATGGGAATGCTGTGAGCTTCTGAATGAGGTTGTGGATGAGAGTGATCCGGACTTGGACGAACCTCAAATCGAGCACTTGTTGCAAACAGCTGAAGCCATTAGAAAGGACTATCCCAATGAAGATTGGCTGCACTTGACTGGCCTTATCCATGGTATTAATATCTTCAATATTTTATGTTCTTCTGGACTTCATACCAGTAAGTGAAGTAAGTTGCTAATTTGATCCTTTATGTGCTTTTAGATCTTGGGAAGGTGCTTCTTCTTCCTAGCTTTGGGGAGCTTCCTCAATGGGCTGTTGTTGGTACGAATCAAATTTCATGCCTCACACTTTTGTTATATTATGCAGAAATATATTTATATATTTTCAACTTCAAAATTACAAATCCTGATCCTTATTTCAGGTGACACATTCCCAGTTGGCTGTGCTTTTGACCAAGCCAATGTTCATCACAAGGTACTTTTATCATAAGTTTATCTACTACAAACACTCAAAAAAATGTATATACAATTTAATTGGCTGATCAAACATTCTGTTCATGACATTGCTATTGCAGTATTTCGAGGAAAATCCTGACTACTATAATCCTGCTTACAACACCAAATTTGGAATTTACTCAGAGGGATGTGGACTCGAAAATGTAATGATGTCGTGGGGGCATGACGACTACATGTATTTGGTATATTTTCTAACCGAGATCATGTAACCCTTTAGACAGTATAATCAAATACTTTTGGTATTCATACAATAAATTTTTTATTCAGGTGGCCAAGGAGAATAATTGCACTCTACCCTCAGCAGCTCTGTTCATCATTAGATACCACTCATTCTATGGTCTGTGAGATAATAGAAAAGCACTATAAATTTTACCCCTAAAAGAAATATAACTCATTGTGTGAGTAATTTGACTGTGATGAAATCTTTTTGAAATTGCAGCTTTACACAAGGCAGGAGCATATAAGCACTTAATGAACGAAGAGGATGTCGAAAACCTGAACTGGCTTCACGTATTCAAGTAAGTGTTTAATTCCTGGGTTTTAAATTCATGCTCTTTGTGCTTCACCTTTTATTGATTTCTCTGTTGGTCTAAATGCTTAATGTCACTCTGCATTTTAATTTTTTCCATGCAGCAAGTATGACCTTTACAGCAAGAGCAAGGTACGGATTGATGTTGAGAAGGTGAAGCCATACTATCTCTCTCTCATTGAAAAGGTAAGCATGCACAACTTGATTTCATTTGGTTCAACATCCTCTTAATTATTTTCTTCTCCGCGTTAATTATTTGGCTCTCTAATTTTTTATTTAAACAATGCCTGTTGTGCAGTACTTCCCTTCCAAGCTAAGATGGTGAAACTTCCCAGCTCTGCCATTTGATGAGTAATGAGGGTGTATTATGTACCAGCACCTTGCTAACTAGCTGTACACAGAAGACGAAATTTCGAGTTGTAGCTGCATTTCCTTGTTATTTCATAAAAGTTTTCATGTAAAATTATCTTTCATGTATTGTGTATGTGAGCTGTTATTTAGATTGCTTAATAAAACTTCAGCATGGTGATGTGAGTGAGGCAACCTCTCCCCGTTTGCTCTGTGTCCAAGTCTGTAGGCTAACTACCTCTCCCCTTTCGCTCTGTGTCCAAGTTTGTAGGCTAACTTCAGGTTCAGCAGACTTCACATTAGACTTCTAGCGCAAAAAGTTTAAAATAAAATAAAAGGCTAATTGCGGTGAACGTGGATCGAACACGTGACCTTCAGATCTTCAGTCTGACGCTCTCCCAACTGAGCTATCCCCGCTTTGCAAATTTTATGGGCCAAAACTAGATATTTAACTAGATATTACGCTTGACATTTGTTGCCTACATTGATAATTTATTCATAATATAAGGTTTAGGTGAAGTGGGCTGTTGATGTTGAGAAGGTGAATTGGGCGGGTGATGTTGATGTGTGTAACTTGTCCTCAAGTGGGCCGTTATATTCAGATACGTGCACCAAAATGTTCACATTTCATGAGTGGCAAAGTCGAAGTACACTGTACGTACTACAATCAGGAGGGAAGACTTTTATTGTGGACAAGTTGGAAGGAAGACAAACCAGTAGCTGATTAGGGTCAACAATATCGACCCAAGAAAAATCTGTGTTCGTCACAATATCGAGGAAATTGTATGTAAAATGATCATATATATATATATATATATATATCAACTACAAAGCAAATTTGCTAAGTGTTTCCCGAGCACAACAATGTGGCGGACATTGAAGCATTTCCTCCTCTTTGCACTGCAGCTTGGTGGTTTTGCTCTCAATCTCATGCTCCTTGTTCATTGCCAAGATGATCAATCAGGTATGACTATATTTTATATTATATATATACACACCTCTGCAAGAGAAAATAAATAAAAAATATTTAGTCATATACCCATTCTTAGCACTAAAACTATAAATAAACCCTACACCATTTAATTTCTATAAACAAACAAAAAAAAAACCCAAAAAATGATAGTTTGCCCTATTGAATTTTGATTATTAAATTACTTTGATGCCCTATTGAGTGTTTTGGGCTTTTTTATGAGGTTTTGGGGTTGAGTTTGTTTTAAGAAATCAATGACAGGTTTGTAATTTAAAAGAAGTTAAAAGCCTCTTTATTATGTTGTAAATGAGCTTTAAATGTGTTTCTAAAGCCCATTTCATATATGGATTTTTTAAAGGCTAAATTATTGAAATGCCCCTTGTAACTCAATTTCAGTATGAGTTTCCCCCCTGAAACTCTAAGTGTCTCACTTTCCCCCCTGAAACTCCATATATTGTCTCACTTTGCCTATATTCTATCCAGCCCTAACAGAAGTCGAAAATTAGGGAAACAGTGATGGGGACGTTGTTGAGTGAGACTCTGGGGTCATAGGCCAAAGTGGTGACGGAGAGAGAGAGGTCAGATAGTAAAGTTAAGATCTTGGCGCAGAAAGGCAGGGACTTGAGGGATCGGAGAGAGAAATAAAGGGGGATGATGTGGAATTGCAGGAGGTTTAGCGGTGGCTGACCAGAGTGAGAGAAGGCGGTGTCAGTAGGGTCCAAGATGGTGAGAGAAGGAGACTGGGAGATGAGGAGGGTTTGAGAGGCGAGGTCGAGGGTCAGAGCCATGGATGTGTAGTCGAAATCTGAGAGGATTTTGGCGGCGTTGACGAGGGTTTGGGTGGGGAGGGCGGAGGAGAGAGAGAGAGAACTGAGAGGACGATGAGAGAGAGGAGTTGGGTTGCCGCCATTGTTGGAGGTTGTTCTTCATTTCTTGGAGTTTGGAGAGGGGTTTGGTTTTGCAAATGAGTCTGGGAGTAGTTGCAGATTCAGAGAGCATTTGAATTTGTTAGGGAAGGTTGTTTTTGGCGGGTTAAGATTTGACGACTTCTGTTAGGGCTAGATAGAATATAGGCAAAGTGAGACAATATATGGAGTTTTAGGGGGGAAAGTGAGACACTTAGAGTTTCATCAGGGGGGAAACTGAGACTGAAATTTGAGTTATAGGGGGCATTTCAATAATTTAGCTTCTTTTTTTATTTATAATAATTTGGCTCCTATATTGGGTATAATAGTGAATCTCCCAATAAATAACAATTAACTTGGCTCTCTCTCTCTCTCTCTCTCTCTCTCTCTCTCTCTCTCTCTCTCTCTCTCTCTCTCTCTCTCTCTCTCTCTCTCTCTCTCTCTCTCTCTTATGTGGCAAATGCGGATGTGTGTCTCAGGTTTCATTAGCATTGATTGCGGCCTAGGAAAAAATTCTAGCTATATTGAAAAGACAACAGGCATTCACTATATTTCAGATGAAAGCTTCATCGACGCCAATGAAAGTAGGGTTGTTATATTGAATGATCAACGAGATAAGGTGCAGCCGTACTGGTCTCTTAGGGCTTTTCCAAAAGGAACTCGGAACTGCTACAAAATAAATGTTACAAGGGGAACCAAATATTTGATCCGAGCAAGTTTCTTATATGGGAATTATGACGACCAGTATAGATTGCCAGAATTCCAACTGCATCTTGGGCCTAATTTGTGGGATTCAGTGAAGTTGGAGAATGTCTCCACCGTCACAAACAAAGAGCTCATACACGTCCCTCCGCGAAACTATATCCACGTTTGTTTGGTGAACACAAACAAAGGGGTTCCATTTGTATCAGCAATAGAGCTAAGGACTTTGCATAATACAACTTATGAAGCACATGCAGGGTCCTTGGCACTTGATTCGCGATATGACACTGGTCAAGTATCAAAGCGAGTGTATAGGTCAGTAATTTCCGTGCTTATAAATATATATATATTTGAGGGATTTTCAAATAAAATAAGTTGGTTCACCTTATTTCTTCATGATTACATACTTTTTAGGAATTTATTTTGGGTTTTGGGTTTCCCCTTTTTTATTTCGCTTCAAAAAACTATGCCAGCAATTTTCTCAAGTTTTCCCTTCATTTAAGGGTATTTGGTCGTCTAAATTTTTTTTGGAGCTTGTAGCCTTTTAAATATTACTCATCCCCTGAAAAATTATTGACCTCCGCCATTGGGAAGCGAGATACTCGATATGTCATTCATATTATTGATATCATGTTGATATGGATGTTGACATTTTCTCCATGTAGATGGTATAATGCATTCGATATATGAATGTTGATATGTTATGGATATGTTGTGCGATACATTGTCGAGTATTCCAATCCAGATAACCAGGAACGGAATCCCTCTTAAGGGGGATTATGTTTATGTATATGTATATATTAAGAATTGCCATTCTTTTTCATTACATAACCATGAAATTTATATCTCTATTTAGGTATCCAGATGATATATATGATCGCTTCTGGTATGGCTATGACCGCGATGAGTGGACACAATTAAACACCTCGTCCGCCATTGACTCTAGAGATAACAATGATTACGAAACACCTTCTGTCGTGATGACAACTGCTGCCACGCCAAAAAATGTAAATGATTCCTTGAATATTTTCTGGCTGCCTTCTGATAACAGTGCAAAATATCATGTTTACATGCACTTTTCAGAACTTCAAAAGCTCCAAGTCAACCAGTCTAGACAGTTGACAATTACTTGGAACGGAGAACTCTTTTATGGCCCATTTGCTCCTAAATACTTGTTTGTAAATTCTATTTATGGCTTGACGGATTGGAGTAGAGGGCAATTTATTACTCTTTCAATCTCTGAGGTTGGGAACTCTACCCTCCCACCCATCCTCAATGCTTTTGAGATCTACATGGTCAAAGACTTCTCAGAATCAGAAACAAACCAACAAGACGGTAATTACTATATTCTTCCTTACAATTCGCTCTGACACCGTGTCGGACTATTTCTATTCTTTAGGTAGCTCTTTTAGGGTCATCTATGCAAAAAATCAGTCAAATGCAGTTCATCAGATAGAAACTGAATCATTCTGCAGGGATCATCCTTAGAAGAGAGCCTAAAAAATGGATTCCGATCATTGGAACACAGACTGAAAATAGGATGTTCTCAATGTTATCCTCACTCAAAAACTTTTCTGCCTACAGAATAGATACATATTAAGTGAGTTTTGTGATTGTGATTTTGTGTTGGCATATGAAAATATTATAGCGAATATGCAATCACAAACATCAAGTCAGCACATAACATCAAAAGGAATTGGCAAGGAGATCCCTGCAGCCCTCAAGTTTACTCATGGGAAGGTCTAAATTGTACTTATTATGAAAATGGCCAGCAGCCAAGAATAACATCCTTGTAAGTAACTCTTCACAAAAACTTTCAACCACTTATGTTTTAGTGAATTAATATAATAATTTGCGTAACACATGCAATCTTCCAGGAACTTGTCCTCAAGTGGATTAACAGGGGAGATATCTCCAAGTATATCCAATCTCACCATGATACAAACTTTGTAAGTATGCTTTAATTACTGTGTTTGAAATATCCACTGCATGCATACCAAATGAATGACTTGTTACTGTTCATCACTTTAGGGATTTATCGAACAACAAATTAACGGGATCAATTCCAGAATTTCTGTCTCACCTGCCAAAGTTAGCCGTCTTGTAAGTTATTGAATTGCAAATGGGACTAAATTATAATTCCTTCATTAAGTACAAATTATGGTGACAAAATGCAGTGGTTTTGGCTTTTCAGAAAGTTGGACAAAAACAATTTCACAGGTTCTGTTCCGAAAGGACTCATTCAAAGAAGGAAGGATGGTTTTCTATCATTCAGGTCTGTTTGTTTATTAACAAATAAACACAGAAACAACATCTTGGTTGATTATCCATCAAAATCTTAACAGTTGCCCTCAGCCATTTTGTTATCAGTTTCTGCGAAAATCCAAATCAATCCGAACAAGTCCCTTGCAAACTAAGGAAGAAACACTGTACCAATATTCACCTAGCAATGTATATCCTTGGATTCTTCATTCTCTTATCAACAATATTAGCTGTCTTATGGGCGGTCTTTAAAAGGAAAAGACAACATGGTAAGACTGCCAAATAACTTTCTTTTTTTTGGGGAGTATTTTACTGATAACCCTTTTTGGTGTAGAGATGATGAAGAATTTCAACAAAAATGAATTTTTGGAGTCACAAGGTCAACGGTTTACATACTCAGAGATTGTGAAGATTACCAATAATTTTGCATCAATAATCGGAAGAGGCGGCTTTGGAAAAGTCTACCTTGGCACTCTGAAAAATGAGATTCAGGTTGCTGTCAAGTTACTCGGTTCATCAAGGCAAGGCTCAAAAGAATTTCAAAATGAGGTAGATATATGCAACTGGGATACTTAAGATTTACCTCTGGATCTCGAAAGTACAGATGTGAATATATACACATGTTGCTGACAAATATTGCAGGTTGTACTATTAATGAGCGCTCACCATAGAAACTTGGTTTCTCTCATTGGTTACTGCGATGAAGGTGACACTATGGCCCTTGTTTATGACTATATGGCCAATGGAAACTTGGAACAACATATTTCATCTGGTATGCATGACTTTGCAAATGATTTGAGTAGAACTTGAACAATTCACACTAGTAAAAAAAACCCTTTGTGCGACCAAATTTTGCGCGACGAAACACAATTCGTCGCTCAAAGTGACTTTGCGCGACGAAAATTAAACTTCGTCGCTCAAGTCTAAATTTTGCGCAACGAAACACAAATCGTCGCACAAAGTCACTTTGCACGACAAACCTTTGCGCGACGACAAAACATCTTCGCTCAAAGTAACTTTGCGCGACGAAACAATAAAATTCGGTGCACAAAGTCTTGCGCGACGAAGTGTGGTTCGTCTCGTAAAGTCTTTACAAAAATAAAGAAAATAAAAAAATTATTTGTAAAAATCTTTGCATGACTTTGCGCGACAAAACAATAAAATTCGGTGCACAAAGTCTTGCGCGACGAATGTATTTCGTCTCGCAAAGTCTTTACAAAAATAAATAAAATAATTTTTTTAATAAAAATCTTTGCATGACTTTGCGCGACGAATTTATAAACTTCGTCTCGCAAAGTCTTTACAAAAATAAAAATAAATAAAAAAAAAAAAATATTTTGTTAGAAAAATATAATATTTTAAATTGACGATCAAATTGGTTCATTGTATTCATATAGGGTCAAGGAGTGTAGCTGTAAAAAATCATCAAAATCGAAATTGAAATAACCGTTAAATCGTGATTTTTCATTTATAACCGTCGAAAAATTTTGTCCTATTACTTGATCTCTGAATATTTATTTTTTCCGATTTTTGGCGTATATGATCTCGAAGTATAAACAAACAAGTTTGACGGTTGGATCTTTGAAACTAGTTTCATAGAATGCGTATGCCATCAAAACAATATATTCACTAACAATTAAGAGTTTATTTATACTTTCATTAAATACAACATAAGATTTTGTGGTATCCACTAGTGTAAATATTTTTAATTGAAGATCAAATTGAGTCATTGTATTCATATAGGTTCAAGGAGTGTAGCTGTAAAAAATCATCAAAATCGGAGTTAAAATAACCGTTAAATCTTGATTTTTGTTTATAACCATCGAAAAGTTTTGTCCCATTACGTGATCTTTGAATGTTTATTTTTTCTGATTTTTAGGGTATACGATCTCGAAGTATAAACAAACAAGTTTGACGGTTGGATCGTTGAAACTAGTTTCATAGAATACATATGCCATCAAAACAATATATTCACTAACAATTAAGAGTTTATTTATACTTTCATTAAATATAACATAAGATTTTGTGGTATCCACTAGTGTCAATATTTTAAATTGACGATCGAATGCAGTCATTGTATTCATATAGGGTCAAGGAGTGTAGCTGTAAAAAATATCAAAATCAGAGTTGAAATAACCGTTAAATCTTGATTTTTCGTTTATAACCATCAAAATGTTTTGTCCCGTTACTTGATTTCTGAAAAAAAAAAAAAATTCCCGATTTTTGGCGTATATGATCTCGATGTGTAAACAAATAAGTTTGATGGTTGGATCGTTGAAACTAGTTTCATAGAATGTGTATGCCATCAAAACAATATATTCACTAACAATTAAGAGTTTATTTATACTTTCATTAAATATAACATAAGATTTTGTGGTATCCACTAGTGTCAATATTTTAAATTGACGATCGAATGCAGTCATTGTATTCATAGAGGGTCAAGGAGTGTAGCTGTAAAAAATCATCAAAATCAGAGTTGAAATCACCGTTAAATCTTGATTTTTCTTTTATAACCGTCGAAATGTTTTGTCCCATTACTTGATCTCTTAATGTTTATTTTTTCCAAATTTTGGCGTATACGATCTCGAAGTATAAACAAACAAGTTTGACGGTTGGATCGTTGAGTAGCTTTAAATTTGTTTATTTTGTACGTATAACACTTAAGAAATTGAATAGTATATATATTTATTAGTAGGTTAAAATTTTTTTTTAAGACTTTGCGCGACCAATATAATAATTCGTCGCGCAAAGTATACTCTAAAAATTTGGGCGGGTACCAGAAATGAGAATTTTTTTTACGACTTTGCGCGACTAATATATAGTAGTTCGTCGCGCAAAGTATACTCTAAAAATTTGGCGAGTACCAAAAATGGGAATTTTAAAAAAAAAAAAAATTACGACTTTGCAGGACCAATATATAGTCCTCGTCGCGCAAAGTATACCCGAAAAATTTGGGCAGGTACCAAAAATGCGAAATTTTTTAAAATTTCTTTTTCCAACTTTGCGCAACCAATATATACTTGTTCATCGCGCAAAGTATACTCTAAAAATTTGGGCGGGTATTTTTTTTAATTTTTTTTTCCAACTTTGCGCGACCAATATATAGTAGTTTGTCGCGCAAAGTATACTCTAAAAATTTGGCGAGTACCAAAAATGGGAATTTTAAAAAAAAAAATTACGACTTTGCGGGACCAATATATAGTCGTTCGTCGCCCAAAGTATACCCGAAAAATTTGGGCGGGTACCAAAAATGGGAAGCGGGAATATTGTGGTCGCGCAAAACTTTGAGCGACCAAAATTTCGTCGCGCAAAACCCTAAAAATTTGGGTGCGCACCAAAAATGGGAATTTTTTAAAAAAAAAAATTTCGAGACTTTGCGCGACCAATATATTGTTTCGTCGCGCAAAGTGATACGGTTTTTAAACCCGAAATAACACCTCCACCATTTTCTCAATGTCTTCTACTCTTACCTCTCCTCTCTCTTTCCTTCTCCCCAAATCCTACCCTTTCTCTCACACTCACTCCTCTCACTTAGTCTCTCATCTCTCTCTTCACTCTCTCTCACTCTCACTCACTTTCTTATCTCTCTTTTCATCATCTCTCACTCTCACTCACTTCTCTATTCTCTCACACTCACTTCTCCCTCTCATTCTCACTCACTCAAAATCTTGCCAAAAGGTATATTCTCTCCAAAGTTTAATTTTTTTTTTCATTAATATGTGTTTTTGGAGTTAGTTTTGAGTTTATGCCAATTTTTTGTTATTTTGTTGTTATTTGACAATATTTGTTTTTTTTGTAGGGAATCATCGAGACTTTGACGGCTAAAGTTGAAGATTTGGATGCTATCGAAACATATTGTCCGCCACTACCACCACAATAGGCTTGTAGATTTTATTATTGTACTTTGTTAATTTATGTGTACATTTTGAATATTATATATATTGGATAATTTGACCACTATTTTTCATATGTAATTTTATTTTGAATATGTCAATTTAAATTAAAGTAATTAAAAAAAAATCATACAATTAAATTAAATTTAAAAAGTAAAAATTTGAAAAATTAATATAATGAAATTGATATAAAAGAAATAATAAAACAAAATGTCAAAAACCTTGGGCGACAAAATATTTCGTCGCGCAAGCTATTAAACTAGTTAATTTTAATTAAAAATTTTAAAAATAAAAAATAAAAAAATTTGAATATTTCGTCGCGCAAAGATTTGCGCGACATTAGGATTCGTTGCGCAAAGTGTATTTGCGCGACGTTAACTTTCGTCGCGCAAAATAACATTATTCGTCGCGTAAAGTAATTAATATTCGTCGCGCAAAGTTGATACTATTCGTGGCGCAAAGTAGTTATAATTCGTTGCGCAAAGTATCTTTTAGCGACATTAGTATTCGTCGCGCAAAGTATCTTTGCGCGACAAAAAATAATTTTCGTCGCGCAAAACCTTTATTTACGATCTTTGCGCGACAGAACTTGCGCGACCAAAATTTCGTCGCGCAAACTTTGCGCGACGAAATTGTACTTTGCGCAACAAAATTATTTCGTCGCTCAAAGTGTTTTTTGTAGTAGTGCAATGATACGGAATTGTGATGATCGACATCTCTTGGGTGCAGATGTGGGTAAAAACGTTTTGACTTGGAAAGAGAGGCTTCAAATTGCAGTAGATGCTGCACGAGGTAACTGAACACTAAATAAAATAATTTACTACATGTATATATATATATATATATATATATATATGTATGTGCGCGCGCGCGTATTAGGTGCATATGTCCAAACACCTTATGTTTAAGTACTTCTAAATGAATGTTTGGTTCTGAATAAGGAAACACTTATCATTTCTACAAATTAAGGTTTGACACATATTCAAAAATAATTTGTCACAAAAAAAGATTGTTTTTTGCATATATGTCAAATTGTAATTGACATGAAAATAGGTGTTTCTGCTTCAAGGAGGAGGCAAGTATTTTCTTTTGATTAAAGTTTTGTATATTGGCTTGAGGACCAACTTTGTTATGCACCTTTTGCTTGATGTTGAGAAGAGAAATACCACTAAAATAAGACCTAATCCGTACTTCTAGCGTTTGAACACTCATGATCATAAATAGATATGAATACCTAACATGATCCCCTAACTATCGCCCTAACTTTAGTTAGTTTACTTACCGTAGCTCAAGTCATAAATGTTTTTGCAGGATTGGAATATCTACACAATGGTTGCAAACCACCAATTGTGCATAGAGATCTAAAGACATCCAATATCTTATTGAATGAAAAGTTGCAAGCCAAGATAGCTGATTTTGGTCTTTCTAAAGGCCTTGCAACTGAAAGTGTCACTCATGTATCAACAGCCGCCAAAGGAACATTTGGATATCTGGATCCTGAGTAAGTTTAAATTATGCTAATAGCTAGTTACATACTACAAGAGTTCTCATACAAATTTTTTGAGGTCATATGTCGCTGAGAAACCACGAAATTCTTCTTCCAGTTGGTACTCAATACCATTTTGACTGAGGTGTTGTTTTATTAGCTATATTGTTTACAGTTTTTTTCTTCTTCTTATTCTCTCCAGATATTGCAGCACCGGACATCTTAACAATAAGAGTGACATATACAGCTTTGGGATTGTGTTGCTAGAGCTCATAACAGGTAGAGCAGCAATAATAAGAGATTTAGAACAATTGCCTATTCACATATGTCAATGGGTGAGGCCTCAATTTGAGAGGATGGAAATCGAAAAGCATTGTGGATTCAAGAATACAAGGAACCTACCTCCATTCTTCTGCTCAAAAAGCCATAGAAATTGCCATGGCATGTGTGTCTTCAACAGCAATCCAAAGGCCCGATATAACTGTTGTGTTTAATGATTTGAAAGAGTGTTTGGAAATTGAGATGCCTTCTGAAATAACAAAGATTATAGAAGCTTATGAGAGCGATGAGAGTGATGATACAATGAGTTCAAGCGGCTCAATTATAAAGACCTCCCACATCAGGTTTGAAAGTAACACTACTAGGTGGTAATTCTGTAATATTATTTGAACATTTGTAACCCAAGGAAAAATATTTAAAGTTTTGAATTCATTACAAGTACTTGTGCATGGATTCCAAGTCTATATTTAGAGACTGTGTATTTACTCGCATTTCGCAATATCTGGATCATTCTAATAATGCATATGTTTAAAACATGACACATCAACAACTTAAGTGTTGTACATGCAATTGATATGTAGAAAAGGTTAATGGAGAAAAGACTAGTCGTACATAATAACATAGCTGGCTATATATGTACGTGAACTGTGACATGTATTAAATGTTATGCGATTAGCTAAATGTATGGTCATGAACTGTTTTCGGTATTTATCTTTCTAGGCTAGCTAGTCACTGGTGAAACTTCTAAGAGTATTTTCGCCCCATTTTTATTTGCCATGGTAAAAGGGGGCCTAGGCTCCAAAAACAACCTCCACCCAAGGAAAAATTGCCATGGCAAGAAGTGGGCCATGAAATTGGGCAAGCCCGAAGGAAAGACTTGCTTGGGTTGCTGCCTGAGCAAGTTGACGTCATGCTGACATCAGAGATCAATTTAAATATCAAAAAAATTGAAAAAAATAAAAAGGAAAAAAAAACCAAAAAATTTGGAAATTTTTCTATAAATATCTAGCCATGTTCTTCGCTTCCCACACCAAAACCTATACAAATTCATCTTCTCATATCCCATCTGAATAGTGGTTGCCCTTAGGTTGCCATGGTAATTGGTGGGAATGCATCAAAAAAATTGGTAGGACAGTCACTATTCAGATGAATAGTGTCTGCTCTTACTTGCCATTTTTCAAGAATTTTGGAAGAAAAAGAGGAAAATGAAAAAAAAAAACAGAGATTGGGAAACCTGGACACCAAGGTTTCAAAGCATTTGCTTTCACTTTCATTTCTAATTACCCAACTAAAAAGGTTAAAAAAATCTTTCCTATGATGGCAAAGGAAAACACAAAAGAAAGAAAACCTTTCCTATCAATTTGAAATTGTGTGGTACAAATTTATTGCAAATAGAAAATTATGGGATAAATGTATGTCATTAATTTTAAATTTATTTTTTTCATTAGCTCAAGCAACAGAAAATAGTGAAGGTCTATTTGTTTATCTTATTTTTGACCAACCAAGGCCTCTTGTGCAGCCCTCTGTGCTGGGCCTTTGGCCAGGCCCATACTTATGCCTTCAACAAAAAGTTTTTTTGTCTAGTTTTGGAAATTCATTGAATTTTTTCCCCTCTCCATTGAATTATCAATTAAAGTTACTTATTAATAATTTTACATGGATTGAAAAACAGGGATTATGATGCAGAAGGTGAAAGGCAACCAAATGTGGAGATTTTCTACCAGATAAATCACATCAACCAGACTTATGACTTTGTAAGTAACTTTCCCAAACATCACTATACTTCACCATTTTACTTCCTAGGTATGAGATAACATTGAAATATAGGTCTATTTTCATTTGCATCTGTCTAGCTAATACCAAATATTTATAAAAAAAATGTAAAACGGGTTCAGAGAATGAGAAAAGAGTACTGAAAATTGAACAGGGTGGAGATGAGCATATGGGAATGCTGTGAACTTCTGAATGAGGTTGTGGATGAGAGTGATCCGGACTTAGACGAACCTCAAATCGAGCACTTGTTGCAAACAGCTAAAGCCATTAGAAAGGACTATCCCAATGAAGATTGGCTGCACTTGACTGGCCTTATCCATGGTATTAATATCTTCAATATTATCTGTTCTTCTGGACTTCATACCAGTAAGTGAAGTAAGTTGCTAATTTGATCCCGTATGTGTTTTAGATCTTGGGAAGGTGATTCTTCTTCCTAGCTTTGGGGAGCTTCCTCAATGGGCTGTTGTTGGTATGAGTCGAATTTCATGCATCAAAATTTAGCTATATTATGCAGAAATACATGTTTTCAACTTCAGTTACTAACCCTGATCCTTGTTTCAGGTGACACATTCCCAGTTGGCTGTGCTTTTGACCAAGCCAATGTTCATCACAAGGTACTTTATCATTGATTTACTTACTAAAAACACTCCAAAGATGTATATACAATATTTAATTTGCTGATCAAACATTCTGTTCATGTCATTGCTATTGCAGTATTTCAATGAAAATCCTGACTACTATAATCCTGCTTACAGCACCATATTTGGAGTTTACTCAGAGGGATGTGGACTCGAAAATGTAATGATGTCGTGGGGGCATGACGACTACATGTATTTGGTACATTTTCTAACTTGAATCATCTAACACTTTAGACAGTATGATCAAACAATTTTGCCATTCATTAAATGAATACAATAAAATATTAATTCAGGTGGCCAAGGAGAATAATTGCACTCTACCCTCAGCAGCTCTGTTCATCATTAGATACCACTCATTCTATGGTATGTGAAATAATACAAAAGCACCATAATTTTTCCTCATTTTGTGAGTAATTGATTGTGATCAAGTCCTCTTGAAATTGCAGCTTTACACAAGGCAGGAGCATATAAGTACTTAATGAACGAAGAGGATGTCGAAAACCTGAACTGGCTTCATGTATTCAAGTAAGTGTTTAATTCCTGGGTTTTAAATTCATGCTCTTTGTGCTTCACCTTTTATTGATTTCTCTGTTGGTCTAAATGCTTAATGTCACACTGCATTTTCATTTTTTCCATGCAGCAAGTATGACCTCACCTTTACAGCAAGAGCAAGGAACGGATTGATGTTGAGAAGGTGAAGCCAAACTATCTCTCTCTCATTGAAAAGGTAAGCAAGCACAACCTGATTTTTCATTTGGTTCAACTTCCTTTTCAAGCACAACCTGATTTTTCTTCACCGCGTTAATGATTTGGCTTTTAAAATTTTTATTTAAACAATGCCTGTTGTGCAGTACTTCCCTTCCAATCTAAGATGGTGAAACTTCTCAGCTCTGCCGTTTGATGAGTACTGACACTGAGGGTGGATTATGCGTACCAGCACCTTGCTAACTAGCTGTACAGTGCATTTCCTTGTTAGTTCATAAAAGTTTTCATGTAAAATTATCTTTCATCACTACTACAAAAAACACTTTGCGCGACGAAATAATTTTGTTGCGCAAAGTACAATTTCGTCGCGCAAACTTTGCGCGACGAAATTTTGGTCGCGCAAGTTCTGTCGCGCAAAGATCGTAAAGAAAGGTTTTGCGCGACAAAATTTTTTTTTTGTCTCGCACAGATACTTTGCGCGACGAACGATAACAACTTTGCGCGACGAATACTAACGTCGCTCAAAGATACTTTGCGCGACGAATTATAACTACTTTGCGCGACGAATACTATCAACTTTGCGCGACGAACACTTTGCGCGACGAAATATTCAATTTTTTAAAATTTTTGTTTTTTTAAAAATTTTAATTAAAATAAACTAGTTTAATAGTTTGCTCGACGAAATATTTTGTCACCCGAGGTTTTTGACATTTTTTTTTATTATTTCTCTTATATCAATTTCATTATATTAATTTTTCAAATTTTTACTTTTTAAATTTAATTTAATTGTATGATTTTATTTTTTTTAATTACTTTAATTTAAATTGAAATATTCAAAATAAAATTACATATGAAAAATAGTGGTCAAATTATCCAATATATATAATATTCAAAATGTACACATAAATTAACAAAGTACAATAATAAAATCTACAAGCCTATTGTGGTGATAGTGGCGGAGGATATGTTTCGATAGCGTCCAAATCCTCAACTTTAGCCGTCAAAGTCTCGACGATTCCCTACAAAAAAAAAACAAATATTGTCAAATAACAGCAAAATAACAAAAAATTAGAATAAACTCAAAACTAACTCCAAAAACACATATTAATGAAAAAAAAAAAAAAAAGTTTGGAGAGAATATACCTTTTGGCAAGATTTTGAGTGAGTGAGTGAGAATGAGAGGGAGAAGTGAGTGTGAGAGAATAGAGAAGATAGTGAGAGAGAGATGAAAGAGTGAGTGAGAGTGAGAGATGATGAAAAGAGAGATAAGAGAGTGAGCGAGAGTGATAGATAGTGATCACTTTAAAAAGTTCGTCGGAAATATCACTTTTACTGAGGAAATTTCGAGGTCCTCGGAAAAAGTTCGTCGGTAATGACCATTTTTTTTGTAGTGTGAAGAGAGAGATGAGAGATTAAGTGAGAGGAGTGAGTGTGAGAGAAAGGGTAGGATTTGGGGAGAAGGAAAGAGAGAGGAGAGGTAAGAGTAGAAGACATTGAGAAAATGGTGGAGGTGTTATTTTGGTTTTAAAAACAGTATCACTTTGCGCGACGAAACAATATATTGGTCGCGCAAAGTCTCGAAATTTTTTTATAAAAAAAAATTCCAATTTTTGGTTTGCGCCCAAATTTTTAGGGTTTTGCGCGACGAAATTTTGGTCGCTCAAAGTTTTGCGCGACCACAATATTCCCGCTTCCCATTTTTGGTACCCGCCCAAATTTTTCGGGTATACTTTGCGCGACGAACTATATATTGGTCCCGCAAAGTCGTAATTTTTTTTTTTAAAATTCCCATTTTTGGTACCCGTCAAATTTTTAGAGTATACTTTGCACGACGAACTACTATATATTGGTCGCGCAAAGTTGGAAAAAAAAATTTAAAAAATTCGCATTTTGGTACCCGCCCAAATTTTTCGGGTATACTTTGCGCAACGATCGACTATATATTGGTCCCGCAAAACTTTGCACGACGAACGACTATATATTTGCCCCACAAAACTTTGCGCGACGAACGACTATATATTTGTCCCACAAAACTTTGCGCGACGAACTATATATTCGTCCCGCAAAGTCGTAATTTTTTTTATATTTTAAATTCCCATTTTTGGTACCCGCCGAAATTTTTAGAGTATACTTTGCGCGACGAATTATTATATTGGTCGCGCAAAGTCTTAAAAAAATTTAAAGCTACTAATAAATATATATACTATTCAATTTCTTAAGTGTTATACGTACAAAATAAACAATTTTAAAGCTACTCAACGATCCAACCGTCAAACTTGTTTGTTTATAATTCGAGATCATATATGCCAAAATTCAGAAAAAATAAACATTAAGAGATCAAGTAATGGGACAAAACATTTCGACGGTTATAAAAGAAAAATCAAGATTTAACGGTGATTTCAACTCTGATTTTGATGATTTTTTTACAGCTACACTCCTTGACCCTATATGAATACAATGACTGCATTCGATCATCAATTGAAAATATTTACACTAGTGGATACCACAAAATCTTATGTTATATTTAATGAAAGTATAAATAAACTCTTAATTGTTAGTGAATATATTGTTTTGATGGCATACACATTCTACGAAACTAGTTTCAACGATCCAACCATCAAACTTGTTTGTTTACACATCGAGATCATATACGCCAAAAATCAGGAATTTTTTTTTTTTCAAAGATCAAGTAATGGGACAAAACATTTTGACGGTTATAAACGAAAAATCAAGATTTAACAGTTATTTCAACTCTGATTTTGATGATTTTTTTACAGCTGCACTCCTTGACCCTATATGAATACAATGACTGCATTCGATCGTCAATTTAAAATATTTACACTAGTGGATACCACAAAATCTTATGTTATATTTAATAAAAGTATAAATAAACTCTTAATTGTTAGTGAATATATTGTTTTGATGGCATATGCATTCTACGAAACTAGTTTCAATGATCCAACCGTCAAACTTGTTTGTTTACACTTCGAGATCATATACGCCAAAAATCGGAAAAAATAAACATTCAGAGATTAAGTAATATGACAAAACTTTTTGACGGTTATAAATGAAAAATCACGATTTAACAGTTATTTCAACTCTGATTTTGATGATTTTTTTACAGCTACACTCCTTGACCCTATATGAATACAATGACTCCATTTGATCGTCAATTTAAAATATTTACACTAGTGGATACCACAAAATCTTATGTTGTATTTAATGAAAGTATAAATAAACTCTTAATTGTTAGTGAATATATTGTTTTGATGGCATACGCATTATACGAAACTAGTTTCAAAGATCCAACCATCAAACTTGTTCGTTTATACTTCGAGATCATATACGCCAAAAATCGGAAAAAATAAACATTCAGAGATCAAGTAATAGGACAAAACTTTTCGACGGTTATAAACGAAAAATCACGATTTAACGGTTATTTCAATTTTGATTTTGATGATTTTTTACAGCTACACTCCTTGACCCTATATGAATACAATGAACCAATTTGATCGTCAATTTAAAATATAATACATTTAAAATATTATATTTTTCTAACAAAATAATTTTTTTATTTTATTTATTTTTATTTTTGTAAAGACTTTGCGAGACGAAGTTTAGAAATTCGTCGCGCAAAGTCATGAAAGATTTTTACAAATAATTTTTTATTTTCTTTATTTTTGTAAAGACTTTACGAGACGAACCACACTTCGTCGCGCAAGACTTTGTGCACCGAATTTTATTGTTTCGTCGCGCAAAGTCATCCAAAGATTTTTAAAAATAATTTTTTATTTTGTATATTTTTGTAAAGACTTTACGAGACGAACCACACTTCGTCGCGCAAAGGTTTGTCGCGCAAAGTGACTTTGTGCGACGATTTGTGTTTCGTTGCGCAAAATTTAGTCGCGTAAGACTTTGAGCGACGAAGTTTAATTTTCGTCGCGCAAAGTCACTTTGAGCGACGAATTGTGTTTCGTCGCGCAAAATTTGGTCGCGCAAGGGTTTTTTTTTACTAGTGCATGTATGGTGTATTTGTGTGAGCTATTAATAAAACTTCAGCATGATGTGAGAAAACCTCTCCCCTTTTGCTATCTGTCCAAGTCTGTAGGCTAATTTCAGGTTCAGCAGGATCAAAGTAAAATAAGGGTTTAAATAATTCAACTCATACTTTCAGGTTCAGCAGGATATAAATACTATACTTGAAGTGTACTTCACATTAGACATACAAACTTCTGGCACCAAAAAAAAAAAAAAAAAAAAAAAAAAACCCCAAAATTATCTAAATCAATTGCGGTGAACGTGGATCGAACACGTGACCTTCAGATCTTCAGTCTGACGCTCTCCCAACTGAGCTATCCCCGCTCGAATATTGTTGTCTGCCAAATTTAACTATTTAACTAGATATTAGATTTGATATGTGTTGCGCATATTGATAATTTGACAATTTGACAATTTGTTATGTAGTATCTGTTAGTGAATCTGTCTAAACAGAAAGTATTAAGTAAATATATAATCAATTATAAAGGGTCTTTATTAAATATGCTGTTGGATTAATCTAAGGGGATTTTATTAAAGAGGTCATCACATGTCCACATGTTTAGGTCCTTAGGTAAGCGTGCTGCGTGACTAAGGATTAAATGCTATATAGAAATGTTGTGAATTAATACTAACTCACTTCCCCTTAGGACCTTGTTGTTGATGAACTTTGTGACAAACTCAATGATGGATGAGTCTTACACATACACAGAAATTTAACCAAAATAGAAATGACACAAGTGTTTATAGAGGTTCAGCAAAGTGCCTACTTCCTCTTTGGTGATCTCCTTGAGAACTTTCACTAATGAAGATAGGTTACAACTTTGGTTTACAAAGAAGGAAACCCCCTTAGAACTCTACCCTCACAATCTGTTTCTCTCTCCCCCTTGCTCAACAACTTGATACACTTAGAGAACTCTCTTGCTCTCCCCTTGGTATTTTCTGAACTTACAAGTTTCCAGCTTCTATACAACTCTCTATAGTTTGCACAGACTTATGCACTTAACAACTTAATGTTCTCTTGCTACCTCTTCCCTCTTATATAGGCCTTTGGACTCCAAGATAAGGTATCATTAAGTTCTGCACGTTCTTGCTTTAGTTATACAACTTTAGACACCTGTTCTTGGCAGCTCACAAAGCAAGGGAACAATGGATGATAGCTGCCATATATCTCTTGAACCAAGAGAGTATTCACTCATTGAAGCAAGTCATCAATTTGCCATAGTGTTCTCCCCATCTTTCCAGCTGCTTGCCACCTTCTAATATCTCAGAATTGATCAGAAATATCCTTGCAAGTCGATAGAAAGTGATAGCACACAAAGGAAGACTTGAAAACGCGTAGAAACTGAAACAGCAAAGTCGGGGCGACCGGTCGCTTTACCTCAGAGTCTCCAGACTTTGATTTTCTTCTCTGAACCGACCGGTCGCTTATAACATGCGACCGTTCGCTTTGGCACAGAGTCAAACTTTGCAATCTGCCGGAAACCGACCGGTCGCTCATAACCTGCGACCGGTCGCTCATAACCTGCGACCGGTCGCTCATAACCTGCGACCGGTCGCTAGTCTTTATTTTTGTATCTTTTTAATTGAGCCATTTTTTCTCAACAAGAAAGTATTAGTACGTGTGAATTAGGAAATATGTACATAATACGCTTTTCAAAACCTTGGGTGTGTGAATAAGGAAATACATGATACTAAGGAGTCCTTTTAATGAGGTCCCAGCTTTGTTAGAAATATAAGTTCAAAAACATTTTAGTCCTATTGCTAGTTGAACATAAGAACCTATTATCTAGAAAGTACTAGTAGAAGACTTTCTTTGAAGCTTTCATCAATATGAAATCTTCAGAGATGTCCTAGTCTGATTCAAGACCTTTTCTTTCATGTAATTTCATGTGTGTGTGATGATTTATGGAATTATAGTTTTACAGGTAAAACCCTTGAGACTTGGTGTTGGCTTCTGTCATTGTAGTCCCCACCTTTCTAGAACGATTGGTTAAAGTTTCTTTATCAACTAGTTAGTGGATCATATTTTACCGCATATGCTACAGTGGAAACTAAACAGAATAAAATAATGGGAATTTTAAACTTATTCTACAGCATGCATCTTAATCACTTGGAGGGAAGACTAAAACAAGTAGCTAATTAGGGTCAACCGTCAACCTGACACCCCATGGCACTTGGTGTTCCTCCATCACAAATGGAGGAAATTTTATAATAAATGATCATATCAAATTACAAACAAATTTGCTAAGTGTCTCCTGAGTACAACGATATGTGGCGGACATGGAAGCATTTCCTCCTCTTTGCAGTACTGCAGTTTGGTGGTTTTGCTCTCAATCTTACGCTCCTTGTTCATGCCCAGGATCAATCAGGTATGATTATATACCTCTGCAAGAGCACATAAATAAAAGTTAACTTGGTGCTCTCTCTCTCTTTCATCTTTCATATATACGTATAACTTCTAGACATCCGCACAAGAGAAAATATGTATATATGTTTATGTGGATGTTCTGTCTCAGGCTTCATTAGCATCGACTGCGGCCTAGCAACAAATTCTAGCTATACTGAAAAGGAAACAGGCATTAACTATATTTCAGATGAAAGCTTCATAGAAACCAATGAAAGTAAGGTTGTTATATTGACTGATCAACAAAATAAGATGCAGCCATACTGGTCTCTTAGGGTTTTTCCTCAAGGCACTCGGAACTGCTACAAAATAAACGTTACAAGGGGTACCAAATATTTGATCCGAGCAAGTTTCTTATATGGGAATTATGACGACCAGTATAGATTGCCAGAATTCCAACTGCATCTTGGGCCTAATTTGTGGGATTCAGTGAAGTTCGAGAGTGCGTCCACCGTCGCAAACAAAGAGCTCATACATGTCCCTCTGCTAAACTATATACATGTTTGTTTGGTGGACACAAATAAAGGGGTTCCATTTATATCAGCAATAGAGCTAAGGACTTTGCCTAATACAATTTATCAAGCACAGGAAGGGTCCTTGGCACTTGATTCGCGGTATGACACGGGTCAAACAGCGAATTTGAAGCAATTGTATAGGTCAGTAATTTCCGTGCATATTATAACACACACACAGCTTCACTTGAGAAATCCCTCAAATAAATTTATTTGAAAGACACCCTTGTGGGTTTTTCATCTATTCTCTCCGCCTATGGTTTGTTTGAGTTTGTGAATTTTTTTTTATTGGGTTCTCTCAACATATGGTTTGTTTGGTTTTGTGAAATTTTGATTTATTCTCTCTATTGCGTTTAATGAGTCTTCCAATTTATACCAAAGGAAAATGGTTGCAAATATATTTTTTTTATATATGTAATGTATATGATGTTTTGGTACTCCTGGTTACTTTGGCATGTATTGTGAATTCAAATTTTTTAAAATATATTATAAGAGGCTCTTCCACACTTGAAATTCGGACTCCGCCACGGTGTCAGTCTAGTGTCGATATGGATGTCGTACATGTGCTCCATGTGGATGGTGTCATGTTTTCGATATATGAATGTTGATATATCCTATATGTTGTGCAATATGTTTATTGTATATGTATAAATTTAGAATTTCCGTTCTTTTTCATTAACCACGAAATATATCATCTGTGTTTAGGTATCCAGACGATATATATGATCGCTTCTGGTATGGCTATGACCGCGATGAGTGGACACAATTAAACACCTCGTCTTCAATTAACACTAACAATACTTACCAACCACCATCTGTCGTGCTGGCTACTGCTGCCACGCCAAAAAATGTAGATGATTCCGTGAATATTTTCTGGCTCCCTTCCGATAACACTGCAAAATATTATGTTTACATGCACTTTGCAGAAGTTGAAAAGCTCCAAGGCAACGAGTCTCGACAGTTTAACATTACTAGGAACGGAGAGCTCTATTCTGGGCTATTTGCTCCTAAGTACTTGTCTGTAAGTACGATTTTTAGCCTGTCGGATTGGAGCAGAGGACAATATATTACTCTTTCAATCATTAAGGCTGGGAACTCTACCCTCCCACCGATCCTCAATGCTTTCGAGACCTATATGGTCAAAGACTTCGCAGAACCAGAAACAAACCAACAAGATGGTAATAATTACTGGTCTTCCTTAAAAATTTCTCTTTGCTACAATTCGTGATCGGAACTATTTCTATTCTTTAGGTAGCTCTTTTACGGTCATCTCTGCGAAAAAAAAAGGCAGTCAAATGCAGTTCATCAGATAGAAACTGAACCATTCTGCAGGGATGATCCTTAGAATAGCCTAAAAATGGATTCCGATCATTGGAACACAGACAGAAAATAGGATGTTCTCATGTGTTATCCTCACTTGAAAACTTTCCTACATATAGAGTGAGTTTTCTGATTGAGATTTTGTGTTGGCACATGAAAATATTATAGTTAATGCAATCACAAACATCAAGTCATCACATAGCATCAAAAGGAATTGGCAAGGAGATCCATGCAGCCCTCAAGTTTACTCATGGGAAGGTGTAAATTGTACTTATTATGAAAATAATGGCCAGCAGCCAAGAATAACATCCTTGTAAGTATCTCTTCACAAAAACTTAAAACTTCCACTTATGTTTTAGTGAATTAATGTAATAATTTGCGGTACACACATATATGCAATCTTCCAGGAACTTGTCCTCAAGTGGATTAACGGGGGAGATATCTCCAAGTATATTCAATCTCACCATGATACAAACTTTGTAAGTATGCTTTAATTACTGTGTTTGAAATATCTACTGCATACATACCAAATTAATGACGACGATGTACACAATAAGTAGTCATGACTTGTTGATGTTCATCATTTTAGGGATTTATCAAACAACAAATTAACGGGATCAATTCCAGAATTTCTGTCGCACCAGCCAAATTTAACCGTCTTGTAAGTTATTGAATTGTTAATGGGACTAAACTATAATTCCTTCATTAAGTACAAATTATGGTGACAAAATGCAGTGGTTTTGGCTTTTCAGAAAGTTGGACAAAAACAATCTCACAGGTTCTGTTCCGAAAGGACTCATTCAAAGAAGGAAGGATGCTTTGCTATCATTCAGGTCAGTTTGTTTATTAACAAATAAACATAAGAAACAAATCCCAGGTTGGTTCTAGTGTAGTTTTGTTTTTGTGCCCTCTTATCTTATGCCAAAAAAAAAAAAATGAAGAGAAAAGAAACAATCATAGAAGAACACTGCTATTTTGATATCCATCAAAATCTTAACGGTTGCCCTCTACCATTTTGTTATCAGTTTCTGCGAAAATCCAAATCTATCCCAACAAGTCCCTTGCGAACTAAAGAAGAAACACCGTACCAATATTCACCTAGCAGTGTATATCCTTGGATTCTTCATTCTCTTATCAACAATATTAGCTGTCTTATGGGTGGTCTTTAAAAGGAAAAGACAACATGGTAAGACTGCCAAATAAGTTTTTTTTTTTTTTCGGGAGTATTTTGCTGATAACCCTTTTTGGTGTAGAGATGATGAATTTCAACAAAAATGAATTTTTGGAGTCACAAGGTCAACGGTTTACATACTCAGAGATTGTGAAGATTACCAATAATTTTGCATCAATAATCGGAAGAGGCGGTTTTGGAAAAGTGTACCTTGGTACTCTGAAAAATGAGACTCAAGTTGCCGTGAAGTTACTCGGTTCATCAAGGCAAGGCTCAAATGAATTTCGAAATGAGGTAGATATATGCAAATGGGTTACTTCAGATTTACCTCTGGATCTCGAAAGTACAGATGTAAATATATACACTTGTTGCATACAAAATTGCAGGTTATACTTTTGATGAGTGCTCATCATAGGAACTTGGTTTCTCTCATTGGTTACTGCGATGAAGGTGACACTATGGCCCTTGTTTATGACTACGTAGCCAATGGAAACTTGGAACAACATATTTCATCTGGTATGCATGACTTTGCAAATGATTTTATTTTGAACTTGAACAATTCAGAGATATATAGAATCGTGATGATCGACAACTCTTGGGTGCAGATGTAGGTAAAAACGTTTTGACTTGGAAAGAGAGGCTTCAAATTGCAGTAGATGCCGCACGAGGTAATTGAACACTAAATAAATAACTACTAGGTATATATAAGTTTGGTGTACATGTCCAGACACCTTATGTTTAAGTACTTCTAAATGAATGTTTGGATTTAATAAGGAGACACTTCTCATTTTTGCAAATCACGGTTTGACACATATGCAAAAATAATTTATTAAAAATACAAAAAAATTTATGCATACATGTCAAACTGTGATTGGAAGGAAGTGGGAGTTCTTGCTTCCAGGAGAAGGAGGCAAGTATTTTCCTTTCTATTGGCTTGAAGACGAACCTTGTTATGTCGTACCTTTGCTTGATGTTGAGAAGAGAAATATCACTAAAATAAGAGCTAATTCGTACTTCTAGTGTTTGAACATTCATGATTCATGAATAGATTTGAACACCTGATCATGATCCCCTAATATAGGTCATGTGTTTGATACTTTCCTCCCTCAATATCGCTTGTATATATAAATATAACTTTAATTTAGTTTACTTACCATAGCTCATGGGATAAATATTTTTGCAGGACTAGAATATTTACACAATGGTTGCAAGCCACCTATTGTGCATAGAGATCTAAAGACATCCAATATCTTATTGAATGAAAAGTTGCAAGCTAAGATAGCTGATTTTGGTCTGTCTAAAGGTCTTGCAACTGAAAGTGTCACTCATGTATCAACAGCGGCCAAAGGAACATTTGGATACCTGGATCCTGAGTAAGTTTTAATCATATGCTATAATAGCTAGAGTTCTCATAGAAAATCTTTGAGGTCATATGTTGCCGAGAAACCAAGAAATTCTTCTTCCAGTTGTTGATATGACAAGTTCAAATTTTGGTACTTCAATATTTTAAAACCATTTTGACTGAGGGGTTGTTTTATTAAAAATATTGTTCACAGTTACTATTTTTTCTTATTCTCTCCAGATATTGCAGCACTGGACAACTTAACAAAAAGAGTGACATATACAGCTTTGGGATTGTGTTGCTAGAGCTCATAACAGGTAGAGCAGCAATAATAAGAGATTTAGAACAATTACCTATTCACATATGTCAATGGGTGAGGCCTAAATTTGAGAAGATCGAAATCGAAATCGAAAGCATTGTGGATTCAAGAATACAAGGAACCTACCTCAACTCTTCTGCTCAAAAATCAATAGAAATTGCCATGGCATGTGTGTCTTCAACATCAATCCAAAGGCCCGATATAACTGTTGTGTTTAATGATTTGAAAGAGTGTTTGGAAATTGAGATGCCTTCTGAAATAACAAAGATTACAGAAGCTTATGAGAGCGAGAGTGATGATACAATCAGTTCAAGCGGCTCAATTATAAAGACCTCCCACATGATCAGGTCTGAAACTGAAAGTAACACTATTATTAGTTGGTAATTCTGTAATATTATTTGAACATTTGTAACCAAAAAAATATATTATTTAAAGTTCCGAATTCCTTACGGGAATTTTTGTTACACTAGCTTGACTTGGACTGGCTTGCACTAAATTTACTCTCATGTTTGTTTCATCTAATCATAGTCTTAAATGGGATTGTTAGAGTTTGTATAGGAAAAATACACTTGCATTTAGTCCCACATTGGAAGGGAGATGGTTTATAAGCACAAACACTTTATAAATGCTAAATAGGGTATGGCCTAGTGGAGGCAAAGTTAGACCGAATCATGGTTTGGGCACAGTTAATATAACGCTTGGATGAAGAGGTGCCAGACCTCTGAATATTGACAATTCGCCTAAACCCTAAACCATATCACTGATTAGCCAGAAATCAAAGCCTGGTGGACAGACTCCTATTTTTTTTTTATATAAAAAGTTATGGCCAAAACAATGTCGTTTTGGGCCAGACATTGTTAGGCCTGCATTTCATGGGCTGTAAAAAGTCTTTAAACATCTTTTTCTTTTTTATTTAATCAAGGATTACAAAAAGATTTTAAAAAGAAGGAAATCAATTGGGTTGTTATTGCTGCATTTTTTTTTTCCTCTTCACCAAAAGTAAGTATGCTGTGCTGGTTTTTTTTTTTTTCCTTCTTGACCAAAAGTCAATTTGTTTCTTTTTTTTTTTTTTAAATAGTTTTTTTCCCCCTTTTTTGTAATCTGTTTTTTTCTTTCTTTCTGATTTGGCTTTTATGATCAGTATTCAGTAGCAAATTCGACACGACTAGAGGTATGATCAATTATAATTTGTTTATTTTATTCAATTTTTCAATAAAGATTTTAGCCTTTTAAAATTGTACATCTGCTAAAAAACTTCTGAGTCTGCCAATAAACATATAGTTGGCTATGTTAATTGACGTGAGCTATGACTTGTATTAAATGTTATGAATTGTATGGTCATGAACTGTTTTTGGTATTTGTCTTTTTACGCTAGCTAGTCACCGGTGAAACTTCTAAAAGGTTGATATTCCACAACATGCAAGTACTACTACAAAATAAAATACCCCTTAAGTCTCCGTTATATTCATACTATTTTTTTATTATAAAGAAAACAAACAAATGGATATCTATTGCGCAAATGCATATATTGCTGACTTGACTTGAACGGGTCAAACGGCTTGAAACATCCATTACTAATAGATTACTCATTTGTAGTTCAAGTGGTTAAGAGTATTTATCTTGAGCCTTAAGATCCTATATGTTCGATTATCCCTCCTTCAATATCGCTTGTAAAAATAAAAAATAAAAATCTCCTAATTAGCCTTCAACAACAACAACTGGCTTTATGTCAGGAGCTTTCCTCAAGGTGTCAGCAATGGAATCAAGGCCTTTGGACTCAATCATTCCTTTGGGATACCAATGAAACTGCTTCAGAGTTCATTTCGAAAGTCATAAACGCTTGTTATTATGGAAAATGTAGCGACGAAGACAATATATATTATTTGTCAGTGCCAATTTCAAAACCGAAACCAAAAAAAGAGATATAACGATGACTTTGTTTCTTTTCCTGGTAAAATAAGCGACACTTGCCAAGAAGCAAGTGAATGTACGTATACACGTATTGATTGACCAGATTTCACAAGACGACTGGTTCAACCTATTTGTATGAATGGAATCAATAATAATTGAAATTATATATTAACACTAAGAATGCATAATTTATTAATAATGATGGGTCTTTCAAGCCCGTCCACGGTCCACCCACAAAAGTCATCGACCACACTTTGATTTGTAAGTTGAATAATGGGTTTTTCAACCCTATCAATTGAAGATATAATTTTGAGTGGCGTTATAACACGATGGGTTTTACCATAACACTATATATTTATAATTAAAAAGAAGATCATTTTCATGTGTTTTATGAAGGGATTTCAATTCCCACCAAATTTTTTTTTATAGGGATTTTCAATTATTTTGTATCTATAAAGTAAAATAACAGCATGAGATTTGATTCTACAAAGAAAATAGACGATAGATGATCATTAAAATTAAGAGATCATGAAAATTGACTACAGATTGACTACGATAGATGATCACATTACCGTAGCAATATGTTCACACATAGAAGTCAATTACATATGTGTCAAACAAAGTAGGGCAAATATTCATATATGCTCATATTATTATTCTTCTCCAATATAGAGGTATTTATACAAGGAACCAAAATTCTAACTAAATAAGGAACCAAAATCCTAACTAAGTAAAGACTTGCCAACAATACGTACATGTACATATATTATGTATGTATGTATGAAGTTAGACTTGAGAAATTTCCGTCATAGTCTCATGGAAAACAATATTGAAGCCTACGTTCATACTTTGAAGCCAATATAATAATAAATAGAGACATCACATCCTCACAAAAAAGAAGAAGACCAATGGTCATATTTTATTTATTTATGTATACAAATGATATTAGAGAATGAGAGAATTTAATTTAGGACCTTAATTCATGGGTAGATGCTCTAAACTACTTAACCTATAAATCCCTTATACAGACATCTTAATATGCTATCATTGACAAATCTACGGGCTATGGGTAACAAAAAATCTCTCTTTATCAATTTTCATATATAAGAAAATGATGTACTCTTATTGCTTTATATAATTTTCATAATTTGTAAAAAGAATAATGAATAATTTATAGTAATTGTATTACCCCCATGAACTTCAAACCCCTCTCTCTCATCCACACATAATACTAATACGCAAGTTAACTCACTAGATTTAGGGTATGTTAATAATATGCAAGTTAACTCACTAGATTCAAGGTATGTTAAGAAAAAAAAAATGCATGCCAACTTTCAAATTTTGTTTAACTTGAACGTAGAAGATGAATTAATCATGAAGGAAACTTATCCGTTTCAATCCTTACAAAATGATAGGATCAATACCTTAAAACTTAGCCTTTCATTTGCCACAAAATGAAAAATCATTACACTCTATCTTCATTTTATACTTCAATATATCTTTAATCTTGTGAGTTATTTAATCCATTTCCTAACCACCAAACGTGACCTATATATATATATAACTTCAACCGCGTTCTTTGTAAAATTCCAATCATGATTCATATTCAACGTGCATTTGCGTGTGTATACATGACGTGTTTAAACCTCCATAATCTAGCAAGTACGTACCAAAAACAGTCGCTTAGATTTATTTGATAATCGAACTATATTGGAAATTGTAGTGAACATCCACTTGGCAGTATAAACAAAGATAAAAATGTGTTAGACAAAAGTTTAAAGGATTTTCAAGTCTGAGGATAATGACACTTTTTTTATGGCGTCCCTTCACGACTAGTTGACTTAGCAGTTTTTCGAACAAATAAAAAATAGGGGTTCTTAGATCTAGGTCCAAAACGATTAGCTGTCATTGGGTTTAGTCCTCATGTTTTTGGTTTTAGATGTAGGTCCTTTGACATTTATTACTTTTTTGTTGTGTCGATTTTACCCTTTAAGGTAAATAAGGAAAACACATTGAAAATCTAAATTTAATGCATTATTTCCTTGAAATTGAATTCCAAATTTTGAATTTTGAATTTTTTTTCCTTGATAATATTCCTAATATATAGATAAAATACAATTTAATCAATAAAAAATAAAGACTCACATATTATACCAATTGATCAGACAAGCACCCACATTAAATTATGTACCTGACATACAGGTATATATGTACCTGCCTTACAGGTAAGTGTTTTTTTCTTGAGTTTTCTTAAACAGTTTTTTCTGGAGGTTCATATTTATATACATACGTACATGTCTTCCATGGATTTTTATCTATGTTGAGTTTAAAGATCCATACCAAGATATTATATGAGTTCAATTAGCTGGGCTAGAGGGTATAACTACCTAGACTAGAGGTAATTTATGGATTTAATTACCTGGACCAGAGGTAATTTATGGGTTTAATTACCTGCATATTGCATACGAGGTGTATGCATAGGTACCTTACCTATTGTTAAGCTATGAAGTTTTTATGAACTCTTATTACAAATTTTGATGTCGGTATACCTTGGGAAAATTTCAGAATTCAATAAATAGATTTGCAATTAAATTCAAATCAAATATGATAATTAATATCCTACAAATCAATAACTTACCAGTTTTAGGAATTCACAATTTACCTTATTTATGTTTTCGGTGCATAACTGGAAAAAAAAAGAAAAAGAAAAGTAAATATCAATAAATTGAAATAGGCATGCATGTAATCTTATGTGGCGCAAAAGTTAAAGGACTTGGATCAACAACAATTTCTGCGTGGATTGCACCTAAAGTCTCTCCTCATAATTGGACTTATGCCAAATTTTCTATAAAAAATATTTGTTGACTTAGAAGTCTAACTAGTTTCTATTTTAGAAGTTAATGTCCAAAATACCCCTAGACTACTGTTCATGGGATTTACACAGTCGTTGAAAAGTTAAGACTTATAAGGAGGCTACTTTCTCTATTGCCAATTGATTTTTGGTTGGAACCTAAACTTTGTTGATGATATCAAAGCAATGTTATCTTATAAGGAGTTGGGCTACTCATTGCCAATGAGGCTTCGTTGCGACACATTGTGACTAGTATCAATCTTCTTTTCTTGCTTCCAAACTTCATGTACAAATGGTGAGCCAATTCCAACACATTATTGTATATATGTATGTCACATACCAATATTCTTTTTTTTCTTTTTTTTTTTCTTTTTTTGCATCAAATAGGGGTAGGGGAATTCGAACATGAGAGCTTTTTTAACACTGGGAAGTAAGCTAGTTGGTTTGCATATAAAGATTTGAAATTTCTAATTACATCCATGAGCTATATAATTCATGTGGCACTGGGGATGGGAAGGGGGTGGATCCTATACTAAACCAGAAAAAAAAAAACAAACAAACAAAAAAAGACAAGAGAAGAATACAACTAGACCCCTAGACTCAAAATATCAAATTTGGATAGTGTGTAAGAAGAATAATTTATTCTCACCAGAACTTATTTACTTTGAAAAGTAAACTTAGATATAAAAAGACAACAAAGTATTTTAGAAAAATACAACTAGACCCTAGAAAACCCTTTATATAATGCTGTCTCTGAAACCAAATACGTATCTTATTGCCCAAGTATTATGATGTCGTGGGTATTCAAGCAATCACTCTGGGCACTGCTTGGTGGTATTGCTCTGATGCTCCTAGCTCATGCCCAGGATCAATCAGGTATATAATATATATATGCATGCATGTTTCCAGTGAGAAAATAGAGTTGATCTTAATTGGTATATAATTCTCATGCTTTTTCCCAGGCTTCATAAGTATAGATTGTGGTCTAGAGCAAAGTCCCGGCTACACAGAAAGAATTACAGGCATTTACTACATTTCAGACTCCTCTCTAACAGATACCGGAGACAGCAAGTCCATATCGCTCGATTACAGAGATCAATATACACGGCCCTTCTGGTTCCTTAGGAGCTTTCCCCAAGGAACCAGAAACTGCTACAGCATAAGCCTTACGGGCGGCGATAAATATTTGATCCGAGCAAGCTTCGTGTATGGAAATTACGATAGCCAGAAAGGTAATTTACCAGAATTTGAACTACATCTTGGAGCTACTTTGTGGGATTCTGTGGCGTTTTCGAATGCGTCCAGCAGCACAATCAAGGAGCTCTTACATACCCCTGCGCAAAACCATATACACATTTGTTTGGTCAACATCGGCACTGGGGTTCCGTTTATATCAGCAATCGAACTCAGGCGTTTACCCACTGCATCTTATCCAACACAGATGCCCAAACAGTCCTTGGCACTTCTGTTGCGCTATGACGTTGGTCAAACGGCTAATACAGCTGGATATAGGTGAGCCATTGCTTAGGAAAAATTTATGTATGGTATTAAAATACGACAACATAGTATAATTCGTTTATGTTTATAATATATGGGTAGACGTAGACCCCTCACCTCTTTTTATTATTTATTATTTATTTTTATAAGTATATTATATATATATATATATATATATATATATATATATGTATATGTATATGTATAACATAATCTATGTATATTAATATATTTTATGATACTTTTAATCTTTCAAGAATCTCATTTTCATGTCTACTTTTTTTTTCTTTTCTTAAATTTACTATATCTATTATTCTTTTCTCTCCACCTATGGTTTGTTTGGGTTTGTGAATTTTTTATAGAGATTTTCTATTTAAACCCCACACTTCTCTTAGTTCACCCCATGTTCTAAGTTCACCCTATCTTTAATTTAAATTTTCACAATTTCTAAGAAAACCCCACTATCTTCCCAAACTACCCTTAATTAAATACACCCCAAATTGAAAAAAATAAGAAATAAAAGAGATTTTCTATTTAAACCCCACATTTTTTTTTGTTCCCAGCAGAAAAAAACACAAACAAATGGAACCTCAAACCCGAAATTTAATACTTTCTAGAGAAAGAGAACAGTTTTACATATCTTCAAGAACTGTAACTGGAATTCCAACACTTGGGGTGTGTAGGGTGTCTGTATAGATGTACTAGGGTTAATTATTAAGTTGGATGACCTTTTTTGTCTTTTTACACAATAATAAAACTTACAGCTTAATGATTTAAGTATTGGGGTGAACAAAGAGAAGTGTGGGGTTTAAATAGAAAATCTTTTTTTTTTATTGTGTTCTCTCCACATATGGTTTGTTTAGGTTTGTACAATTTTGATTTATTATCTCTCTTGAGTTTAATGGGTCTTCCAAAAAATTTATGTGTAGATTACAAAAGGAAAAAATTTGTAAATATTTTTTATATATGTAATGTTTTGGTCCTCTTGGTTACTTTAGCATGTATTTTGAGTTCAGATTTTTTTATATACATTTTGTGAGAGGCCTCATACATGAAATCCTGGCTTCGCCATAAGGTAGACGACATGATTGATATTTCCCATTTTTTAGGAAATAACGTCAATAAATATATACTTTTATTATAACACGTGAACTAGTTATCCATCTGACATGGCCGTACTATAATGCCACTCTACAATTACTCGTGGCGCAGGAGATAATATATACATTTGCAAGTATTCAATGGTATTTTTTGCCGAAAACTAAACTGATGATATATATTTGTATGCCATACAGGTATCCGAACGACATTTATGATCGCCTATGGTATTCCTATCCCCGCGATGATTGGGCACAATTAAGTACTCTATCCATCATAAACAACGATCAAAACACATACCAACTACCATCTGATGTCATGCGTACTGCTGCCACGCCAAAAGATATTTCAAGCCAATTCTTGAATATTTCCTGGGTGCCTGCTGATAAATATGCGGAATATTATACTTACATTCACTTTGCCGAAGTTGCAAAGCTCCAAGCCAGCCAGATCAGAGAGATCTCTATTACCATAAATGGAGAGCTCACTTCGGACCCATTTGTTCCTCGTTACTTGTACACAAATACTATTAACAGCACCCTGGCTTTCAGAGGAGGAGGAGGAGCACAATCCTATAATTTTTCCATCTTTACGTCTGAAGACTCTTTCCTCCTACCTATCCTCAATGCGTTCGAGATTTATATGGTAAAAGAATTCTTAGAATCAGAAACAAACCAAAAAGATTGTAAGTACTCCTTCCCTCAATTATTACGTACCTACCTTTCGGTTAGGTAGAGTATATGTATCACACAATGTCATTGGGCCTAAATCGATGATTAAATCTAATAGTAGTGGGATCTTCTATAATGAGGGGTAAAAGTGTGGGCTTATAATAATCTAGCAGTCCAATAACAACTCTACACTAAATCGGACGGCTATTAAGGAACCCCTCATTATAAGCCCACATTTTTACCCCTCATTATAGCCTCTCTGAATAATAGTTACACAAGTTGGGCTCGAATCTAAAAGCCCCTTAAGTTTTCTTGAGATAACGTCCTTCTTTTTGTATATGATGAAAATATTATTAGTTGACGCAATCGCAAACATCAAGTCAACTTATATAATTATTAAGAACTGGCAAGGAGATCCGTGTGCTCCCAAGGATTACTTGTGGGAAGGTGTCACTTGTAGTGCTAGTGCTCATGAAAATGAGTTCCGAAATATCAAATCCTTGTAAGTGTATATATGTATGTGTGTCCTCAGACAAAATTATTGATGATTAATTTGATTTAATTATCCCTTTTTAACTTGGTTTATAGTTACGGGTAAATGCAATGCAATCTGTAGGGATTTGTCGTCTAGTGGATTAACAGGGCTGATAGCTCCTTCTATATCCAATCTCACAATGATACAAACTTTGTAAGTAAATTAATATACATGTTGTCATGAGTATTACAAAACTAATGAATATGGTGTAGCCTACAGCAGCATATATGGTAAGATCGTAATTTCATTTTCGCCCCAATATTGGTTTCATTTAGCATATGAGTTGATCGGCTCAGGCTCATGCGCTCATGATTTCAGGGATTTATCAAACAACAACTTAACAGGAACAATTCCAGACTTTTTGTCTCAATTGCCAAATTTAAATGTCCTGTAAGTTCATTTTCAAGATTATGTACATACATGGGGCTAAGTTAATTACAATCCTTAATTAGTGAGAAAGCATGGTTAGAGTATGTCTTTACTTCTGCAGAAACTTGGAGAACAACAAGCTCACAGGCTCAGTTCCAGTGAGACTCAGTGACAGAAGCAAGAATGGTTTGCTACTATTAAGGTGCTCCTTTATTTTGCCAAAAAACAAAGAAGCTATGATCTTTGAATTTTGTGTGTAACTCGGCCTAAATCGTGTTTAACATGCGCATGTTCAATTGCTTTCAAATTTCTCTAGGTATATATACATTAATTTTCCGATAACTAGATTATTGAGAATCTTATAGCTTCTACTATACTTATTTAAAAAAAGAAGTATATGCATGGAAATCTTACTACATTTGCCTTGAATTACCATTTCAGTTTGTGCGGAAATCCAAATCTATCCGGACAGGTTTCTTGCGATAAGAAGAAGAAGAAGCACAATCTCGGTGTTTTGGTAGGAGTCCCCGTTGGAATTTCAATCGGCATATTATTAGTTGTAGCAGCTGCAGCTATTTGGTGGCACTGCTTTAAAACCATAGGAGAAAAAGGTAAGAGTGCCGAAATAGAATAGCCACAGTGTTTCATAAAAAAGAATAGCCAAAAAAGGGCCCCCACATGAGTTGTTTGGCGTAAAAGTGTTTAAAATTTGGGGGTGAACATTACCCCACACTGATTGCCGTGAGATGAGTGTGATTTAATATAGGCTAAGCTAATCAAATCCGAATCTTATGAGCTGTAAATTTAGTGCTTAACATAGTTGAAACATATTTTGAAGCTAACACAATGCCAGAGGCGCAAGAAGTTGGCCATACTGATAATAAGCCCACCCTTTTGAAGCCCCCTTCTGACCCCCGCCGGAGTCAACACTTCACTAAAGTTGTGATCACGAATATCACCAGTAATTATACATCACTGCTTGGAGAAGGCGCATTCGGAAAAGTCTACCGTGGCACGCTGGAAAATAAGGTTGAAGTTGCTGTAAAAGTACTCTCGCCTAGATCAAGTCAAGGCTTAGAAGAATTTAATAACGAGGTATAGATAATCCAACTATAAATATTTCTTTCTTGTCTGGATTCTTTGTTGAAGATTCACAAAGACGAAACATGCATATCGAATTGCAGGTTGCGCTTTTGATGAGTGTTGCTGATCATAAAAACGTGGTTTCCCTAATTGGGTACTGTGATGACGTTGACTGTATGGCACTTGTTTATGCGTTCGTGGCCAATGGAAATTTGAAACAGCATTTATCAGCTGGTAATGATCGTATATTCATATGTATAAGTAAAATATAACACCATATAGAACTCGTTCAGCTTTTCTCATCATCATTACACGAATATGGACTTTTGCAATTGAACCTGCTGCTATTTGATTGCATTTCATCATATACTGGGAAAAAAAAAAATTAAACCTAGCTAATTATTAACTTCAATTTCCGAATCTTTTCTATTCTTCATCCTAAATGTTAGAATTTAGAGGAGGTGTGATGTGTGTTGCTCTGATACCACTGTTGCGTTGTAGGGGAAACTAAGTGATTTTATTAGATTGGAGGAGAATAGTACATGGCTTGGTGTAAGCTAATTGGCCTCCTTAGCATATTGGCTTATTGGCCACTTCACTTGGTTTAGAATTAGTTTGGGCTATTTGGCCCTTCACTAGATTGGTGAGCTTATTGGCTCCCTAATAGTTTGGGAGTTGGCTTGTTTACTCCACATAAATTGGGAGTTGATTGGTTCACTCCCCATATGACTTCGGTTGGGTAGCCTTTTTTGCTCCACCTTGTATGATCACTTGCATGTCTATTTATAGACATGATCCACCGCCATACCTTGGTCCACCAACTTAGGAAGTTAACCCCAGCCACATATTGTGGCTTTCTCTAGATAATTCTCAAAGGTTTGCATGTGGCTGCCGACTTCCCACCAAGCTTCTAGAATAGTTTAGGCTCTTCCACAAAGCTTCTAGATTTCTACACACATTTCTTTAGCACAAATGTGCATTAATTTCAACACTAAACAACTGTTGACCCCAAATACAGTACTTTCACCTTCACCACCTGCATCAAGCCCGCAGTCACCGGACCACCGCTACATATCATCAGCTCCATTGCTTGTACGGTCCCATCGCTCTGACTCAGGTATACCATTGCTATATATTCATAAATGGCATTTATGATGAGAATTTTCTCCCCCCGCCACTCCCCATTTTTTCCATTAGGATTACGCTGCCCAAGCAAATTGTTGGACAAGTGTTATTAACAAATGAAAAGAGTAAACCTAATTTCAGTGTACACCTCAAATGCAGAGCTCTCACCTTCACCCTCTGCATCACTTGCACGGCCGCCTCACACCAGCGCCACATTGTTTCACACAGCACATTCACATGGCCCCGAATCAGGTACTACATCTCCTTTCAAAACTCAAGATCGAATTATTAATCTCATTTAACTTTTACAAATTATAGAACATTAATTTACATCATTTTAAATTCTATTCTTTATGAATTCCTTAGATACTTTTAAATTTCCTCATCCAAATACACCGTAAGTTTCCCTCCGTAATTTTTCTTGTATAACTGCATGATTCAATCATAACGAACTCTTGGGTGCAGATATTATTATAAGAGTTTTGACTTGGAAGGAGAGACTCGGTATTGCTCTAGATGCCGCACGAGGTAAGCAGATTAGTAAATATTACAATACATATGATATGAGTAGTCACTGTACATACCGTGAGGCTCAGGAAAAACAGTGTGAGAGAGTTGAGATATAAAGCCAGTTTTGTTCTTATGCTAGCTCATATGATATGAGTACTGTATGCTCTTATGCTAGCTCCTGCTCTTTGACCAGTTTTGTAATAGTGAGTAATGGCTGCTGAATTTTATAGGACTAAATTACCTGCATTCTCACCGCAATATGCCGATAGTTCACAGAGATATAAAGCCAGCCAACATTTTGTTAGACAAAAGATTGCAAGCCAAGATAGGTGATTTTGGTATTTCTAGAGCTTTTGCAACTGAAAGTATCACTCATGTATCAACTTTGTCCAAAGGAACATTTGGATACCTTGATCCCGAGTAAGAATTAAGTATATATATATATCCTGTTTTTTGCCTTTGTTTTTGTACCTTCTGGTATATATTTTCAATAGCCAATTTATTTCATTAGATTCGACCTTGTTGAAATGTTTTCTTGTTATATTTGTCCAGATATCACAAGACAAAACGTCTCAACAAAAAGAGTGATGTATATAGCTTTGGAATTGTCTTGCTAGAGCTAATAACCGGTAGAACAGCAATTAACACTGAAGTAGTACAACCTGGAGGACCAGAAGTACATATACACATACTTGAATGGGTGCGTAATGAAGTTAATAACCAGCGTATCGAAAGCGTCGTGGATCCAAAATTACAGGGAAAGTACAAGATGGATTCTGTTAGGAAAGCTATACAAACTGCCATGGCTTGTGTGCCTCTGACCGGAGCCGAAAGGCCAGACATAGATGTTGTCTATAAGGATTTAGAGCAATGCTTGAAAATGGAGTCGGCTCCTGATCCTGAACCAAGGACTACAGTGAGCGATGATATTAGCAGGTGCGTGATATCATAAGTTAATGCTATATGTAAACACAATTTACTAATTAATTTGTATAACTTTGTATTTTTATGGTACAATTATTTGAAATTGAGAGTTTGCTTGATGCTACTTTTGAATTGGGAGGTGGTTCTCCTTGTTTGCTTTTCATTTTCTTCTCATCGTGGTCAATATATTTTCGGTGTATTTTCAAAATAAAAAATAAAGATCCAATTAATATAACTCATATCTTTCGAGTTTATAATTAACCGTACAGTTGCAATGAACCAAATCCTTTGCATATTTCCGTGCTAGCTTTTGTTGTGATATATTGTTATGTGCTGCGTGACAAGTTCATTGTAGTAACTCCAATAATTATAACTTAAATAAAAGTCCTATCCAATGAAAAATACTTTCAGTTATCAGTCCGTACCTACTTGTTCCTCTTTTGACGCCTTGCAAATTATGTGATGTGGCTAAGGCAAGCACTGTGATTGGTTCGTAACATGCTTTACCCACACCATTAGACTTAGCTGGAAATACAAGTTAGTCAAAAGAATTTAAAAGCAAATCAGCAGAATGCCGGAAGAAGTATCTATCCGGTAAGTACTTCCTCAGCAAGCCCATTAATCAAAAAAATCACATGATGAGAATAATTATCAATATAAGCAAGATTCACTCAAGATTAACTCAGCAAGTCCATTAACATTTCTTCAAAAGAAAATTTTGCGCTACTATATTAGGGAATAATTATCAAAATAAGTAACGAATGTCTAGTCCATGCCACTTGAAAATATTGAGTTGATAAGTCTTTTTTTTTTATATTTATTTATTTATAGTACAAGCGATTGGGAGATGGAAGTTTACACAAATATTCATTGGGTGTCCTGGGATTTCGAACCTCTAACTACATAGTGAAAGAACTCAACCTCTACTAATTTACTTGATTTGTATAAAGAGACGTATTACACAAGACAAAATCTTTTATAATGGAAAAAGAAAGGGCAGTCAAAGTAGACTCTCATCTTTTTAAGGAGTTGACAAGTCAATTATGATATTTTTAAAAATTGAACAAAAGTCAAGGTTCAAGTCTTCCCTCACAAATGGTGAAATTCTATATTTGCAGCAACGTCTAATTGCAACCCAAAATCAACGTAGTAGAAAAATCAACCCTCCAATATTCAAATAACGCGTTCTCAGACCATTGAAACCTATAAATATACACAGCTCAGCAAAGCAAGTTTTTGTTATTTTCTTTCTCTCTAGCTAATATTAATGGCAGGTGAGTGTATGAGGTCTGCTCTGGTGACCCTCTTCATCGTTGCTATGGTACTCTCTCCCATTTTGACCTCTGAGGCAGCTCGATTCACTTTTCCAGGTAAATAATTCCACCACCAATTTTACTATAGTGACCTCTGTGGCAGCTGAATTGGTGTTAGGGATTAGATGCTGATTTTGTATTTTGTTTGGTTTTGTTTCAGATACAACTCCTATATGTCCTGACTGTGTGTGCTGCGCACCTCCACCACCAGGCTATTGCTGCGATTGTAATTGTGCTGCACCAATTAATACTCACACCGATGAGTAAGGGTCGCCATGATATACATGTACAACCAAATTTGTATGATAATGGAAAAGAGTATATATATATATATATATATATATATATATATATATACACAGGGGGGGATTATTGTGTCACGTACGTTATAACCAATATAAAGGTGATTATTGTGTATATTTTTCCAACCTCCCTAATCTAAGATTACAAACGTTAGCCAAACACAAGAAATAACAATATTGAGAGAAGAAAGAAAACAAATCAAAGCACATCCCATTCTGTTGGAGGGAAATTAGTAGAAGTTTTATGGATAATGTTTTGGTGTTATGTCACGGCCCTTACAACCCACTACTAACTCCAAACATGCAATGATATCATTCTCACCTCAATCACATAGGCCCAAGTTTTTTGGATGGAATTAGGTATGAAGTTTAAACTCAATATACCAGAAAATCTTTTTAAAAAAATAGTATAGCCAACCCGGTTTACTGTTTTGACACGTGGCACCTAGGCGCACTACTAGAAAAACACTCAACAGGGACCCTTTTATTGGAGACTAAAATAAAAGGAAAAACTACAGTAAACCCCCCAACCTATAGGGTCATTTACGATTACATACCCGATTTTCAAGACATTTACAATTACATACACAACGTCACGGAAACCCTACAAAATGCCCCCTCCGTTAGCGAGACCGTCAGGAAATCTATTATCTGATTGCGTGGCGAATGTGGGCTCCATTTTTTTGATGACGTGGACATCCACGTGGACAAAAAACTAATAAAAAATTATGTACATGTTAAAAATAATTTTTAAATCATATTAAAATCATTAAAAAATAAATTTAAAATAAAATCTCATCTCTCTTCGCTTGATTTTGTGGCGGCTGCTGCTGCTGCTGATTGTGAAGAAGAAGAAGATGCTCCACCAAAGACCTCCGCAAATACACCAGCTTTATGTTCTCGGGGATGACGGCCGCAAAACAGCTTTGGCTTTTTGGAGGACAAGCAGAAATGATTATCCTGGGATTTTTCTGCTTCCGCTGTCGAGATTGCGATTGAGAAATGTTGTCGTCTGCTGAGCCTAAGAAGTAATTGGAAAAGGGGTTTTCGTCGTCATCGTCGTTTTCGCCGTCGTCGGTTGAGTCGTCTTGTTGATTTTCGGCGAAATGTTGGTGGAGCAAGTCGTAGATTTTGATTCGGCCAATGGTTTTGCGGCCGAAGAGGGGGTGGAGGGTGTCGTCGCAGACAATTTTCTTCTTCTTGGTGGGGTGCTGAAGCTTGTGTTGATTGACGTAGTCGGCGATGATGGAGGCGACGTCGTATTGCGAGATTGGGTTGCTGGTGTCTCTGCCAATCGATTCCAGAAACTCAAAGAGCCGCCTGGAGCCCCACCCGGTAAACTCCACTTGTTTCTTGGACCGGACCCGTTTGCTTTGTCTGAACGGAGTCGAATTCGGATCCGGGTTCGGAGTCGGATCCACCATCCAACTGAATGAATAATCCATCAATCAAATCAAAACCACCTTCTTCTTCTTGTACCTTCAGCAGAAACGCTCACAGACACCACTCCCCACCTCTCAGCCACCACTCTCCCGTCGCTGCGATCCTGGCGGCGGCGACGAGGGCCTTGGCGGCGTCCTTGTCGATGACGACTGTCGTTTTGGCGTCTTGGCCGTCGTTTTGGCGGGTGAGGTTGAAGAAGGAGAAGGGAGAGAGGGTTGGCTGCGTTGGAGAAGAGAGATGAGATTTTATTTTAAATTTATTTTTTAATAATTTTAAGGACAAACTACAGTAAACCCCCCTACCTATAAGGTCATTTATGATTACATCCCAATCTATGAGATATTTACAATTACATACACAACGTCACGGAAACCCTACAAAATGCCCCATCCGTTAGAGAGATCGTCAGAAAATCCGTTATCTACCCATGTGGCATTTGTGAGACCCATTTTTAATTGATGTGGAGTTGCACGTGGACAAAAAATAATAAAAAATTTATTTAAAAAAAATTAAACATATTTAATTATAAAAAATTTAAAATTAAAATTAAAATAAAAAAAACCCCAACCCATATTCTCTCTCTCTCTCTCTCTCTCTCTCTCGATCTCCTCTCCTCCTAGCCCACAACCACCCAAACCACCATCCAAGCTTACTCAGGCCACCCATCCCAGCCTTAACACCTCTCTCGTTCCAGCCCAACCCATCACCGCCCTCATGCCACAGATCTAATCGTTTTCCCCAAACCACAAACCCCAATTCGTTCAGTATAATTCAAGGAATGGACTTCCCTTCCCAGCAGTAAACCACCACCACGAGATTCTCAGTCAATCTGTAAACCTCGACCCCAATTGCCAAATTACCATTCTGCTCCTCCATCTCCAAACCCCACGCCTTCTTCCTCCTCACCCTCAATTTATCGGCCTTCGCGAAAGCCTCCGCTCTCTCCACCACCTTCTCCACCGTCTCCTCCAACACGAAACGCTCGCCGTCCTCCGCCGAGCCGTACGAATGGTCGTTGAACAGCCCGGACAGGTCCAGTCCGGCCGAGAACGATATCAAATCGAACGCGTTCAAACAGAACATGGGGAAGTGTTCCAGAAAACCCAGATCTGAATCTGGGTAGGAGTCGAATCTAGAGTTGATTTTGTCGAATCTGGGTTAGGAGTCGAATCTAGAGTTGTCAATGGGGTTGATCTTGGGCAAGTTCATAAAGGGTTTTTGTTTTTGTTTTTGAAGAAGATTGCTAGCAGCATGGACTTGGAGATTATGACTTTGCCTATGAGGGAGGATTAATTAATTCACGCATATCTTATAGATCGATGTACTTGGACAATAATTCACTGACTTTTTGTATTTAGATTAAGCAGATTCACTGACTTTTTGTATCTAGCAAACCAGAAGCATTTTGTGCTAGTTCATGGAGCTGGTCATGGGGCATGGTGCAGAGAGAGAGAGAGAGAGAGAAAGGGAGGGTTCGTCGGGAGGGAGAGATTTTTTTTTTTTTTTTTTTTTCATCTTTCTTTTGATTTTTAAAATTTAATGATTTTAATTTTTTAAACTTAGTTTGTAAAAGTATATAATTTTTTATTAGTTTTTAGTCCACGCGGAAGTCCACGTCATAAAAAAAATGGGTCCCACTTTTGACACGTCAGCATTTAACAGACTCATTAATGGTTTGGCTAACAGAGGGGGCATTTTGTAGGATTTTCGTGACGTTGTGTATGTAATTGTAAATATCCCATAGATTGGGATGTAATCGTAAATGACCCTATAAATTGGGGGTTTACTGTAGTTTGTCCTAATTTTAATATGATTTAAAAATTATTTTTAACATGTACATAATTTTTTATTAGTTTTTTATTCACGTGGAAGTCCACGTCATCAAAAAAATGGAGCCCACATTCGCCAAGTAAGCATATAACAGATTTCCTGACGGTCTCGCTAACGGATGGGACATTTTGTAGGGTTTCCGTGACGTTGTGTATGTAATTGTAAATGTCTTAAAAATCGGATATGTAATCGTAAATGACCCTATAAGTTGGGGAGTTTACTGTAGTTTACAGTTTCTATAGAATGCTATTGGGGATTGATAATAGAAATAGTCTCTATAAAATGATAAAAGGGACTGATTCAATAATTTTCCATGACTAATAATTTTAAAGGAAAATTAGGTATTAGACATAGATAACTTTACTTATTAGTATTTAAGACATTTGATATTTTGGTTTGGGTTTTAATACCTAGAAAAGAATTGTTATTTTGGATTAGATCAAAGAATATGCCCAAATTCGTTGGCCCACCTTACATTAAATATTGAAATGTCAATTATACCCTTTTTGTTGAAAAGAGTGACCAAAATTCGTTGGTTTTTTTTAATTATTTTTTTAAAAAAATCAGATCAGATCGAGAGACCTGTGAGAAACTTGACCGCACAAGAATTGTACTATGGTAGCAAAAACGCTTGTGGAACCCAGATCGGTGGCATCATCGGAAAGTCAAGTAGTGTGAACAAGCAGCTACGGCAGGCCACCGGGGCCAAGATCCGAATGGAAGAAGCCCAAGTCAAGTCGCCGGACCGGGTAGTGGTGGTCGTCGCTCCCAGTGCAATCCGTTCCAAGATTTGGTTGAGAACTACAGGCCTCGAAAATGTTAATGGTGGGGGGGAAGAGGAGATTGAGGTGGGGTGGTTTCGTGCCGGTTTCTGGCGGAGGTAGCGCCGTTCGGGTCGGTGATAGGGAAGGGCGGTAAGGTGGTGGAGAAGATTAGGAAAGAGACTGATTGTAAAATTAGGGTTTTGATTGAGAAATTGCCGGCTTGTGCAGTTTCTACGGACGAGATGGTCGAGGTGAGGTTGTGTCTTTGCTTTTTCAAGATTTCAATTACGTTTTGGATGTAAATTAGATAAGTTGTGTGTATTGAGTTGGTTTGAGTTTGGGTTTTACTTCAAAGGCCTGCATTTGCATTCACTTGTTGTTGGTATTTGTGTATGATGTATTGAATTTGTCCCATTTAGCTTACGTCAAAATCCCAAATTGATGGGAACTGGCTAAATGCATGAAAGAGTTCTGCCATATAGTCATGAGTATCAATATGTGTAACATAGGGATTAAAACTCAAACCCAAGAGATGTTACAAACTCTTCAGCAATTCGGGGCCAATTAATATCAAGATATGCGACAAGATTAGCATTGTAATTTCCAACAGCACCAGCAAATTTTCCCATTATTTCCACCCGAGAGAATTTAGTAAATTCTATTTAGAGTTATGTGGAAACTTAAACTTGTTGTGTATAATTATTAGTTTAGCATGATTGTAGATTAAATGTGCTTCATTTCTTTGCCAAGTAGTTTCTTGGCAAAGAAACTAGTTTCATTTCATAAGATTACTGTATAAAAACAATAAAATAAAATAAAAACAACAAATCTTAGTTTCTTTGTCAAATGTGTTATGGTCTGATGGGTACTTTGGATATTGCAGGTGGTCATTGATTGGGCCGGGAGATACCTTCATCAGATGGAAAGGCCATTAGATGTGCTATTCAAACAGACGCTGGTAACATTTTCAATTTGCATAAACTTTCACTCTTTTTCTTATAATGTCAAAGTTTTCAGCCTTATGTATGTTAGAATTTTGAAGAGTAGAGGCTACCCATATGAGGAATTGGGTGGGCAAGAGAAGAGCATAAAACAGAAACTTCATTGCAGAAAACAGAAACATGAATAACCTATTTTACATTCTAGGTGGTTTTCAGTCTGATTCCCTCTCTCCCAACATGTCTTGAATAAAAAAATATATATTGTTTTGTTTTGTTTAACTCTAGAGCTGAGCATTTTTGCCCAGACTTAGCGTTTCAGTTTCTATTTCTGCATCGCAGTTTCCGTTTCTGCATTGCAGTTTCCGTTTCTGCATCGCAGTTTCCATTTTAGTACTTTCATCTTGGTTCCTCCATTTTGCTTCTATAAAATTATTATTATTATTATTTTTATATAATTGATATCTACATTGTATTTTTGTTGCAGTTTCTGCTTTTATTTTCAGTTTTTGTGTGAATATGTGGTGAAATGAAATTTTTTTTTATTAAAAAAAAAGTTTATCGTTTATATAAATATTGTATAACTGAATAAATATTACAAAATCAAGTTTGGTGTAGTGGTTTGTGAGTGAGCCTTCCTCCTTTGAGGATCAAGGTTCGAGTCCATTCAATGACACAAAATCTTTTTTTAAAGGTGAATAAAGGGCAACGGAGTTGATCCCCTGCAGATGGTGGCAGGCAGGTGGCCGGCGGCGGGAGTTTGGCGGCGAGATTCCAGCGGTTGGATAGATATGGACATGTGGCATAGTATGCTTGCCTTAAAAGGAGTGGCATTGTGTGTAATTTTGATATTTTTTAATGATATTTTTGTAAATTAGGTACCACATTTTGGTCTTTGGCCTTATGCTAATTAGATGAAATTGTATTTCTATATTCCAAATTAGTAAACTATATTGTGGTTTAAAACTAAAGCTCCCTAATTTTAAAAACTCAGAAATCCGTGCCTTCAGTATTAAAGAAATTATATATAATACTTTCATGTCAGATATATATTAGAAAATAAGGCACTGACAAATTAATCATTGCCTAAGTTCTCCACCATTTCCAGTTGTGGGCACGAATCAACACAAAAACTTAATTAAAATTTTAAAAATATATAAATAAAAGACTCATTATACCAGCTAAGTGAAATTATACGTATACCAAAATGGCTTTCCTCCTCTCTCTCTCTCTCTCTCTCTCTCTCTCTCTCTCTCTTCAATTATTATTTTCTCTCTCTTCAGTTATTATTTTCTTAACCACACTCTCGTTTTACTTCCCAAGATTGCTTGCTACCGTTTTCTCATTTTTCTCCTCTTTTCCTTCCATTACTCTCTCTCTCTCTCTCTCTCTCTCTCTCTTAGAGCATCCACAGTGGAGGGGTGTAAATTCGGGGGTGTAACTGTGGGTCCCAACTTTTTATGTTGATTTTTCTTCATTTTTCTTCTCTTTTCTCGGGTGGGTCCCGCCTGCAAGGGATGTAAAAATGGATGTAAATATACATTTTATTTTACATCCCCATGGTGGTGATGTATATTTACATCCATTTACATCTCACCATTGGAGACGATTCCGGTGACTCGGGGTGTATATTTAACATACACCCCCATATACACCCCCCACTGTGGATGCTCTTATATTTTCTTAACAACGTTCTTGAAACTTCCCTTTTTCTCTCCTTCAAATCTATATGCACCCCTTTTATTTTTTTCTGCTAATTCTTGTCTTTTTCTTGGTATTGTGTTGTGTCTGGATTTCTTGGTCTAGTTTTAAATTTAATTCTTGGTATTGTGTTTGTAAATCTAACCCATTGTCTGGTTTGTGATGAGAAATCTGGAATTGTGTGTTTGGATGCTGAGAAAGTTAGCTCAGAAAATTAGAAAGAAAAGTAAATTTGGAATTTTCCTCTGATTTCATTCACTTGAATAATGATAATTGCAGTAGTTTACTTTTATACAAGATAGAAACTTAGCTATGAATAACAACCTGTAACTAACATCTAACAACATAGTTAAGCTAAACATGACAGGTGTCATCATCTACATGTGATTTTTTGTGTGCAGGTTCAGAGTTGTTAGTATGAACTTGTACTGATGGCTGAGACATACTTGTAACAGTTTGGGTTAGACCTGTGTTATGTCTCTTACAAATCTTTCATTTGAATGAGTTTTGCTTAGCGACTCATGGTTTTTGTTTGACTGTGGTTGTAGAAATAAAACGTATGGGACAAGTTCTTGCTGTTGTTGATGGCATATTGAATCTGTTTGAAAGGTAATTTAATGAAATTTCTCTTGTTCATCAATGAATTCACTCTCTGTCAAAATCATAAATTTCTTTGTATGTTTTAGTGGGTATTTGTGTTTATGAATTTTGAGGATTTATTTGTGTTTATGTTTATGGTAGTGCAGATGCGGTTAATAGGCTTAATGATATCGGGGGCAGAGGTGAACTTCAATCTGGAATTTTCGTTAGTTTCGTTAGTTTTATTCTTTTGGCCCACTTCTTTAATTTAATATATGCAATTAAGTAATATGTTAGCCTTTTTTAATTACTCTAATTAGCAATTACCTTTGAAACAACAAATAGAATATTGAAATTAAATATACGGCGTTTGATACAACTTTTTCTAAATCAAAGGCCTAGCACTAGGGCTTTCATTTCAAGCGAAATTTGTGTGTTTATCTATGCGGCTATACAAGAATGATGATATGAATGTTCAATGCGAATTTACTAGACAAACTCAATAAGACAAAAACATTATATGATATTTGAATTTTAAAAATAATTAACTAATCGGGTTTTATTTAAATCACAGAGCCCAAGAGCCCCAAGGCCTAAGGTTAACCTTTTGATTAATTCAATATTTATTACTTAACCATAACACACCTAATTCTCACATATTATTCAATAAAAATAAAACATATAGAATATCTTCATAGTATCGCCGCGCGGCTATACTCCGAAGAATACAATATTTTAAAAGTCCAACCGCCCGGCTATACCCCTTAAGTAGCTCTCTTTTTTAATTACTTTGATTAGTACTTATGTTTTACTTAGTGATTATTAAAGGAGAAAAGAAAAAAGAAAAATTGAATTACTATTTATTAAGTAATACAATTCACGAAGTTAATCAAAAAATGCAATACTAATTATTCACTAAATAAATAATTATTAAAATATAATTACTAAGTTAACTAATTAAATGAGGCAAATATATTATTTAATTACTGAAAATAAAATATAACAAAATTAATTAACCTAAACATCCTAATTTTAAATATATTTTTTTTCAAATGACCTCTCCCGACAAAATTTCATCGGTAAAGGTTTTTTTCGTCAGGACAAGTCTAATCCGACAAATCTTTGTCGGCATAGACCTCTGCCGACAAAATTTCGTCGGGAGAGGTGTTTATTTGTATTTTTTTTCAATTTTTTAAATATTAAAAATATAAAATAACTTCTTTACTTTTGTTTTTTTGGCCTACTTCTTTAATTTAGTATATGTAATTAAGTAATATGTTAGCCTTTTTTAATTACTCTAATTAGCAATTACCTTTGAAACAACAAATAGAATATTGAAATTAAATATATGGCGTTTGATACAACTTTTTCTAAATCAAAGGCCTAGCACTAGGGCTTTCATTTCAAGCGAAATTTGTGTGTTTATCTATGCGAATTTACTAGACAAACTCAATAAGACAAAAACATTATATGATATTTGAATTTTAAAAATAATTAACTAATCGGGTTTTATTTAAATCACAGAGCCCAAGAGCCCCAAGGCCTAAGGTTAACCTTTTGATTAATTCAATATTTATTACTTAACCATAACACACCTAATTCTCACATATTATTCAATAAAAATAATATATATAGAATATCTTCATAGTATAGCCGCGCGGCGATACTCCGAAGAATACAATATTTTAAAAGTCCAGCCGCCCGGCTATACCCCTTAAGTAGCTCTCTTTTTTAATTACTTTGATTAGTACTTATGTTTTACTTAGTGATTATTAAAGGAGAAAAGAAAAAAGAAAATTTGAATTACTATTTATTAAGTAATACAATTCATGAAGTTAATCAAAAAATGCAATACTAATTATTCACTAAATAAATAATTATTCAAATATAATTACTAAGTTAACTAATTAAATGAGGCAAATATATTATTTAATTACTGAAAATAAAATATAACAAAATTAATTAACCTAAACATCCTAATTTTATATATATTTTTTTTCAAATGACCTCTCCCGACAAAATTTCGTCGGCAAAGGTTTTTTTCGTCAGGAAAAGTCTAATCCGACAAATCTTTGTCGGCATAGACCTCTGCCGACAAAATTTCGTCGGGAGAGGTGCTTATGTGTATTTTTTTTCAATTTTTTAAATATTAAAAATATAAAATAACTTCTTTACTTTTGTTTTTTTGGCCTACTTCTTTAATTTAGTATATGTAATTAAGTAATATGTTAGCCTTTTTTAATTACTCTAATTAGCAATTACCTTTGAAACAACAAATAGAATATTGAAATTAAATATATGGCGTTTGATACAACTTTTTCTAAATCAAAGGCCTAGCACTAGGGCTTTCATTTCAAGCGAAAGTTGTGTGTTTATCTATGCGAATTTACTAGACAAACTCAATAAGACAAAAACATTATATGATATTTGAATTTTAAAAATAATTAGTTAATTAATTAACTAATCGGGTTTAATTTAAATCACATAGCCCAAGAGCCCCAAGGCCTAAGGTTAACCTTTTGATTAATTCAATATTTATTACTTAACCATAACACACCTAATTCTCACATATTATTCAATAAAAATAATATATATAGAATATCTTCATAGTATAGCCGCGCGGCGATACTCCGAAGAATACAATATTTTAAAAGTCCAGCCGCCCGGCTATACCCCTTAAGTAGCTCTCTTTTTTAATTACTTTGATTAGTACTTATGTTTTACTTAGTGATTATTAATGGAGAAAAGAAAAAAGAAAATTTGAATTACTATTTATTAAGTAATACAATTCATGAAGTTAATCAAAAAATGCAATACTAATTATTCACTAAATAAATAATTATTCAAATATAATTACTAAGTTAACTAATTAAATGAGGCAAATATATTATTTAATTACTGAAAATAAAATATAACAAAATTAATTAACCTAAACATCCTAATTTTATATATATTTTTTTTCAAATGACCTCTCCCGACAACATTTCGTCGGCAAAGGTTTTTTTCGTCAGGAAAAGTCTAATCCGACAAATCTTTGTCGGCATAGACCTCTGCCGACAAAATTTCGTCGGGAGAGGTGCTTATGTGTATTTTTTTTCAATTTTTTAAATATTAAAAATATAAAATAACTTCTTTACTTTTGTTTTTTTGGCCTACTTCTTTAATTTAGTATATGTAATTAAGTAATATGTTAGCCTTTTCTAATTACTCTAATTAGCAATTACCTTTGAAACAACAAATAGAATATTGAAATTAAATATATGGCGTTTGATACAACTTTTTCTAAATCAAAGGCCTAGCACTAGGGCTTTCATTTCAAGCGAAATTTGTGTGTTTATCTATGCGAATTTACTAGACAAACTCAATAAGACAAAAACATTATATGATATTTGAATTTTAAAAATAATTAGTTAATTAATTAACTAATCGGGTTTAATTTAAATCACAGAGCCCAAGAGCCCCAAGGCCTAAGGTTAACCTTTTGATTAATTCAATATTTATTACTTAACCATAACACACCTAATTCTCACATATTATTCAATAAAAATAATATATATAGAATATCTTCATAGTATAGCCGCGCGGCTATACGCCGAAGAATACAATATTTTAAAAGTCCAGCCGCCCGGCTATACCCCTTAAGTAGCTCTCTTTTTTAATTACTTTGATTAGTACTTATGTTTTACTTAGTGATTATTAAAGGAGAAAAGAAAAAAGAAAATTTGAATTACTATTTATTAAGTAATACAATTCATGAAGTTAATCAAAAAATGCAATACTAATTATTCACTAAATAAATAATTATTCAAATATAATTACTAAGTTAACTAATTAAATGAGGCAAATATATTATTTAATTACTGAAAATAAAATATAACAAAATTAATTAACCTAAACATCCTAATTTTATATATTTTTTTTTTCAAATGACCTCTCCCGACAAAATTTCGTCGGCAAAGGTTTTTTTCGTCAGGAAAAGTCTAATCCGACAAATCTTTGTCGGCATAGACCTCTGCCGACAAAATTTCGTCGGGAGAGGTGCTTATGTGTATTTTTTTTCAATTTTTTAAATATTAAAAATATAAAATAACTTCTTTACTTTTGTTTTTTTGGCCTACTTCTTTAATTTAGTATATGTAATTAAGTAATATGTTAGCCTTTTTTAATTACTCTAATTAGCAATTACCTTTGAAACAACAAATAGAATATTGAAATTAAATATATGGCGTTTGATACAACTTTTTCTAAATCAAAGGCCTAGCACAGGGCTTTCATTTCAAGCGAAATTTGTGTGTTTATCTATGCGAATTTACTAGACAAACTCAATAAGACAAAAACATTATATGATATTTGAATTTTAAAAATAATTAGTTAATTAATTAACTAATCGGGTTTAATTTAAATCACAGAGCCCAAGAGCCCCAAGGCCTAAGGTTAACCTTCTGATTAATTCAATATTTATTACTTAACCATAACACACCTAATTCTCACATATTATTCAATAAAAATAATATATATAGAATATCTTCATAGTATAGCCGCGCGGCGATACTCCGAAGAATACAATACTTTAAAAGTCCAGCCGCCCGGCTATACCCCTTAAGTAGCTCTCTTTTTAAATTACTTTGATTAGTACTTATGTTTTACTTAGTGATTATTAAAGGAGAAAAGAAAAACAGCTGGAGCCTTTTGGTGGTCCGCGTTTCTCAGATCGACGGGCCCGTGACCGTTCTATTACCTTTTCTGAGTTGGCAGGACCGTCTTGTGATGAAGATCGTCGTTGGCTTAATCCTTCTTCTGCGGTGGTTCTGCAATCGCCTGAGCACAACTTAGCGGTTGGTAGCGGTTATTCAGATTTATCTCCTTCAATTCAGGAGATAAGTCAGTTACATGGTTTTCAAAAGTCTGAAGCGGTTTCTCCTTTGCCAGTTGGAAAGTTAAAGGCCCAAGTTTCAATGTCCCACACTTCTCAATTGGGCCTCTTTGGCACAGCTACTTTACATTATCCGGCCCAAAGGGTTGAGACTTCGAGCCCTGTACTTCCTACAAATCTAGATACATCAACTACTTCAGTCTCCCCCTTAACTTCTGGTTTCTCTGATATTTCTTTTCCAAATTCTACTCATTTGGAAATTGGCCTAGGTCTTTCTTCCACCTCCTGCAAAGGTTGGAAACGGTCTGCTCGTCTAAAAGGTGTTGCTGATACCACTCTTCCTCTCACAGATGTTACTAATTCTATTCCTCTTTTGGGTGGTCTTCCTGATGACTTCACTCACGGCTCTTTGCAGATCAAATGTCCTAAGAAAATCAAGGTTAATTCTCTTTCGTCTGGTGACAAAACCGTGGTGGATGCAGCAGGGCTGCCCCACCACGAGAAATGAAACTCTTATGTTGGAATGTTCGGGGTCTCGGGAAACCCCGAACATTACGTGCCCTTAAGAATATCTTAAGGGAGAATCGTCCCGATTTGGTCTTCTTGGCTGAAACCAAGATGACTCATATGCAGATGGAGAAGATTTGTACTGAGGTAGGTTTGTCTGGATTCTTTTCTGTAGAAAGAGTTGGTTTAAGCGGTGGCTTATTGTTTATGTGGCAATCAAATTGGCATGTCCTGTTAGTAGGGTCGTCTGCAGGTCATATGGATGTTTCTGTTTGCTCTCCAGATCGTCAATTTTACCGGGTAACTGGGTTTTATGGAAATCCTATTCCTCAACTAAGATCCCATTCTTGGGAACTTTTAAGACGATTATCGACATCTATTCAAGGGGGTTGGTTGGTTGTCGGAGATTTTAATGAATTATTAGATGTGAGTGAAAAGACCGGCCTTTGTCAACGTAGCTCGATTCAAATTGGTCAGTTCCGAGATGTTTTGGTTGATTGTGGTCTTAGCTCCATTCCTTTTGTGGGCCATTCCTTTACTTGGTCTAATTATCGTGCTGGTGATGATTTTGTTGAGGAACGTCTTGATCGGGGTTTGGTAAATGATACTTTTCTTCTAGACTACCCACATGTGTTATGTCATCATCTGGTCAACTCTGTCTCTGACCATAAGGCTCTCTTATTTGATGTTTTCACTGATAATGAATTTACTGCACAACAATCCCGAAACCGCCGGCGTTTTCATTTTGAGGAATTTTGGGTTGGTGATTCTGATTGTGAGAGGATTATTCAAGGGGCATGGCAAGGGTCTGATGGTTCTGCAATTGGGATTAGTCAGGGACTTACTCGTTGTGCCAATTCTCTACAACGTTGGAATTGGATACATTTTGGCAATTTACAAGTGCAAATCCGGAAGGTGAAGGTTGATATTGCTCATTTGCAGGCTACTGTTCCTTCTCCTATTTACTTGCCAAATCTTAAACTCCTGGAGGCTCGTTTAGATCTTCTATTGGAACAGGAGGAGACAATGTGGCGACAACGTTCTAGAGTAACTTGGCTGCAGCAAGGGGATAGCAATACACGTTTTTTCCATGAAAGGGCAAAAACAAGGCAACGAGTTAATTTAATTCGTCAACTGCAAGATGATCATGGGGTTTGGCAAACCGATTCTGATGCAATTGGTAATATGTTTTGCTCTTTTTTTAGCAATCTTTTTACACGTGTTGGAGGTATTAATATGGATCGTGTTTTGTCTGTTCTGGAGCCTTGTGTTTCTTCCGGTATGAACTCTCATTTACTATCTCCATTTACGCGATCTGATTTGGAAAAGGTTTTATTTCAAATGCCAGCCACTAAATCCCCTGGTGTTGATGGGATGTCAGCTTTATTTTTTCAAAGGTATTGGCATATTCTTGGTGATGAGGTTAGTTTGCTATGTTTAAGTGTGTTGAATGGTTTGAGTAGTGTCCAGCCTTTTAATCACACTTTGCTCGCCTTGATTCCTAAGCTAAAGTCTCCTTCAAAAGTTGGTGATTTTAGACCAATAAGTTTATGTACTGTCATTTATAAACTTATTGCAAAATGCTTTGCAAATCGTCTGAAGTTGGTTTTGCAATCTGTCATTTATCATACTCAGAGTGCTTTTGTACCATCAAGGAATATTCTTGACAATGTCATGGTGGGTTTTGAGGTTATGCATGCTGTCAAAAGGTGGAAAAAGGGTAAACAGGGAGCTTTGGCAATTAAACTGGATATGGCTAAGGCTTATGATAGGGTGGAATGGTGTTATATTGAGGCTGTTATGTTACGGTTGGGATTTGCACAGGAATGGGTACGACGCATAATGGATTGTATTTCGACTGTTTCCTTTTCGGTGTTATGGCATGGCAATTCTTTTGGTCATTTCAACTCACAGAGGGGATTACGTCAGGGCTGTCCTTTATCCCCTTATCTTTTCTTGTTTTGTGCTGAAGGCTTTTCTGGTCTACTTCGTTTTGCTGAGATGAATGGAAGTTTAATTGGGGTCTGTGCTGGTCGTTATGCCCCTCCAATTACGCATTTATTATTTGCAGATGACAGTTTATTATTTTTAGAGCAAACTCCAGATGTATGTTCCATATTGAAGAATATCTTTCAAGTGTTTGAAGAAGTAACAGGTCAGGTAATTAATTTTCAGAAGTCAGCTTTGTCTTTTAGTCCTAATACTTCTATGGAATTTCAACAACTAGTGACTGATTCTTTATTCATTCCGGTGGTGGTTTGCCATGAGGTTTATTTGGGTTTGCCTACTTTGGCTGGTAGGGGAAGAAAGGAATTATTTCGATCTGTTAAAGATCGTGTTTGGCATCGTCTCAATGGGTGGAAAGAAAAACTTCTTTCACAAGCTGGTAAAGAAGTTCTTATTAAATCTGTAATTCAAGCTATTCCTTCTTATCCTATGGGGGTGTTTCATTTACCAAAAAGCCTATGTAAAGAACTCTCTGCTATGTGTGCGAGATTTTGGTGGGGAAAAACTCATAATCGTCAAGGGATTCATTGGCTCAAATGGTCTTCCTTATGTAAAACCAAAAAAGTTGGTGGCCTGGGTTTCAGAGATTTTGAACTTTTTAATCAGGCTTTGGTGGCTAAACAAGGTTGGAGGCTTCTCACCAATGCAAATTCTTTTGTGGGGCAGGTGTATCGTGGAAGGTATTTTCCTAATGGAGATTTTTTGACTGCTCCATTAGGGAATTCTCCTTCACTTATTTGGAGATCCTTACTTTGGGGTCGGGAATTATTGACTGCTGGTCTTCGTTGGAGAGTAGGTGATGGTTCATCAATTAAAATTAATCGAGATCCTTGGCTGCCTTTGCCGTCCTCTTTTCGGCCTTCTTCACCTCAATTTTTTGGGGATGATGCTACTGTTCAATTTTTAATCGATTCAGCTGGTTGTTGGAATTTAGATTTACTTTCTGCAGTTTTTTGGGAAGAAGAAGTTGCTGCTATTTTGTCCATTCCTTTGGTACCAAATTCTTCAGATAGGCTAATTTGGCATTATGCTGTGAATGGGAAATATAGTGTCAAAAGTGGTTATTGGCTATCTCAAAGTTTAATTTCGAGACAGCAGGGAGATGTAAGTGGGTCAGATTATTCAGTGGATTTGTTATGGTCATCTATCTGGTCCTTGCGAGTTCCAAATAAATTGAAGGTGTTCTTATGGAGAGCGGTACATGACATTATTCCATGTAAGGTGAACCTTTTTAAGCGTCAAATTGTTCTGGATCCACTTTGTTTTAGATGCTCTCAACAGCCTGAAACTGTTATACATGCTCTTTGGTTTTGTCGACTGTCAAGGGAGGTTTGGCAGCATTCGCCTATTCATGATTTGACTATTCCCCTACAGGTTGGTACTTTTAAGGAGTTATACCGATATATTACCTCAGTTTTGACTAATGACGAGTTAGTCTTCTTTGTTTTTTTGAGTTGGGGATTATGGAACTCTCGTAATGATTTTTTACATTCTGGCCGAAGTACTTCACATCTTTGTCTTTTGGCTCGCACTCGAAAGCTTGTTTTGGAGTATCAACGGGCTATTATTTTATTACCATCTCGTGTTCCAGCAAATAATCATACGCGGCATTGGTCTCCACCTACTGGTAATTTTGTGAAGATAAATGTTGATGGTGCTGTCAATTTGCTGTTTGGATTTAGGGGTTTGGGAGTTGTGATACGGGATAATATGGGTGATTTAATGATGGCTGGCTATAAAGGTCTTCATGGCATGTTTTCTCCTAAAGCTACTGAACTTTATGCAGCAATTTTGGGATTACAGATTGCACGTCAACTGGGACATCTTTCTGTCATTTTGGAAATGGATGCAAAGGAGATTATTATGAATCTTCAATCTTTTGAGGAAAGCTGGTCGGTGGAGGGTGTTTTAGTCGATGAAGTCAAGGGCCTTTTTAATCATTTTACTCATATTTCCTGTCAATTTGCTCCTCGGGAATGTAATCAGGTTGCTCATCTATTGGCTAAGCAGGCACTTCTGACTCAGGATTTCAAAGTTTGGTTAGAGGATGGTCCTTTATGGATTTCTGATGTTTTGGCCAGTGACAAACTATTTTCTTAATTATTTTCTGCTGGATGTGATGTAGTGGTACTCTTTTTCCTTGACCGGATTTTCCCCATTTGGGGGTTTTTAAAGGCAAGGTTTTAATGAGGCCACATTTGTTACATTACTAAGGTCCAGTTTTCCTTTGTACTATGACATTGTTGATTCAATGAAGTTATCTTACTTTGATCAAAAAAAAAAAAAAAAAGGAGAAAAGAAAAAGAAAATTTGAATTACTATTTATTAAGTAATACAATTCATGAAGTTAATCAAAAAATGCAATACTAATTATTCACTAGATAAATAATTATTCAAATATAATTACAAAGTTAACTAATTAAATGAGGCAAATATATTATTTAATTACTGAAAATAAAATATAACAAAATTAATTAACCTAAACATCCTAATTTTATATATATTTTTTTTCAAATGACCTCTCCCGACAAAATTTCATCGGCAAAGGTTTTTTTCGTCAGGAAAAGTCTAATCCGACAAATCTTTGTCGGCATAGACCTCTGCCGACAAAATTTCGTCGGGAGAGGTGCTTATGTGTATTTTTTTCAATTTTTTAAATATTAAAAATATAAAATAACTTCTTTACTTTTGTTTTTTTGGCCTACTTCTTTAATTTAGTATATGTAATTAAGTAATATGTTAGCCTTTTTTAATTACTCTAATTAGCAATTACCTTTGAAACAACAAATAGAATATTGAAATTAAATATATGGCGTTTGATACAACTTTTTCTAAATCAAAGGCCTAGCACTAGGGCTTTCATTTCAAGCGAAATTTGTGTGTTTATCTATGCGAATTTACTAAACAAACTCAATAAGACAAAAACATTATATGATATTTGAATTTTAAAAATAATTAGTTAATTAATTAACTAATCGGGTTTAATTTAAATCACAGAGCCCAAGAGCCCCAAGGCCCAAGGCTAACCTTTTGATTATTTAAATGTATATTATTTAACCATAACACACCTAATTCTCACATATTATTCAATAAAAATAATATATATAGAATATCTTCATAGTATAGCCGCGCGGCTATACTCCGAAGAATACAATATTTTAAAAGTCCAGCCGCCCGGCTATACCCCTTAAGTAGCTCTCTTTTTTAATTACTTTGATTAGTACTTATGTTTTACTTAGTGATTATTAAAGGAGAAAAGAAAAAAGAAAATTTGAATTACTATTTATTAAGTAATACAATTCATGAAGTTAATCAAAAAATGCAATACTAATTATTCACTAAATAAACAATTATTCAAATATAATTACTAAGTTAACTAATTAAATGAGGCAAATATATTATTTAATTACTGAAAATAAAATATAACAAAATTAATTAACCTAAACATCCTAATTTTATATATATTTTTTTTCAAATGACCTCTCCCGACAAAATTTCGTCGGCAAAGGTTTTTTTCGTCAGGAAAAGTCTAATCCGACAAATCTTTGTCGGCATAGATCTCTGCCGACAAAATTTCGTCGGGAGAGGTGCTTATGTGTATTTTTTTTCAATTTTTTAAATATTAAAAATATAAAATAACTTCTTTACTTTTGTTTTTTTGGCCTACTTCTTTAATTTAGTATATGTAATTAAGTAATATGTTAGCCTTTTTTAATTACTCTAATTAGCAATTACCTTTGAAACAACAAATAGAATATTGAAATTAAATATATGGCGTTTGATACAACTTTTTCTAAATCAAAGGCCTAGCACTAGGGCTTTCATTTCAAGCGAAATTTGTGTGTTTATCTATGCGAATTTACTAGACAAACTCAATAAGACAAAAACATTATATGATATTTGAATTTTAAAAATAATTAGTTAATTAATTAACTAATCGGGTTTAATTTAAATCACAGAGCCCAAGAGCCCCAAGGCCCAAGGCTAACCTTTTGATTATTTAAATGTATATTATTTAACCACAACACACCTAATTCTCACATATTATTCAATAAAAATAATATATATAGAATATCTTCATAGTATAGCCGCGCGGCTATACTCCGAAGAATACAATATTTTAAAAGTCCAGCCGCCCGCCTATACCCCTTAAGTAGCTCTCTTTTTTAATTACTTTGATTAGTACTTATGTTTTACTTAGTGATTATTAAAGGAGAAAAGAAAAAAGAAAATTTGAATTACTATTTATTAAGTAATACAATTCATGAAGTTAATCAAAAAATGCAATACTAATTATTCACTAAATAAACAATTATTCAAATATAATTACTAAGTTAACTAATTAAATGAGGCAAATATATTATTTAATTACTGAAAATAAAATATAACAAAATTAATTAACCTAAACATCCTAATTTTATATATATTTTTTTTCAAATGACCTCTCCCGACAAAATTTCGTCGGCAAAGGTTTTTTTCGTCAGGAAAAGTCTAATCCGACAAATCTTTGTCGGCATAGATCTCTGCCGACAAAATTTCGTCGGGAGAGGTGCTTATGTGTATTTTTTTTCAATTTTTTAAATATTAAAAATATAAAATAACTTCTTTACTTTTGTTTTTTTGGCCTACTTCTTTAATTTAGTATATGTAATTAAGTAATATGTTAGCCTTTTTTAATTACTCTAATTAGCAATTACCTTTGAAACAACAAATAGAATATTGAAATTAAATATATGGCGTTTGATACAACTTTTTCTAAATCAAAGGCCTAGCACTAGGGCTTTCATTTCAAGCGAAATTTGTGTGTTTATCTATGCGAATTTACTAGACAAACTCAATAAGACAAAAACATTATATGATATTTGAATTTTAAAAATAATTAGTTAATTAATTAACTAATCGGGTTTAATTTAAATCACAGAGCCCAAGAGCCCCAAGGCCCAAGGCTAACCTTTTGATTATTTAAATGTATATTATTTAACCACAACACACCTAATTCTCACATATTATTCAATAAAAATAATATATATAGAATATCTTCATAGTATAGCCGCGCGGCTATACTCCGAAGAATACAATATTTTAAAAGTCCAGCCGCCCGCCTATACCCCTTAAGTAGCTCTCTTTTTTAATTACTTTGATTAGTACTTATGTTTTACTTAGTGATTATTAAAGGAGAAAAGAAAAAAGAAAATTTGAATTACTATTTATTAAGTAATACAATTCATGAAGTTAATCAAAAAATGCAATACTAATTATTCACTAAATAAACAATTATTCAAATATAATTACTAAGTTAACTAATTAAATGAGGCAAATATATTATTTAATTACTGAAAATAAAATATAACAAAATTAATTAACCTAAACATCCTAATTTTATATATATTTTTTTTCAAATGACCTCTCCCGACAAAATTTCGTCGGCAAAGGTTTTTTTCGTCAGGAAAAGTCTAATCCGACAAATCTTTGTCGGCATAGATCTCTGCCGACAAAATTTCGTCGGGAGAGGTGCTTATGTGTATTTTTTTTCAATTTTTTAAATATTAAAAATATAAAATAACTTCTTTACTTTTGTTTTTTTGGCCTACTTCTTTAATTTAGTATATGTAATTAAGTAATATGTTAGCCTTTTTTAATTACTCTAATTAGCAATTACCTTTGAAACAACAAATAGAATATTGAAATTAAATATATGGCGTTTGATACAACTTTTTCTAAATCAAAGGCCTAGCACTAGGGCTTTCATTTCAAGCGAAATTTGTGTGTTTATCTATGCGAATTTACTAGACAAACTCAATAAGACAAAAACATTATATGATATTTGAATTTTAAAAATAATTAGTTAATTAATTAACTAATCGGGTTTAATTTAAATCACAGAGCCCAAGAGCCCCAAGGCCCAAGGCTAACCTTTTGATTATTTAAATGTATATTATTTAACCACAACACACCTAATTCTCACATATTATTCAATAAAAATAATATATATAGAATATCTTCATAGTATAGCCGCGCGGCTATACTCCGAAGAATACAATATTTTAAAAGTCCAGCCGCCCGCCTATACCCCTTAAGTAGCTCTCTTTTTTAATTACTTTGATTAGTACTTATGTTTTACTTAGTGATTATTAAAGGAGAAAAGAAAAAAGAAAATTTGAATTACTATTTATTAAGTAATACAATTCATGAAGTTAATCAAAAAATGCAATACTAATTATTCACTAAATAAACAATTATTCAAATATAATTACTAAGTTAACTAATTAAATGAGGCAAATATATTATTTAATTACTGAAAATAAAATATAACAAAATTAATTAACCTAAACATCCTAATTTTATATATATTTTTTTTCAAATGACCTCTCCCGACAAAATTTCGTCGGCAAAGGTTTTTTTCGTCAGGAAAAGTCTAATCCGACAAATCTTTGTCGGCATAGATCTCTGCCGACAAAATTTCGTCGGGAGAGGTGCTTATGTGTATTTTTTTTCAATTTTTTAAATATTAAAAATATAAAATAACTTCTTTACTTTTGTTTTTTTGGCCTACTTCTTTAATTTAGTATATGTAATTAAGTAATATGTTAGCCTTTTTTAATTACTCTAATTAGCAATTACCTTTGAAACAACAAATAGAATATTGAAATTAAATATATGGCGTTTGATACAACTTTTTCTAAATCAAAGGCCTAGCACTAGGGCTTTCATTTCAAGCGAAATTTGTGTGTTTATCTATGCGAATTTACTAGACAAACTCAATAAGACAAAAACATTATATGATATTTGAATTTTAAAAATAATTAGTTAATTAATTAACTAATCGGGTTTAATTTAAATCACAGAGCCCAAGAGCCCCAAGGCCCAAGGCCCAAGGCTAACCTTTTGATTATTTAAATGTATATTATTTAACCACAACACACCTAATTCTCACATATTATTCAATAAAAATAATATATATAGAATATCTTCATAGTATAGCCGCGCGGCTATACTCCGAAGAATACAATATTTTAAAAGTCCAGCCGCCCGCCTATACCCCTTAAGTAGCTCTCTTTTTTAATTACTTTGATTAGTACTTATGTTTTACTTAGTGATTATTAAAGGAGAAAAGAAAAAAGAAAATTTGAATTACTATTTATTAAGTAATACAATTCATGAAGTTAATCAAAAAATGCAATACTAATTATTCACTAAATAAACAATTATTCAAATATAATTACTAAGTTAACTAATTAAATGAGGCAAATATATTATTTAATTACTGAAAATAAAATATAACAAAATTAATTAACCTAAACATCCTAATTTTATATATATTTTTTTTCAAATGACCTCTCCCGACAAAATTTCGTCGGCAAAGGTTTTTTTCGTCAGGAAAAGTCTAATCCGACAAATCTTTGTCGGCATAGATCTCTGCCGACAAAATTTCGTCGGGAGAGGTGCTTATGTGTATTTTTTTTCAATTTTTTAAATATTAAAAATATAAAATAACTTCTTTACTTTTGTTTTTTTGGCCTACTTCTTTAATTTAGTATATGTAATTAAGTAATATGTTAGCCTTTTTTAATTACTCTAATTAGCAATTACCTTTGAAACAACAAATAGAATATTGAAATTAAATATATGGCGTTTGATACAACTTTTTCTAAATCAAAGGCCTAGCACTAGGGCTTTCATTTCAAGCGAAATTTGTGTGTTTATCTATGCGAATTTACTAGACAAACTCAATAAGACAAAAACATTATATGATATTTGAATTTTAAAAATAATTAGTTAATTAATTAACTAATCGGGTTTAATTTAAATCACAGAGCCCAAGAGCCCCAAGGCCCAAGGCTAACCTTTTGATTATTTAAATGTATATTATTTAACCACAACACACCTAATTCTCACATATTATTCAATAAAAATAATATATATAGAATATCTTCATAGTATAGCCGCGCGGCTATACTCCGAAGAATACAATATTTTAAAAGTCCAGCCGCCCGCCTATACCCCTTAAGTAGCTCTCTTTTTTAATTACTTTGATTAGTACTTATGTTTTACTTAGTGATTATTAAAGGAGAAAAGAAAAAAGAAAATTTGAATTACTATTTATTAAGTAATACAATTCATGAAGTTAATCAAAAAATGCAATACTAATTATTCACTAAATAAACAATTATTCAAATATAATTACTAAGTTAACTAATTAAATGAGGCAAATATATTATTTAATTACTGAAAATAAAATATAACAAAATTAATTAACCTAAACATCCTAATTTTATATATATTTTTTTTCAAATGACCTCTCCCGACAAAATTTCGTCGGCAAAGGTTTTTTTCGTCAGGAAAAGTCTAATCCGACAAATCTTTGTCGGCATAGATCTCTGCCGACAAAATTTCGTCGGGAGAGGTGCTTATGTGTATTTTTTTTCAATTTTTTAAATATTAAAAATATAAAATAACTTCTTTACTTTTGTTTTTTTGGCCTACTTCTTTAATTTAGTATATGTAATTAAGTAATATGTTAGCCTTTTTTAATTACTCTAATTAGCAATTACCTTTGAAACAACAAATAGAATATTGAAATTAAATATATGGCGTTTGATACAACTTTTTCTAAATCAAAGGCCTAGCACTAGGGCTTTCATTTCAAGCGAAATTTGTGTGTTTATCTATGCGAATTTACTAGACAAACTCAATAAGACAAAAACATTATATGATATTTGAATTTTAAAAATAATTAGTTAATTAATTAACTAATCGGGTTTAATTTAAATCACAGAGCCCAAGAGCCCCAAGGCCCAAGGCCCAAGGCTAACCTTTTGATTATTTAAATGTATATTATTTAACCACAACACACCTAATTCTCACATATTATTCAATAAAAATAATATATATAGAATATCTTCATAGTATAGCCGCGCGGCTATACTCTGAAGAATACAATATTTTAAAAGTCCAGCCGCCCGCCTATACCCCTTAAGTAGCTCTCTTTTTTAATTACTTTGATTAGTACTTATGTTTTACTTAGTGATTATTAAAGGAGAAAAGAAAAAAGAAAATTTGAATTACTATTTATTAAGTAATACAATTCATGAAGTTAATCAAAAAATGCAATACTAATTATTCACTAAATAAACAATTATTCAAATATAATTACTAAGTTAACTAATTAAATGAGGCAAATATATTATTTAATTACTGAAAATAAAATATAACAAAATTAATTAACCTAAACATCCTAATTTTATATATATTTTTTTTCAAATGACCTCTCCCGACAAAATTTCGTCGGCAAAGGTTTTTTTCGTCAGGAAAAGTCTAATCCGACAAATCTTTGTCGGCATAGATCTCTGCCGACAAAATTTCGTCGGGAGAGGTGCTTATGTGTATTTTTTTTCAATTTTTTAAATATTAAAAATATAAAATAACTTCTTTACTTTTGTTTTTTTGGCCTACTTCTTTAATTTAGTATATGTAATTAAGTAATATGTTAGCCTTTTTTAATTACTCTAATTAGCAATTACCTTTGAAACAACAAATAGAATATTGAAATTAAATATATGGCGTTTGATACAACTTTTTCTAAATCAAAGGCCTAGCACTAGGGCTTTCATTTCAAGCGAAATTTGTGTGTTTATCTATGCGAATTTACTAGACAAACTCAATAAGACAAAAACATTATATGATATTTGAATTTTAAAAATAATTAGTTAATTAATTAACTAATCGGGTTTAATTTAAATCACAGAGCCCAAGAGCCCCAAGGCCCAAGGCTAACCTTTTGATTATTTAAATGTATATTATTTAACCATAACACACCTAATTCTCACATATTATTCAATAAAAATAATATATATAGAATATCTTCATAGTATAGCCGCGCGGCTATACTCCGAAGAATACAATATTTTAAAAGTCCAGCCGCCCGCCTATACCCCTTAAGTAGCTCTCTTTTTTAATTACTTTGATTAGTACTTATGTTTTACTTAGTGATTATTAAAGGAGAAAAGAAAAAAGAAAATTTGAATTACTATTTATTAAGTAATACAATTCATGAAGTTAATCAAAAAATGCAATACTAATTATTCACTAAATAAACAATTATTCAAATATAATTACTAAGTTAACTAATTAAATGAGGCAAATATATTATTTAATTACTGAAAATAAAATATAACAAAATTAATTAACCTAAACATCCTAATTTTATATATATTTTTTTTCAAATGACCTCTCCCGACAAAATTTCGTCGGCAAAGGTTTTTTTCGTCAGGAAAAGTCTAATCCGACAAATCTTTGTCGGCATAGATCTCTGCCGACAAAATTTCGTCGGGAGAGGTGCTTATGTGTATTTTTTTTCAATTTTTTAAATATTAAAAATATAAAATAACTTCTTTACTTTTGTTTTTTTGGCCTACTTCTTTAATTTAGTATATGTAATTAAGTAATATGTTAGCCTTTTTTAATTACTCTAATTAGCAATTACCTTTGAAACAACAAATAGAATATTGAAATTAAATATATGGCGTTTGATACAACTTTTTCTAAATCAAAGGCCTAGCACTAGGGCTTTCATTTCAAGCGAAATTTGTGTGTTTATCTATGCGAATTTACTAGACAAACTCAATAAGACAAAAACATTATATGATATTTGAATTTTAAAAATAATTAGTTAATTAATTAACTAATCGGGTTTAATTTAAATCACAGAGCCCAAGAGCCCCAAGGCCCAAGGCTAACCTTTTGATTATTTAAATGTATATTATTTAACCATAACACACCTAATTCTCACATATTATTCAATAAAAATAATATATATAGAATATCTTCATAGTATAGCCGCTCGGCTATACTCTGAAGAATACAATATTTTAAAAGTCCAGCCGCCCGCCTATACCCCTTAAGTAGCTCTCTTTTTTAATTACTTTGATTAGTACTTATGTTTTACTTAGTGATTATTAAAGGAGAAAAGAAAAAAGAAAATTTGAATTACTATTTATTAAGTAATACAATTCATGAAGTTAATCAAAAAATGCAATACTAATTATTCACTAAATAAACAATTATTCAAATATAATTACTAAGTTAACTAATTAAATGAGGCAAATATATTATTTAATTACTGAAAATAAAATATAACAAAATTAATTAACCTAAACATCCTAATTTTATATATATTTTTTTTCAAATGACCTCTCCCGACAAAATTTCGTCGGCAAAGGTTTTTTTCGTCAGGAAAAGTCTAATCCGACAAATCTTTGTCGGCATAGATCTCTGCCGACAAAATTTCGTCGGGAGAGGTGCTTATGTGTATTTTTTTTCAATTTTTTAAATATTAAAAATATAAAATAACTTCTTTACTTTTGTTTTTTTGGCCTACTTCTTTAATTTAGTATATGTAATTAAGTAATATGTTAGCCTTTTTTAATTACTCTAATTAGCAATTACCTTTGAAACAACAAATAGAATATTGAAATTAAATATATGGCGTTTGATACAACTTTTTCTAAATCAAAGGCCTAGCACTAGGGCTTTCATTTCAAGCGAAATTTGTGTGTTTATCTATGCGAATTTACTAGACAAACTCAATAAGACAAAAACATTATATGATATTTGAATTTTAAAAATAATTAGTTAATTAATTAACTAATCGGGTTTAATTTAAATCACAGAGCCCAAGAGCCCCAAGGCCCAAGGCTAACCTTTTGATTATTTAAATGTATATTATTTAACCATAACACACCTAATTCTCACATATTATTCAATAAAAATAATATATATAGAATATCTTCATAGTATAGCCGCGCGGCTATACTCCGAAGAATACAATATTTTAAAAGTCCAGCCGCCCGCCTATACCCCTTAAGTAGCTCTCACTTTGATTAGTACTTATGTTTTACTTAGTGATTATTAAAGGAGAAAAGAAAAAAGAAAATTTGAATTACTATTTATTAAGTAATACAATTCATGAAGTTAATCAAAAAATGCAATACTAATTATTCACTAAATAAACAATTATTCAAATATAATTACTAAGTTAACTAATTAAATGAGGCAAATATATTATTTAATTACTGAAAATAAAATATAACAAAATTAATTAACCTAAACATCCTAATTTTATATATATTTTTTTTCAAATGACCTCTCCCGACAAAATTTCGTCGGCAAAGGTTTTTTTCGTCAGGAAAAGTCTAATCCGACAAATCTTTGTCGGCATAGATCTCTGCCGACAAAATTTCGTCGGGAGAGGTGCTTATGTGTATTTTTTTTCAATTTTTTAAATATTAAAAATATAAAATAACTTCTTTACTTTTGTTTTTTTGGCCTACTTCTTTAATTTAGTATATGTAATTAAGTAATATGTTAGCCTTTTTTAATTACTCTAATTAGCAATTACCTTTGAAACAACAAATAGAATATTGAAATTAAATATATGGCGTTTGATACAACTTTTTCTAAATCAAAGGCCTAGCACTAGGGCTTTCATTTCAAGCGAAATTTGTGTGTTTATCTATGCGAATTTACTAGACAAACTCAATAAGACAAAAACATTATATGATATTTGAATTTTAAAAATAATTAGTTAATTAATTAACTAATCGGGTTTAATTTAAATCACAGAGCCCAAGAGCCCCAAGGCCCAAGGCTAACCTTTTGATTATTTAAATGTATATTATTTAACCATAACACACCTAATTCTCACATATTATTCAATAAAAATAATATATATAGAATATCTTCATAGTATAGCCGCGCGGCTATACTCCGAAGAATACAATATTTTAAAAGTCCAGCCGCCCGCCTATACCCCTTAAGTAGCTCTCTTTTTTAATTAGTTTGATTAGTACTTATGTTTTACTTAGTGATTATTAAAGGAGAAAAGAAAAAAGAAAACTTGAATTACTATTTATTAAGTAATACAATTCATGAAGTTAATCAAAAAATGCAATACTAATTATTCACTAAATAAACAATTATTCAAATATAATTACTAAGTTAACTAATTAAATGAGGCAAATATATTATTTAATTACTGAAAATAAAATATAACAAAATTAATTAACCTAAACATCCTAATTTTATATATATTTTTTTTCAAATGACCTCTCCCGACAAAATTTCGTCGGCAAAGGTTTTTTTCGTCAGGAAAAGTCTAATCCGACAAATCTTTGTCGGCATAGATCTCTGCCGACAAAATTTCGTCGGGAGAGGTGCTTATGTGTATTTTTTTTTCAATTTTTTAAATATTAAAAATATAAAATAACTTCTTTACTTTTGTTTTTTTGGCCTACTTCTTTAATTTAGTATATGTAATTAAGTAATATGTTAGCCTTTTTTAATTACTCTAATTAGCAATTACCTTTGAAACAACAAATAGAATATTGAAATTAAATATATGGCGTTTGATACAACTTTTTCTAAATCAAAGGCCTAGCACTAGGGCTTTCATTTCAAGCGAAATTTGTGTGTTTATCTATGCGAATTTACTAGACAAACTCAATAAGACAAAAACATTATATGATATTTGAATTTTAAAAATAATTAGTTAATTAATTAACTAATCGGGTTTAATTTAAATCACAGAGCCCAAGAGCCCCAAGGCCCAAGGCTAACCTTTTGATTATTTAAATGTATATTATTTAACCATAACACACCTAATTCTCACATATTATTCAATAAAAATAATATATATAGAATATCTTCATAGTATAGCCGCGCGGCTATACTCCGAAGAATACAATATTTTAAAAGTCCAGCCGCCCGCCTATACCCCTTAAGTAGCTCTCTTTTTTAATTACTTTGATTAGTACTTATGTTTTACTTAGTGATTATTAAAGGAGAAAAGAAAAAAGAAAATTTGAATTACTATTTATTAAGTAATACAATTCATGAAGTTAATCAAAAAATGCAATACTAATTATTCACTAAATAAACAATTATTCAAATATAATTACTAAGTTAACTAATTAAATGAGGCAAATATATTATTTAATTACTGAAAATAAAATATAACAAAATTAATTAACCTAAACATCCTAATTTTATATATATTTTTTTTCAAATGACCTCTCCCGACAAAATTTCGTCGGCAAAGGTTTTTTTCGTCAGGAAAAGTCTAATCCGACAAATCTTTGTCGGCATAGATCTCTGCCGACAAAATTTCGTCGGGAGAGGTGCTTATGTGTATTTTTTTTCAATTTTTTAAATATTAAAAATATAAAATAACTTCTTTACTTTTGTTTTTTTGGCCTACTTCTTTAATTTAGTATATGTAATTAAGTAATATGTTAGCCTTTTTTAATTACTCTAATTAGCAATTACCTTTGAAACAACAAATAGAATATTGAAATTAAATATATGGCGTTTGATACAACTTTTTCTAAATCAAAGGCCTAGCACTAGGGCTTTCATTTCAAGCGAAATTTGTGTGTTTATCTATGCGAATTTACTAGACAAACTCAATAAGACAAAAACATTATATGATATTTGAATTTTAAAAATAATGAGTTAATTAATTAACTAATCGGGTTTAATTTAAATCACAGAGCCCAAGAGCCCCAAGGCCCAAGGCTAACCTTTTGATTATTTAAATGTATATTATTTAACCATAACACACCTAATTCTCACATATTATTCAATAAAAATAATATATATAGAATATCTTCATAGTATAGCCGCGCGGCTATACTCCGAAGAATACAATATTTTAAAAGTCCAGCCGCCCGCCTATACCCCTTAAGTAGCTCTCTTTTTTAATTACTTTGATTAGTACTTATGTTTTACTTAGTGATTATTAAAGGAGAAAAGAAAAAAGAAAATTTGAATTACTATTTATTAAGTAATACAATTCATGAAGTTAATCAAAAAATGCAATACTAATTATTCACTAAATAAACAATTATTCAAATATAATTACTAAGTTAACTAATTAAATGAGGCAAATATATTATTTAATTACTGAAAATAAAATATAACAAAATTAATTAACCTAAACATCCTAATTTTATATATATTTTTTTTCAAATGACCTCTCCCGACAAAATTTCGTCGGCAAAGGTTTTTTTCGTCAGGAAAAGTCTAATCCGACAAATCTTTGTCGGCATAGATCTCTGCCGACAAAATTTCGTCGGGAGAGGTGCTTATGTGTATTTTTTTTCAATTTTTTAAATATTAAAAATATAAAATAACTTCTTTACTTTTGTTTTTTTGGCCTACTTCTTTAATTTAGTATATGTAATTAAGTAATATGTTAGCCTTTTTTAATTACTCTAATTAGCAATTACCTTTGAAACAACAAATAGAATATTGAAATTAAATATATGGCGTTTGATACAACTTTTTCTAAATCAAAGGCCTAGCACTAGGGCTTTCATTTCAAGCGAAATTTGTGTGTTTATCTATGCGAATTTACTAGACAAACTCAATAAGACAAAAACATTATATGATATTTGAATTTTAAAAATAATTAGTTAATTAATTAACTAATCGGGTTTAATTCAAATCACAGAGCCCAAGAGCCCCAAGGCCCAAGGCTAACCTTTTGATTATTTAAATGTATATTATTTAACCATAACACACCTAATTCTCACATATTATTCAATAAAAATAATATATATAGAATATCTTCATAGTATAGCCGCGCGGCTATACTCCGAAGAATACAATATTTTAAAAGTCCAGCCGCCCGCCTATACCCCTTAAGTAGCTCTCTTTTTTAATTACTTTGATTAGTACTTATGTTTTACTTAGTGATTATTAAAGGAGAAAAGAAAAAAGAAAATTTGAATTACTATTTATTAAGTAATACAATTCATGAAGTTAATCAAAAAATGCAATACTAATTATTCACTAAATAAACAATTATTCAAATATAATTACTAAGTTAACTAATTAAATGAGGCAAATATATTATTTAATTACTGAAAATAAAATATAACAAAATTAATTAACCTAAACATCCTAATTTTATATATATTTTTTTTCAAATGACCTCTCCCGACAAAATTTCGTCGGCAAAGGTTTTTTTCGTCAGGAAAAGTCTAATCCGACAAATCTTTGTCGGCATAGATCTCTGCCGACAAAATTTCGTCGGGAGAGGTGCTTATGTGTATTTTTTTTCAATTTTTTAAATATTAAAAATATAAAATAACTTCTTTACTTTTGTTTTTTTGGCCTACTTCTTTAATTTAGTATATGTAATTAAGTAATATGTTAGCCTTTTTTAATTACTCTAATTAGCAATTACCTTTGAAACAACAAATAGAATATTGAAATTAAATATATGGCGTTTGATACAACTTTTTCTAAATCAAAGGCCTAGCACTAGGGCTTTCATTTCAAGCGAAATTTGTGTGTTTATCTATGCGAATTTACTAGACAAACTCAATAAGACAAAAACATTATATGATATTTGAATTTTAAAAATAATTAGTTAATTAATTAACTAATCGGGTTTAATTCAAATCACAGAGCCCAAGAGCCCCAAGGCCCAAGGCTAACCTTTTGATTATTTAAATGTATATTATTTAACCATAACACACCTAATTCTCACATATTATTCAATAAAAATAATATATATAGAATATCTTCATAGTATAGCCGCGCGGCTATACTCCGAAGAATACAATATTTTAAAAGTCCAGCCGCCCGCCTATACCCCTTAAGTAGCTCTCTTTTTTAATTACTTTGATTAGTACTTATGTTTTACTTAGTGATTATTAAAGGAGAAAAGAAAAAAGAAAATTTGAATTACTATTTATTAAGTAATACAATTCATGAAGTTAATCAAAAAATGCAATACTAATTATTCACTAAATAAACAATTATTCAAATATAATTACTAAGTTAACTAATTAAATGAGGCAAATATATTATTTAATTACTGAAAATAAAATATAACAAAATTAATTAACCTAAACATCCTAATTTTATATATATTTTTTTTCAAATGACCTCTCCCGACAAAATTTCGTCGGCAAAGGTTTTTTTCGTCAGGAAAAGTCTAATCCGACAAATCTTTGTCGGCATAGATCTCTGCCGACAAAATTTCGTCGGGAGAGGTGCTTATGTGTATTTTTTTTCAATTTTTTAAATATTAAAAATATAAAATAACTTCTTTACTTTTGTTTTTTTGGCCTACTTCTTTAATTTAGTATATGTAATTAAGTAATATGTTAGCCTTTTTTAATTACTCTAATTAGCAATTACCTTTGAAACAACAAATAGAATATTGAAATTAAATATATGGCGTTTGATACAACTTTTTCTAAATCAAAGGCCTAGCACTAGGGCTTTCATTTCAAGCGAAATTTGTGTGTTTATCTATGCGAATTTACTAGACAAACTCAATAAGACAAAAACATTATATGATATTTGAATTTTAAAAATAATTAGTTAATTAATTAACTAATCGGGTTTAATTCAAATCACAGAGCCCAAGAGCCCCAAGGCCCAAGGCTAACCTTTTGATTATTTAAATGTATATTATTTAACCATAACACACCTAATTCTCACATATTATTCAATAAAAATAATATATATAGAATATCTTCATAGTATAGCCGCGCGGCTATACTCCGAAGAATACAATATTTTAAAAGTCCAGCCGCCCGCCTATACCCCTTAAGTAGCTCTCTTTTTTAATTACTTTGATTAGTACTTATGTTTTACTTAGTGATTATTAAAGGAGAAAAGAAAAAAGAAAATTTGAATTACTATTTATTAAGTAATACAATTCATGAAGTTAATCAAAAAATGCAATACTAATTATTCACTAAATAAACAATTATTCAAATATAATTACTAAGTTAACTAATTAAATGAGGCAAATATATTATTTAATTACTGAAAATAAAATATAACAAAATTAATTAACCTAAACATCCTAATTTTATATATATTTTTTTTCAAATGACCTCTCCCGACAAAATTTCGTCGGCAAAGGTTTTTTTCGTCAGGAAAAGTCTAATCCGACAAATCTTTGTCGGCATAGATCTCTGCCGACAAAATTTCGTCGGGAGAGGTGCTTATGTGTATTTTTTTTCAATTTTTTAAATATTAAAAATATAAAATAACTTCTTTACTTTTGTTTTTTTGGCCTACTTCTTTAATTTAGTATATGTAATTAAGTAATATGTTAGCCTTTTTTAATTACTCTAATTAGCAATTACCTTTGAAACAACAAATAGAATATTGAAATTAAATATATGGCGTTTGATACAACTTTTTCTAAATCAAAGGCCTAGCACTAGGGCTTTCATTTCAAGCGAAATTTGTGTGTTTATCTATGCGAATTTACTAGACAAACTCAATAAGACAAAAACATTATATGATATTTGAATTTTAAAAATAATTAGTTAATTAATTAACTAATCGGGTTTAATTCAAATCACAGAGCCCAAGAGCCCCAAGGCCCAAGGCTAACCTTTTGATTATTTAAATGTATATTATTTAACCATAACACACCTAATTCTCACATATTATTCAATAAAAATAATATATATAGAATATCTTCATAGTATAGCCGCGCGGCTATACTCCGAAGAATACAATATTTTAAAAGTCCAGCCGCCCGCCTATACCCCTTAAGTAGCTCTCTTTTTTAATTACTTTGATTAGTACTTATGTTTTACTTAGTGATTATTAAAGGAGAAAAGAAAAAAGAAAATTTGAATTACTATTTATTAAGTAATACAATTCATGAAGTTAATCAAAAAATGCAATACTAATTATTCACTAAATAAACAATTATTCAAATATAATTACTAAGTTAACTAATTAAATGAGGCAAATATATTATTTAATTACTGAAAATAAAATATAACAAAATTAATTAACCTAAACATCCTAATTTTATATATATTTTTTTTCAAATGACCTCTCCCGACAAAATTTCGTCGGCAAAGGTTTTTTTCGTCAGGAAAAGTCTAATCCGACAAATCTTTGTCGGCATAGATCTCTGCCGACAAAATTTCGTCGGGAGAGGTGCTTATGTGTATTTTTTTTCAATTTTTTAAATATTAAAAATATAAAATAACTTCTTTACTTTTGTTTTTTTGGCCTACTTCTTTAATTTAGTATATGTAATTAAGTAATATGTTAGCCTTTTTTAATTACTCTAATTAGCAATTACCTTTGAAACAACAAATAGAATATTGAAATTAAATATATGGCGTTTGATACAACTTTTTCTAAATCAAAGGCCTAGCACTAGGGCTTTCATTTCAAGCGAAATTTGTGTGTTTATCTATGCGAATTTACTAGACAAACTCAATAAGACAAAAACATTATATGATATTTGAATTTTAAAAATAATTAGTTAATTAATTAACTAATCGGGTTTAATTCAAATCACAGAGCCCAAGAGCCCCAAGGCCCAAGGCTAACCTTTTGATTATTTAAATGTATATTATTTAACCATAACACACCTAATTCTCACATATTATTCAATAAAAATAATATATATAGAATATCTTCATAGTATAGCCGCGCGGCTATACTCCGAAGAATACAATATTTTAAAAGTCCAGCCGCCCGCCTATACCCCTTAAGTAGCTCTCTTTTTTAATTACTTTGATTAGTACTTATGTTTTACTTAGTGATTATTAAAGGAGAAAAGAAAAAAGAAAATTTGAATTACTATTTATTAAGTAATACAATTCATGAAGTTAATCAAAAAATGCAATACTAATTATTCACTAAATAAACAATTATTCAAATATAATTACTAAGTTAACTAATTAAATGAGGCAAATATATTATTTAATTACTGAAAATAAAATATAACAAAATTAATTAACCTAAACATCCTAATTTTATATATATTTTTTTTCAAATGACCTCTCCCGACAAAATTTCGTCGGCAAAGGTTTTTTTCGTCAGGAAAAGTCTAATCCGACAAATCTTTGTCGGCATAGATCTCTGCCGACAAAATTTCGTCGGGAGAGGTGCTTATGTGTATTTTTTTTCAATTTTTTAAATATTAAAAATATAAAATAACTTCTTTACTTTTGTTTTTTTGGCCTACTTCTTTAATTTAGTATATGTAATTAAGTAATATGTTAGCCTTTTTTAATTACTCTAATTAGCAATTACCTTTGAAACAACAAATAGAATATTGAAATTAAATATATGGCGTTTGATACAACTTTTTCTAAATCAAAGGCCTAGCACTAGGGCTTTCATTTCAAGCGAAATTTGTGTGTTTATCTATGCGAATTTACTAGACAAACTCAATAAGACAAAAACATTATATGATATTTGAATTTTAAAAATAATTAGTTAATTAATTAACTAATCGGGTTTAATTCAAATCACAGAGCCCAAGAGCCCCAAGGCCCAAGGCTAACCTTTTGATTATTTAAATGTATATTATTTAACCATAACACACCTAATTCTCACATATTATTCAATAAAAATAATATATATAGAATATCTTCATAGTATAGCCGCGCGGCTATACTCCGAAGAATACAATATTTTAAAAGTCCAGCCGCCCGCCTATACCCCTTAAGTAGCTCTCTTTTTTAATTACTTTGATTAGTACTTATGTTTTACTTAGTGATTATTAAAGGAGAAAAGAAAAAAGAAAATTTGAATTACTATTTATTAAGTAATACAATTCATGAAGTTAATCAAAAAATGCAATACTAATTATTCACTAAATAAACAATTATTCAAATATAATTACTAAGTTAACTAATTAAATGAGGCAAATATATTATTTAATTACTGAAAATAAAATATAACAAAATTAATTAACCTAAACATCCTAATTTTATATATTTTTTTTTTCAAATGACCTCTCCCGACAAAATTTCGTCGGCAAAGGTTTTTTTCGTCAGGAAAAGTCTAATCCGACAAATCTTTGTCGGCATAGATCTCTGCCGACAAAATTTCGTCGGGAGAGGTGCTTATGTGTATTTTTTTTCAATTTTTTAAATATTAAAAATATAAAATAACTTCTTTACTTTTGTTTTTTTGGCCTACTTCTTTAATTTAGTATATGTAATTAAGTAATATGTTAGCCTTTTTTAATTACTCTAATTAGCAATTACCTTTGAAACAACAAATAGAATATTGAAATTAAATATATGGCGTTTGATACAACTTTTTCTAAATCAAAGGCCTAGCACTAGGGCTTTCATTTCAAGCGAAATTTGTGTGTTTATCTATGCGAATTTACTAGACAAACTCAATAAGACAAAAACATTATATGATATTTGAATTTTAAAAATAATTAGTTAATTAATTAACTAATCGGGTTTAATTTAAATCACAGAGCCCAAGAGCCCCAAGGCCCAAGGCTAACCTTTTGATTATTTAAATGTATATTATTTAACCATAACACACCTAATTCTCACATATTATTCAATAAAAATAATATATATAGAATATCTTCATAGTATAGCCGCGCGGCTATACTCCGAAGAATACAATATTTTAAAAGTCCAGCCGCCCGCCTATACCCCTTAAGTAGCTCTCTTTTTTAATTACTTTGATTAGTACTTATGTTTTACTTAGTGATTATTAAAGGAGAAAAGAAAAAAGAAAATTTGAATTACTATTTATTAAGTAATACAATTCATGAAGTTAATCAAAAAATGCAATACTAATTATTCACTAAATAAACAATTATTCAAATATAATTACTAAGTTAACTAATTAAATGAGGCAAATATATTATTTAATTACTGAAAATAAAATATAACAAAATTAATTAACCTAAACATCCTAATTTTATATATATTTTTTTTCAAATGACCTCTCCCGACAAAATTTCGTCGGCAAAGGTTTTTTTCGTCAGGAAAAGTCTAATCCGACAAATCTTTGTCGGCATAGATCTCTGCCGACAAAATTTCGTCGGGAGAGGTGCTTATGTGTATTTTTTTTCAATTTTTTAAATATTAAAAATATAAAATAACTTCTTTACTTTTGTTTTTTTGGCCTACTTCTTTAATTTAGTATATGTAATTAAGTAATATGTTAGCCTTTTTTAATTACTCTAATTAGCAATTACCTTTGAAACAACAAATAGAATATTGAAATTAAATATATGGCGTTTGATACAACTTTTTCTAAATCAAAGGCCTAGCACTAGGGCTTTCATTTCAAGCGAAATTTGTGTGTTTATCTATGCGAATTTACTAGACAAACTCAATAAGACAAAAACATTATATGATATTTGAATTTTAAAAATAATTAGTTAATTAATTAACTAATCGGGTTTAATTTAAATCACAGAGCCCAAGAGCCCCAAGGCCCAAGGCTAACCTTTTGATTATTTAAATGTATATTATTTAACCATAACACACCTAATTCTCACATATTATTCAATAAAAATAATATATATAGAATATCTTCATAGTATAGCCGCGCGGCTATACTCCGAAGAATACAATATTTTAAAAGTCCAGCCGCCCGCCTATACCCCTTAAGTAGCTCTCTTTTTTAATTACTTTGATTAGTACTTATGTTTTACTTAGTGATTATTAAAGGAGAAAAGAAAAAAGAAAATTTGAATTACTATTTATTAAGTAATACAATTCATGAAGTTAATCAAAAAATGCAATACTAATTATTCACTAAATAAACAATTATTCAAATATAATTACTAAGTTAACTAATTAAATGAGGCAAATATATTATTTAATTACTGAAAATAAAATATAACAAAATTAATTAACCTAAACATCCTAATTTTATATATATTTTTTTTCAAATGACCTCTCCCGACAAAATTTCGTCGGCAAAGGTTTTTTTCGTCAGGAAAAGTCTAATCCGACAAATCTTTGTCGGCATAGATCTCTGCCGACAAAATTTCGTCGGGAGAGGTGCTTATGTGTATTTTTTTTCAATTTTATAAATATTAAAAATATAAAATAACTTCTTTACTTTTGTTTTTTTGGCCTACTTCTTTAATTTAGTATATGTAATTAAGTAATATGTTAGCCTTTTTTAATTACTCTAATTAGCAATTACCTTTGAAACAACAAATAGAATATTGAAATTAAATATATGGCGTTTGATACAACTTTTTCTAAATCAAAGGCCTAGCACTAGGGCTTTCATTTCAAGCGAAATTTGTGTGTTTATCTATGCGAATTTACTAGACAAACTCAATAAGACAAAAACATTATATGATATTTGAATTTTAAAAATAATTAGTTAATTAATTAACTAATCGGGTTTAATTTAAATCACAGAGCCCAAGAGCCCCAAGGCCCAAGGCTAACCTTTTGATTATTTAAATGTATATTATTTAACCATAACACACCTAATTCTCACATATTATTCAATAAAAATAATATATATATAGAATATCTTCATAGTATAGCCGCGCGGCGATACTCCGAAGAATACAATATTTTAAAAGTCCAGCCGCCCGCCTATACCCCTTAAGTAGCTCTCTTTTTTAATTACTTTGATTAGTACTTATGTTTTACTTAGTGATTATTAAAGGAGAAAAGAAAAAAGAAAATTTGAATTACTATTTATTAAGTAATACAATTCATGAAGTTAATCAAAAAATGCAATACTAATTATTCACTAAATAAACAATTATTCAAATATAATTACTAAGTTAACTAATTAAATGAGGCAAATATATTATTTAATTACTGAAAATAAAATATAACAAAATTAATTAACCTAAACATCCTAATTTTATATATATTTTTTTTCAAATGACCTCTCCCGACAAAATTTCGTCGGCAAAGGTTTTTTTCGTCAGGAAAAGTCTAATCCGACAAATCTTTGTCGGCATAGATCTCTGCCGACAAAATTTCGTCGGGAGAGGTGCTTATGTGTATTTTTTTTCAATTTTTTAAATATTAAAAATATAAAATAACTTCTTTACTTTTGTTTTTTTGGCCTACTTCTTTAATTTAGTATATGTAATTAAGTAATATGTTAGCCTTTTTTAATTACTCTAATTAGCAATTACCTTTGAAACAACAAATAGAATATTGAAATTAAATATATGGCGTTTGATACAACTTTTTCTAAATCAAAGGCCTAGCACTAGGGCTTTCATTTCAAGCGAAATTTGTGTGTTTATCTATGCGAATTTACTAGACAAACTCAATAAGACAAAAACATTATATGATATTTGAATTTTAAAAATAATTAGTTAATTAATTAACTAATCGGGTTTAATTTAAATCACAGAGCCCAAGAGCCCCAAGGCCCAAGGCTAACCTTTTGATTATTTAAATGTATATTATTTAACCATAACACACCTAATTCTCACATATTATTCAATAAAAATAATATATATAGAATATCTTCATAGTATAGCCGCGCGGCTATACTCCGAAGAATACAATATTTTAAAAGTCCAGCCGCCCGCCTATACCCCTTAAGTAGCTCTCTTTTTTAATTACTTTGATTAGTACTTATGTTTTACTTAGTGATTATTAAAGGAGAAAAGAAAAAAGAAAATTTGAATTACTATTTATTAAGTAATACAATTCATGAAGTTAATCAAAAAATGCAATACTAATTATTCACTAAATAAACAATTATTCAAATATAATTACTAAGTTAACTAATTAAATGAGGCAAATATATTATTTAATTACTGAAAATAAAATATAACAAAATTAATTAACCTAAACATCCTAATTTTATATATATTTTTTTTCAAATGACCTCTCCCGACAAAATTTCGTCGGCAAAGGTTTTTTTCGTCAGGAAAAGTCTAATCCGACAAATCTTTGTCGGCATAGATCTCTGCCGACAAAATTTCGTCGGGAGAGGTGCTTATGTGTATTTTTTTTCAATTTTTTAAATATTAAAAATATAAAATAACTTCTTTACTTTTGTTTTTTTGGCCTACTTCTTTAATTTAGTATATGTAATTAAGTAATATGTTAGCCTTTTTTAATTACTCTAATTAGCAATTACCTTTGAAACAACAAATAGAATATTGAAATTAAATATATGGCGTTTGATACAACTTTTTCTAAATCAAAGGCCTAGCACTAGGGCTTTCATTTCAAGCGAAATTTGTGTGTTTATCTATGCGAATTTACTAGACAAACTCAATAAGACAAAAACATTATATGATATTTGAATTTTAAAAATAATTAGTTAATTAATTAACTAATCGGGTTTAATTTAAATCACAGAGCCCAAGAGCCCCAAGGCCCAAGGCTAACCTTTTGATTATTTAAATGTATATTATTTAACCATAACACACCTAATTCTCACATATTATTCAATAAAAATAATATATATATAGAATATCTTCATAGTATAGCCGCGCGGCGATACTCCGAAGAATACAATATTTTAAAAGTCCAGCCGCCCGCCTATACCCCTTAAGTAGCTCTCTTTTTTAATTACTTTGATTAGTACTTATGTTTTACTTAGTGATTATTAAAGGAGAAAAGAAAAAAGAAAATTTGAATTACTATTTATTAAGTAATACAATTCATGAAGTTAATCAAAAAATGCAATACTAATTATTCACTAAATAAACAATTATTCAAATATAATTACTAAGTTAACTAATTAAATGAGGCAAATATATTATTTAATTACTGAAAATAAAATATAACAAAATTAATTAACCTAAACATCCTAATTTTATATATATTTTTTTTCAAATGACCTCTCCCGACAAAATTTCGTCGGCAAAGGTTTTTTTCGTCAGGAAAAGTCTAATCCGACAAATCTTTGTCGGCATAGATCTCTGCCGACAAAATTTCGTCGGGAGAGGTGCTTATGTGTATTTTTTTTCAATTTTTTAAATATTAAAAATATAAAATAACTTCTTTACTTTTGTTTTTTTGGCCTACTTCTTTAATTTAGTATATGTAATTAAGTAATATGTTAGCCTTTTTTAATTACTCTAATTAGCAATTACCTTTGAAACAACAAATAGAATATTGAAATTAAATATATGGCGTTTGATACAACTTTTTCTAAATCAAAGGCCTAGCACTAGGGCTTTCATTTCAAGCGAAATTTGTGTGTTTATCTATGCGAATTTACTAGACAAACTCAATAAGACAAAAACATTATATGATATTTGAATTTTAAAAATAATTAGTTAATTAATTAACTAATCGGGTTTAATTTAAATCACAGAGCCCAAGAGCCCCAAGGCCCAAGGCTAACCTTTTGATTATTTAAATGTATATTATTTAACCATAACACACCTAATTCTCACATATTATTCAATAAAAATAATATATATAGAATATCTTCATAGTATAGCCGCGCGGCTATACTCCGAAGAATACAATATTTTAAAAGTCCAGCCGCCCGCCTATACCCCTTAAGTAGCTCTCTTTTTTAATTACTTTGATTAGTACTTATGTTTTACTTAGTGATTATTAAAGGAGAAAAGAAAAAAGAAAATTTGAATTACTATTTATTAAGTAATACAATTCATGAAGTTAATCAAAAAATGCAATACTAATTATTCACTAAATAAACAATTATTCAAATATAATTACTAAGTTAACTAATTAAATGAGGCAAATATATTATTTAATTACTGAAAATAAAATATAACAAAATTAATTAACCTAAACATCCTAATTTTATATATATTTTTTTTCAAATGACCTCTCCCGACAAAATTTCGTCGGCAAAGGTTTTTTTCGTCAGGAAAAGTCTAATCCGACAAATCTTTGTCGGCATAGATCTCTGCCGACAAAATTTCGTCGGGAGAGGTGCTTATGTGTATTTTTTTTCAATTTTTTAAATATTAAAAATATAAAATAACTTCTTTACTTTTGTTTTTTTGGCCTACTTCTTTAATTTAGTATATGTAATTAAGTAATATGTTAGCCTTTTTTAATTACTCTAATTAGCAATTACCTTTGAAACAACAAATAGAATATTGAAATTAAATATATGGCGTTTGATACAACTTTTTCTAAATCAAAGGCCTAGCACTAGGGCTTTCATTTCAAGCGAAATTTGTGTGTTTATCTATGCGAATTTACTAGACAAACTCAATAAGACAAAAACATTATATGATATTTGAATTTTAAAAATAATTAGTTAATTAATTAACTAATCGGGTTTAATTTAAATCACAGAGCCCAAGAGCCCCAAGGCCCAAGGCTAACCTTTTGATTATTTAAATGTATATTATTTAACCATAACACACCTAATTCTCACATATTATTCAATAAAAATAATATATATAGAATATCTTCATAGTATAGCCGCGCGGCTATACTCCGAAGAATACAATATTTTAAAAGTCCAGCCGCCCGCCTATACCCCTTAAGTAGCTCTCTTTTTTAATTACTTTGATTAGTACTTATGTTTTACTTAGTGATTATTAAAGGAGAAAAGAAAAAAGAAAATTTGAATTACTATTTATTAAGTAATACAATTCATGAAGTTAATCAAAAAATGCAATACTAATTATTCACTAAATAAACAATTATTCAAATATAATTACTAAGTTAACTAATTAAATGAGGCAAATATATTATTTAATTACTGAAAATAAAATATAACAAAATTAATTAACCTAAACATCCTAATTTTATATATATTTTTTTTCAAATGACCTCTCCCGACAAAATTTCGTCGGCAAAGGTTTTTTTCGTCAGGAAAAGTCTAATCCGACAAATCTTTGTCGGCATAGATCTCTGCCGACAAAATTTCGTCGGGAGAGGTGCTTATGTGTATTTTTTTTCAATTTTTTAAATATTAAAAATATAAAATAACTTCTTTACTTTTGTTTTTTTGGCCTACTTCTTTAATTTAGTATATGTAATTAAGTAATATGTTAGCCTTTTTTAATTACTCTAATTAGCAATTACCTTTGAAACAACAAATAGAATATTGAAATTAAATATATGGCGTTTGATACAACTTTTTCTAAATCAAAGGCCTAGCACTAGGGCTTTCATTTCAAGCGAAATTTGTGTGTTTATCTATGCGAATTTACTAGACAAACTCAATAAGACAAAAACATTATATGATATTTGAATTTTAAAAATAATTAGTTAATTAATTAACTAATCGGGTTTAATTTAAATCACAGAGCCCAAGAGCCCCAAGGCCCAAGGCTAACCTTTTGATTATTTAAATGTATATTATTTAACCATAACACACCTAATTCTCACATATTATTCAATAAAAATAATATATATAGAATATCTTCATAGTATAGCCGCGCGGCTATACTCCGAAGAATACAATATTTTAAAAGTCCAGCCGCCCGCCTATACCCCTTAAGTAGCTCTCTTTTTTAATTACTTTGATTAGTACTTATGTTTTACTTAGTGATTATTAAAGGAGAAAAGAAAAAAGAAAATTTGAATTACTATTTATTAAGTAATACAATTCATGAAGTTAATCAAAAAATGCAATACTAATTATTCACTAAATAAACAATTATTCAAATATAATTACTAAGTTAACTAATTAAATGAGGCAAATATATTATTTAATTACTGAAAATAAAATATAACAAAATTAATTAACCTAAACATCCTAATTTTATATATATTTTTTTTCAAATGACCTCTCCCGACAAAATTTCGTCGGCAAAGGTTTTTTTCGTCAGGAAAAGTCTAATCCGACAAATCTTTGTCGGCATAGATCTCTGCCGACAAAATTTCGTCGGGAGAGGTGCTTATGTGTATTTTTTTTCAATTTTTTAAATATTAAAAATATAAAATAACTTCTTTACTTTTGTTTTTTTGGCCTACTTCTTTAATTTAGTATATGTAATTAAGTAATATGTTAGCCTTTTTTAATTACTCTAATTAGCAATTACCTTTGAAACAACAAATAGAATATTGAAATTAAATATATGGCGTTTGATACAACTTTTTCTAAATCAAAGGCCTAGCACTAGGGCTTTCATTTCAAGCGAAATTTGTGTGTTTATCTATGCGAATTTACTAGACAAACTCAATAAGACAAAAACATTATATGATATTTGAATTTTAAAAATAATTAGTTAATTAATTAACTAATCGGGTTTAATTTAAATCACAGAGCCCAAGAGCCCCAAGGCCCAAGGCTAACCTTTTGATTATTTAAATGTATATTATTTAACCATAACACACCTAATTCTCACATATTATTCAATAAAAATAATATATATAGAATATCTTCATAGTATAGCCGCGCGGCTATACTCCGAAGAATACAATATTTTAAAAGTCCAGCCGCCCGCCTATACCCCTTAAGTAGCTCTCTTTTTTAATTACTTTGATTAGTACTTATGTTTTACTTAGTGATTATTAAAGGAGAAAAGAAAAAAGAAAATTTGAATTACTATTTATTAAGTAATACAATTCATGAAGTTAATCAAAAAATGCAATACTAATTATTCACTAAATAAACAATTATTCAAATATAATTACTAAGTTAACTAATTAAATGAGGCAAATATATTATTTAATTACTGAAAATAAAATATAACAAAATTAATTAACCTAAACATCCTAATTTTATATATATTTTTTTTCAAATGACCTCTCCCGACAAAATTTCGTCGGCAAAGGTTTTTTTCGTCAGGAAAAGTCTAATCCGACAAATCTTTGTCGGCATAGATCTCTGCCGACAAAATTTCGTCGGGAGAGGTGCTTATGTGTATTTTTTTTCAATTTTTTAAATATTAAAAATATAAAATAACTTCTTTACTTTTGTTTTTTTGGCCTACTTCTTTAATTTAGTATATGTAATTAAGTAATATGTTAGCCTTTTTTAATTACTCTAATTAGCAATTACCTTTGAAACAACAAATAGAATATTGAAATTAAATATATGGCGTTTGATACAACTTTTTCTAAATCAAAGGCCTAGCACTAGGGCTTTCATTTCAAGCGAAATTTGTGTGTTTATCTATGCGAATTTACTAGACAAACTCAATAAGACAAAAACATTATATGATATTTGAATTTTAAAAATAATTAGTTAATTAATTAACTAATCGGGTTTAATTTAAATCACAGAGCCCAAGAGCCCCAAGGCCCAAGGCTAACCTTTTGATTATTTAAATGTATATTATTTAACCATAACACACCTAATTCTCACATATTATTCAATAAAAATAATATATATAGAATATCTTCATAGTATAGCCGCGCGGCTATACTCCGAAGAATACAATATTTTAAAAGTCCAGCCGCCCGCCTATACCCCTTAAGTAGCTCTCTTTTTTAATTACTTTGATTAGTACTTATGTTTTACTTAGTGATTATTAAAGGAGAAAAGAAAAAAGAAAATTTGAATTACTATTTATTAAGTAATACAATTCATGAAGTTAATCAAAAAATGCAATACTAATTATTCACTAAATAAACAATTATTCAAATATAATTACTAAGTTAACTAATTAAATGAGGCAAATATATTATTTAATTACTGAAAATAAAATATAACAAAATTAATTAACCTAAACATCCTAATTTTATATATATTTTTTTTCAAATGACCTCTCCCGACAAAATTTCGTCGGCAAAGGTTTTTTTCGTCAGGAAAAGTCTAATCCGACAAATCTTTGTCGGCATAGATCTCTGCCGACAAAATTTCGTCGGGAGAGGTGCTTATGTGTATTTTTTTTCAATTTTTTAAATATTAAAAATATAAAATAACTTCTTTACTTTTGTTTTTTTGGCCTACTTCTTTAATTTAGTATATGTAATTAAGTAATATGTTAGCCTTTTTTAATTACTCTAATTAGCAATTACCTTTGAAACAACAAATAGAATATTGAAATTAAATATATGGCGTTTGATACAACTTTTTCTAAATCAAAGGCCTAGCACTAGGGCTTTCATTTCAAGCGAAATTTGTGTGTTTATCTATGCGAATTTACTAGACAAACTCAATAAGACAAAAACATTATATGATATTTGAATTTTAAAAATAATTAGTTAATTAATTAACTAATCGGGTTTAATTTAAATCACAGAGCCCAAGAGCCCCAAGGCCCAAGGCTAACCTTTTGATTATTTAAATGTATATTATTTAACCATAACACACCTAATTCTCACATATTATTCAATAAAAATAATATATATAGAATATCTTCATAGTATAGCCGCGCGGCTATACTCCGAAGAATACAATATTTTAAAAGTCCAGCCGCCCGCCTATACCCCTTAAGTAGCTCTCTTTTTTAATTACTTTGATTAGTACTTATGTTTTACTTAGTGATTATTAAAGGAGAAAAGAAAAAAGAAAATTTGAATTACTATTTATTAAGTAATACAATTCATGAAGTTAATCAAAAAATGCAATACTAATTATTCACTAAATAAACAATTATTCAAATATAATTACTAAGTTAACTAATTAAATGAGGCAAATATATTATTTAATTACTGAAAATAAAATATAACAAAATTAATTAACCTAAACATCCTAATTTTATATATATTTTTTTTCAAATGACCTCTCCCGACAAAATTTCGTCGGCAAAGGTTTTTTTCGTCAGGAAAAGTCTAATCCGACAAATCTTTGTCGGCATAGATCTCTGCCGACAAAATTTCGTCGGGAGAGGTGCTTATGTGTATTTTTTTTCAATTTTTTAAATATTAAAAATATAAAATAACTTCTTTACTTTTGTTTTTTTGGCCTACTTCTTTAATTTAGTATATGTAATTAAGTAATATGTTAGCCTTTTTTAATTACTCTAATTAGCAATTACCTTTGAAACAACAAATAGAATATTGAAATTAAATATATGGCGTTTGATACAACTTTTTCTAAATCAAAGGCCTAGCACTAGGGCTTTCATTTCAAGCGAAATTTGTGTGTTTATCTATGCGAATTTACTAGACAAACTCAATAAGACAAAAACATTATATGATATTTGAATTTTAAAAATAATTAGTTAATTAATTAACTAATCGGGTTTAATTTAAATCACAGAGCCCAAGAGCCCCAAGGCCCAAGGCTAACCTTTTGATTATTTAAATGTATATTATTTAACCATAACACACCTAATTCTCACATATTATTCAATAAAAATAATATATATAGAATATCTTCATAGTATAGCCGCGCGGCTATACTCCGAAGAATACAATATTTTAAAAGTCCAGCCGCCCGCCTATACCCCTTAAGTAGCTCTCTTTTTTAATTACTTTGATTAGTACTTATGTTTTACTTAGTGATTATTAAAGGAGAAAAGAAAAAAGAAAATTTGAATTACTATTTATTAAGTAATACAATTCATGAAGTTAATCAAAAAATGCAATACTAATTATTCACTAAATAAACAATTATTCAAATATAATTACTAAGTTAACTAATTAAATGAGGCAAATATATTATTTAATTACTGAAAATAAAATATAACAAAATTAATTAACCTAAACATCCTAATTTTATATATATTTTTTTTCAAATGACCTCTCCCGACAAAATTTCGTCGGCAAAGGTTTTTTTCGTCAGGAAAAGTCTAATCCGACAAATCTTTGTCGGCATAGATCTCTGCCGACAAAATTTCGTCGGGAGAGGTGCTTATGTGTATTTTTTTTCAATTTTTTAAATATTAAAAATATAAAATAACTTCTTTACTTTTGTTTTTTTGGCCTACTTCTTTAATTTAGTATATGTAATTAAGTAATATGTTAGCCTTTTTTAATTACTCTAATTAGCAATTACCTTTGAAACAACAAATAGAATATTGAAATTAAATATATGGCGTTTGATACAACTTTTTCTAAATCAAAGGCCTAGCACTAGGGCTTTCATTTCAAGCGAAATTTGTGTGTTTATCTATGCGAATTTACTAGACAAACTCAATAAGACAAAAACATTATATGATATTTGAATTTTAAAAATAATTAGTTAATTAATTAACTAATCGGGTTTAATTTAAATCACAGAGCCCAAGAGCCCCAAGGCCCAAGGCTAACCTTTTGATTATTTAAATGTATATTATTTAACCATAACACACCTAATTCTCACATATTATTCAATAAAAATAATATATATAGAATATCTTCATAGTATAGCCGCGCGGCTATACTCCGAAGAATACAATATTTTAAAAGTCCAGCCGCCCGCCTATACCCCTTAAGTAGCTCTCTTTTTTAATTACTTTGATTAGTACTTATGTTTTACTTAGTGATTATTAAAGGAGAAAAGAAAAAAGAAAATTTGAATTACTATTTATTAAGTAATACAATTCATGAAGTTAATCAAAAAATGCAATACTAATTATTCACTAAATAAACAATTATTCAAATATAATTACTAAGTTAACTAATTAAATGAGGCAAATATATTATTTAATTACTGAAAATAAAATATAACAAAATTAATTAACCTAAACATCCTAATTTTATATATATTTTTTTTCAAATGACCTCTCCCGACAAAATTTCGTCGGCAAAGGTTTTTTTCGTCAGGAAAAGTCTAATCCGACAAATCTTTGTCGGCATAGATCTCTGCCGACAAAATTTCGTCGGGAGAGGTGCTTATGTGTATTTTTTTTCAATTTTTTAAATATTAAAAATATAAAATAACTTCTTTACTTTTGTTTTTTTGGCCTACTTCTTTAATTTAGTATATGTAATTAAGTAATATGTTAGCCTTTTTTAATTACTCTAATTAGCAATTACCTTTGAAACAACAAATAGAATATTGAAATTAAATATATGGCGTTTGATACAACTTTTTCTAAATCAAAGGCCTAGCACTAGGGCTTTCATTTCAAGCGAAATTTGTGTGTTTATCTATGCGAATTTACTAGACAAACTCAATAAGACAAAAACATTATATGATATTTGAATTTTAAAAATAATTAGTTAATTAATTAACTAATCGGGTTTAATTTAAATCACAGAGCCCAAGAGCCCCAAGGCCCAAGGCTAACCTTTTGATTATTTAAATGTATATTATTTAACCATAACACACCTAATTCTCACATATTATTCAATAAAAATAATATATATAGAATATCTTCATAGTATAGCCGCGCGGCTATACTCCGAAGAATACAATATTTTAAAAGTCCAGCCGCCCGCCTATACCCCTTAAGTAGCTCTCTTTTTTAATTACTTTGATTAGTACTTATGTTTTACTTAGTGATTATTAAAGGAGAAAAGAAAAAAGAAAATTTGAATTACTATTTATTAAGTAATACAATTCATGAAGTTAATCAAAAAATGCAATACTAATTATTCACTAAATAAACAATTATTCAAATATAATTACTAAGTTAACTAATTAAATGAGGCAAATATATTATTTAATTACTGAAAATAAAATATAACAAAATTAATTAACCTAAACATCCTAATTTTATATATATTTTTTTTCAAATGACCTCTCCCGACAAAATTTCGTCGGCAAAGGTTTTTTTCGTCAGGAAAAGTCTAATCCGACAAATCTTTGTCGGCATAGATCTCTGCCGACAAAATTTCGTCGGGAGAGGTGCTTATGTGTATTTTTTTTCAATTTTTTAAATATTAAAAATATAAAATAACTTCTTTACTTTTGTTTTTTTGGCCTACTTCTTTAATTTAGTATATGTAATTAAGTAATATGTTAGCCTTTTTTAATTACTCTAATTAGCAATTACCTTTGAAACAACAAATAGAATATTGAAATTAAATATATGGCGTTTGATACAACTTTTTCTAAATCAAAGGCCTAGCACTAGGGCTTTCATTTCAAGCGAAATTTGTGTGTTTATCTATGCGAATTTACTAGACAAACTCAATAAGACAAAAACATTATATGATATTTGAATTTTAAAAATAATTAGTTAATTAATTAACTAATCGGGTTTAATTTAAATCACAGAGCCCAAGAGCCCCAAGGCCCAAGGCTAACCTTTTGATTATTTAAATGTATATTATTTAACCATAACACACCTAATTCTCACATATTATTCAATAAAAATAATATATATAGAATATCTTCATAGTATAGCCGCGCGGCTATACTCCGAAGAATACAATATTTTAAAAGTCCAGCCGCCCGCCTATACCCCTTAAGTAGCTCTCTTTTTTAATTACTTTGATTAGTACTTATGTTTTACTTAGTGATTATTAAAGGAGAAAAGAAAAAAGAAAATTTGAATTACTATTTATTAAGTAATACAATTCATGAAGTTAATCAAAAAATGCAATACTAATTATTCACTAAATAAACAATTATTCAAATATAATTACTAAGTTAACTAATTAAATGAGGCAAATATATTATTTAATTACTGAAAATAAAATATAACAAAATTAATTAACCTAAACATCCTAATTTTATATATATTTTTTTTCAAATGACCTCTCCCGACAAAATTTCGTCGGCAAAGGTTTTTTTCGTCAGGAAAAGTCTAATCCGACAAATCTTTGTCGGCATAGATCTCTGCCGACAAAATTTCGTCGGGAGAGGTGCTTATGTGTATTTTTTTTCAATTTTTTAAATATTAAAAATATAAAATAACTTCTTTACTTTTGTTTTTTTGGCCTACTTCTTTAATTTAGTATATGTAATTAAGTAATATGTTAGCCTTTTTTAATTACTCTAATTAGCAATTACCTTTGAAACAACAAATAGAATATTGAAATTAAATATATGGCGTTTGATACAACTTTTTCTAAATCAAAGGCCTAGCACTAGGGCTTTCATTTCAAGCGAAATTTGTGTGTTTATCTATGCGAATTTACTAGACAAACTCAATAAGACAAAAACATTATATGATATTTGAATTTTAAAAATAATTAGTTAATTAATTAACTAATCGGGTTTAATTTAAATCACAGAGCCCAAGAGCCCCAAGGCCCAAGGCTAACCTTTTGATTATTTAAATGTATATTATTTAACCATAACACACCTAATTCTCACATATTATTCAATAAAAATAATATATATAGAATATCTTCATAGTATAGCCGCGCGGCTATACTCCGAAGAATACAATATTTTAAAAGTCCAGCCGCCCGCCTATACCCCTTAAGTAGCTCTCTTTTTTAATTACTTTGATTAGTACTTATGTTTTACTTAGTGATTATTAAAGGAGAAAAGAAAAAAGAAAATTTGAATTACTATTTATTAAGTAATACAATTCATGAAGTTAATCAAAAAATGCAATACTAATTATTCACTAAATAAACAATTATTCAAATATAATTACTAAGTTAACTAATTAAATGAGGCAAATATATTATTTAATTACTGAAAATAAAATATAACAAAATTAATTAACCTAAACATCCTAATTTTATATATATTTTTTTTCAAATGACCTCTCCCGACAAAATTTCGTCGGCAAAGGTTTTTTTCGTCAGGAAAAGTCTAATCCGACAAATCTTTGTCGGCATAGATCTCTGCCGACAAAATTTCGTCGGGAGAGGTGCTTATGTGTATTTTTTTTCTATTTTTTAAATATTAAAAATATAAAATAACTTCTTTACTTTTGTTTTTTTGGCCTACTTCTTTAATTTAGTATATGTAATTAAGTAATATGTTAGCCTTTTTTAATTACTCTAATTAGCAATTACCTTTGAAACAACAAATAGAATATTGAAATTAAATATATGGCGTTTGATACAACTTTTTCTAAATCAAAGGCCTAGCACTAGGGCTTTCATTTCAAGCGAAATTTGTGTGTTTATCTATGCGAATTTACTAGACAAACTCAATAAGACAAAAACATTATATGATATTTGAATTTTAAAAATAATTAGTTAATTAATTAACTAATCGGGTTTAATTTAAATCACAGAGCCCAAGAGCCCCAAGGCCCAAGGCTAACCTTTTGATTATTTAAATGTATATTATTTAACCATAACACACCTAATTCTCACATATTATTCAATAAAAATAATATATATAGAATATCTTCATAGTATAGCCGCGCGGCTATACTCCGAAGAATACAATATTTTAAAAGTCCAGCCGCCCGCCTATACCCCTTAAGTAGCTCTCTTTTTTAATTACTTTGATTAGTACTTATGTTTTACTTAGTGATTATTAAAGGAGAAAAGAAAAAAGAAAATTTGAATTACTATTTATTAAGTAATACAATTCATGAAGTTAATCAAAAAATGCAATACTAATTATTCACTAAATAAACAATTATTCAAATATAATTACTAAGTTAACTAATTAAATGAGGCAAATATATTATTTAATTACTGAAAATAAAATATAACAAAATTAATTAACCTAAACATCCTAATTTTATATATATTTTTTTTCAAATGACCTCTCCCGACAAAATTTCGTCGGCAAAGGTTTTTTTCGTCAGGAAAAGTCTAATCCGACAAATCTTTGTCGGCATAGATCTCTGCCGACAAAATTTCGTCGGGAGAGGTGCTTATGTGTATTTTTTTTCAATTTTTTAAATATTAAAAATATAAAATAACTTCTTTACTTTTGTTTTTTTGGCCTACTTCTTTAATTTAGTATATGTAATTAAGTAATATGTTAGCCTTTTTTAATTACTCTAATTAGCAATTACCTTTGAAACAACAAATAGAATATTGAAATTAAATATATGGCGTTTGATACAACTTTTTCTAAATCAAAGGCCTAGCACTAGGGCTTTCATTTCAAGCGAAATTTGTGTGTTTATCTATGCGAATTTACTAGACAAACTCAATAAGACAAAAACATTATATGATATTTGAATTTTAAAAATAATTAGTTAATTAATTAACTAATCGGGTTTAATTTAAATCACAGAGCCCAAGAGCCCCAAGGCCCAAGGCTAACCTTTTGATTATTTAAATGTATATTATTTAACCATAACACACCTAATTCTCACATATTATTCAATAAAAATAATATATATAGAATATCTTCATAGTATAGCCGCGCGGCTATACTCCGAAGAATACAATATTTTAAAAGTCCAGCCGCCCGCCTATACCCCTTAAGTAGCTCTCTTTTTTAATTACTTTGATTAGTACTTATGTTTTACTTAGTGATTATTAAAGGAGAAAAGAAAAAAGAAAATTTGAATTACTATTTATTAAGTAATACAATTCATGAAGTTAATCAAAAAATGCAATACTAATTATTCACTAAATAAACAATTATTCAAATATAATTACTAAGTTAACTAATTAAATGAGGCAAATATATTATTTAATTACTGAAAATAAAATATAACAAAATTAATTAACCTAAACATCCTAATTTTATATATATTTTTTTTCAAATGACCTCTCCCGACAAAATTTCGTCGGCAAAGGTTTTTTTCGTCAGGAAAAGTCTAATCCGACAAATCTTTGTCGGCATAGATCTCTGCCGACAAAATTTCGTCGGGAGAGGTGCTTATGTGTATTTTTTTTCAATTTTTTAAATATTAAAAATATAAAATAACTTCTTTACTTTTGTTTTTTTGGCCTACTTCTTTAATTTAGTATATGTAATTAAGTAATATGTTAGCCTTTTTTAATTACTCTAATTAGCAATTACCTTTGAAACAACAAATAGAATATTGAAATTAAATATATGGCGTTTGATACAACTTTTTCTAAATCAAAGGCCTAGCACTAGGGCTTTCATTTCAAGCGAAATTTGTGTGTTTATCTATGCGAATTTACTAGACAAACTCAATAAGACAAAAACATTATATGATATTTGAATTTTAAAAATAATTAGTTAATTAATTAACTAATCGGGTTTAATTTAAATCACAGAGCCCAAGAGCCCCAAGGCCCAAGGCTAACCTTTTGATTATTTAAATGTATATTATTTAACCATAACACACCTAATTCTCACATATTATTCAATAAAAATAATATATATAGAATATCTTCATAGTATAGCCGCGCGGCTATACTCCGAAGAATACAATATTTTAAAAGTCCAGCCGCCCGCCTATACCCCTTAAGTAGCTCTCTTTTTTAATTACTTTGATTAGTACTTATGTTTTACTTAGTGATTATTAAAGGAGAAAAGAAAAAAGAAAATTTGAATTACTATTTATTAAGTAATACAATTCATGAAGTTAATCAAAAAATGCAATACTAATTATTCACTAAATAAACAATTATTCAAATATAATTACTAAGTTAACTAATTAAATGAGGCAAATATATTATTTAATTACTGAAAATAAAATATAACAAAATTAATTAACCTAAACATCCTAATTTTATATATATTTTTTTTCAAATGACCTCTCCCGACAAAATTTCGTCGGCAAAGGTTTTTTTCGTCAGGAAAAGTCTAATCCGACAAATCTTTGTCGGCATAGATCTCTGCCGACAAAATTTCGTCGGGAGAGGTGCTTATGTGTATTTTTTTTCAATTTTTTAAATATTAAAAATATAAAATAACTTCTTTACTTTTGTTTTTTTGGCCTACTTCTTTAATTTAGTATATGTAATTAAGTAATATGTTAGCCTTTTTTAATTACTCTAATTAGCAATTACCTTTGAAACAACAAATAGAATATTGAAATTAAATATATGGCGTTTGATACAACTTTTTCTAAATCAAAGGCCTAGCACTAGGGCTTTCATTTCAAGCGAAATTTGTGTGTTTATCTATGCGAATTTACTAGACAAACTCAATAAGACAAAAACATTATATGATATTTGAATTTTAAAAATAATTAGTTAATTAATTAACTAATCGGGTTTAATTTAAATCACAGAGCCCAAGAGCCCCAAGGCCCAAGGCTAACCTTTTGATTATTTAAATGTATATTATTTAACCATAACACACCTAATTCTCACATATTATTCAATAAAAATAATATATATAGAATATCTTCATAGTATAGCCGCGCGGCTATACTCCGAAGAATACAATATTTTAAAAGTCCAGCCGCCCGCCTATACCCCTTAAGTAGCTCTCTTTTTTAATTACTTTGATTAGTACTTATGTTTTACTTAGTGATTATTAAAGGAGAAAAGAAAAAAGAAAATTTGAATTACTATTTATTAAGTAATACAATTCATGAAGTTAATCAAAAAATGCAATACTAATTATTCACTAAATAAACAATTATTCAAATATAATTACTAAGTTAACTAATTAAATGAGGCAAATATATTATTTAATTACTGAAAATAAAATATAACAAAATTAATTAACCTAAACATCCTAATTTTATATATATTTTTTTTCAAATGACCTCTCCCGACAAAATTTCGTCGGCAAAGGTTTTTTTCGTCAGGAAAAGTCTAATCCGACAAATCTTTGTCGGCATAGATCTCTGCCGACAAAATTTCGTCGGGAGAGGTGCTTATGTGTATTTTTTTTTCAATTTTTTAAATATTAAAAATATAAAATAACTTCTTTACTTTTGTTTTTTTGGCCTACTTCTTTAATTTAGTATATGTAATTAAGTAATATGTTAGCCTTTTTTAATTACTCTAATTAGCAATTACCTTTGAAACAACAAATAGAATATTGAAATTAAATATATGGCGTTTGATACAACTTTTTCTAAATCAAAGGCCTAGCACTAGGGCTTTCATTTCAAGCGAAATTTGTGTGTTTATCTATGCGAATTTACTAGACAAACTCAATAAGACAAAAACATTATATGATATTTGAATTTTAAAAATAATTAGTTAATTAATTAACTAATCGGGTTTAATTTAAATCACAGAGCCCAAGAGCCCCAAGGCCCAAGGCTAACCTTTTGATTATTTAAATGTATATTATTTAACCATAACACACCTAATTCTCACATATTATTCAATAAAAATAATATATATAGAATATCTTCATAGTATAGCCGCGCGGCTATACTCCGAAGAATACAATATTTTAAAAGTCCAGCCGCCCGCCTATACCCCTTAAGTAGCTCTCTTTTTTAATTACTTTGATTAGTACTTATGTTTTACTTAGTGATTATTAAAGGAGAAAAGAAAAAAGAAAATTTGAATTACTATTTATTAAGTAATACAATTCATGAAGTTAATCAAAAAATGCAATACTAATTATTCACTAAATAAACAATTATTCAAATATAATTACTAAGTTAACTAATTAAATGAGGCAAATATATTATTTAATTACTGAAAATAAAATATAACAAAATTAATTAACCTAAACATCCTAATTTTATATATATTTTTTTTCAAATGACCTCTCCCGACAAAATTTCGTCGGCAAAGGTTTTTTTCGTCAGGAAAAGTCTAATCCGACAAATCTTTGTCGGCATAGATCTCTGCCGACAAAATTTCGTCGGGAGAGGTGCTT